>NW_021604669.1:1605990-1688593 GCF_004785775.1 Grammomys surdaster | reverse complement strand
AAAAAAAAAAAAAAAAAAAAAAAAAAAAAGCATGTAGGTATTTGTCTGCAGAAGGTAATCAAGCCTATAAGATACTTTCACTGGACTTGGTAAGCCTTTCCAAAGCTTCTACATATGAGTAGAATGTTTAATACATAAAACCATGTTTCATGGAGAACATATTTTTAAATAAAAGCAGGCAAAGAACAAAAGGCACAAGTAGGCAGCTCTTCAGGAGAAAAACAAATCGTGTACCAAGAACTGAAAATGAATAAAGAAAAGAAAACACAAGGTTTGGGATTGGGTCTCACACTATAGCCCCAGTTGGCCAGGAACTCATGGCAACATTGTCTCACCCTGCTAAGTACTAGGATTATAGGTGGGTGATTTTTTTTTTCCCCTTTCCTATACTGGGGGCTAAACCCAGCATTTTACACATGCTAGTCAAGCATCTTTCCACTGAGATGCATCCCCAATCCAATTTTAAAAGAAAAAAAATTAAAAAGAAAAAAAAACCCAGTTGTGCATGTAGAAAAACTAAGTGGATAGGTCAAAGTTCACAGGATGACTGGAGAAGAAAGACGGCAAGCTGAGTGTGTTGGCACATGTCTGTGATCTCAGTTACTCTGAGGAAGAAGGAGTGCAGCATTGGGACCTCCTGAGCTACACCCTGAGTAAATAGAAAGCTAGCTTGGACAATTTAGTGAGATCTTGTAACAGCAGCAGCTAAAGTCCTACTAACAACAGAGTATACCACACAGAAATGCACAGTGGGACAGCTCAGTGCCAAGGAGGAACTAAAACAGGCAAGGTTCTATATAGACAGATGGGACTTTACTCAGGCAGGCACCTCCTCAGAGATTATAGAATTGCACAGGATAAATTAGAATTGAATTGTGAAGATACTCCACTCCAGCAGGCCTTGCTGCTACATATAGAAGGAGATTCTTGAAAGTAGACATTATAGTCAGGGATCTGGCATGTGTCACTCAACTCTGCAGATGGGTTATGCACACACACTTGGAGCTACCTGGAGGCTGGAGACATCCTGCACAGAGCAAGAGTTAGACTTTACCATAAGTTACCATGTGTTTCAGGATAAGGTGCAGTATATGAAAATAATCTCAAAGAAAAAGTAAGCCTGTAGAACACAGGCACCTCTGAGCCTTCTGATGAGAATTCCCCAACTCCCTCTGGAGACCAGCTCAGGTCACATCTGGCTAAACTAGTCCCATGACCCCACATCAATACCCACGCTCTTCCCACTGCCTGGAATGTATTTCCTGTGCCTGTTTGCTCTGCAAATTCCAGTTTCTCTTTTGAGACTTAGTTCACATATCATCTGGACTTGATGTCTCCCTAGTGCCACAGGGGCACAGAAGCTCTTGTTTTCTTTTGACCTTGTTGGCAGGGTAACCTGGTATCAGCAGCAAACCTCTGTTTAGTAGATCCATAATAGCACACCAGCACTAAAACCTATCAGCAATTCAAATACATTTCATTTTTAAAAATGCAAACAAATGTGCGTGTATGGTGGGGAAGCTTTCTGGATAAAAAATAGGTCAAGCAACAATTGGTGTATTCTTAAATTCATTCACAAATTGAGTACCCAGATTAGTAGAATTAAACCACAACTACTACAGTTAAATTATTGTTTGTGGCATCACTTAAAATCTAGATCTGCCTTAACTAATCGAGGATCCTGAAAGTACAGGATACTTTTTCTCTAAAGGGATATAAAATGCGAATACATGAGACGAGAGAACTGACAGCTCAACACAGTAAATCCTAGTTCCACAAAGAACACCCAGCAAGGCCTGGAGTGTAGCATCTGCCCCTCACCTCTGTGAGGAGACACAAGTCTTACTCCCAAAATCTAAACTTGCATTTTTTTTTTTTAGTTAAAATGTATGTGATACAGTAGTAAAACCTGACTGAATGGAAGACATTTTATCTTTATTTCTCTGTAAATGTATTTATATTTTATGTAGAAATATTAATGGCTGATTCTGGGATTTTAATGGAGAATTATAGAATAATAACTGTGCCATACACTAGTTTTTTAAGTGGTTAAAAAAAAATCACAATGAATTCTGAGGTACACATGGTCCCAAAGAACTGGACAAAAGATTCAGAACATGTCCTAATTGTACAGGGTGGCTGGCTATGAAAATTGAATAACTTTATACAGGAACATTATATAGAAAATGATAATATTGTTATTGTTTACTATCCTATTACTCGCTATTAACTTTGATAACAACATGTGTTAAAGAGATGATGCACTGTCCTGAAGGGGTAGAAATGTGGACTATGTGTACATATTCTGAGGCTAAAATAGAAAGAAGACACTAAGGGCTGAAAGTATGGCTCAGCAAGCAAAGGTACTTGCCTCCAAGCTGGATTACTTGAGGACATTCCCTGGTGGCATGAGTCCTTAAAATTGCACTCTGACCTCCACATGCATGCCAGGATACACAGAATCTCCCTCCCACAAATAAATGCAATAATAAAAAAATAAAAGCAAACGCTGAAAAAACAAGAGCCTCTCCAATGTGATCTACTTCCTGGCTCCCACATATGCACTGTTGGCTGTTGTCTGAGTTGGCCCCAGAACTTCCCCAGGAGTACAGCTGAATGTTCTGCCTGCTGAAGCACGCTCCAACAGCCTGAAAGCAAAAACCTTCAATGTTTGCAATTCAGTTTAAAGAGAGCAGCCTTTGCACTCAAACTGGTGGAGTGTGCTTTAACCTGTACAGATCAGTGTTAGAACAATTAGCTAGGATACATGAGGCTCTGGGTTCAACAGTCAAGACAGTGCAGACATATCCCTTCTCAGAAAAAGCTACGCACAATGAATAAAGTTAGAATCAAAACCTGATGAAGTCTGCAGAATACAGTTCAAAATCACTTACAATACTATCACTGGTTGATTTAAATGCCTCTTGCCATAGACTTCAAGGAATTTAGGACCAAAATTGGATCCTGCTTTTCCTGTATCTTGTCTCTTAGCACAAACTGCAACACTAAGTGGTCTTAGAGTTTCTATTTATACGATAAAACACCATGAACAAAAGCTTGTAACTCTTGGGTCAGGCTCTAGACCTGAGGGAATCAGGACAGGAACCATGGAAACAGGACCTGAGGCAGAGGCCATGGAGAGTGCTATTTGTTCCCCAGGGACTGCTTAGCCTGCTTTCTTATACCAACCAAGACTACCTGCCTTAACAATCAATCATTATTAAGAAAATGCACTACACAGTTGTCTATAGGCAAATTTTATGGAGAAGTTCTCTCAACTGAGAGTCCCTCTTCCCAAATAACTCTAGCCTGTGTCAAGTTGATATAAAATCAATCGATACAGGTGACATTGATGAATAATGACTCAGTAAAAGCATGAGGAGTCAGGTTTGCATTCCCCAGGTAAAATGACTAAGAAAGAATTTATGGAAGCAGCAGGAACCCTGGTTCTTTCCAGCCACATTTTTTCCTAGGGCTGCAGGGCAGGAGGACAAAGTCTCAAAGGCCCCAGTACTGAGCCAAGGGCACAGCACGCGAGAAGGATCAGACAGAGAGCTCTCTGGTCAGCAAGAGTTTCCTGAAAGACTGTTTTTATCAAGGTCCAGATGCATCTGTCAGCAATGAAGCAGGGGGCAGGAGGTAGAATAGGACTCACAGCCACGTAAGCACATGGCTATAATAAAGCTGAGATGCAATGTTTTACCTCTACACTAACACTGAAGTTCCTTCTGTGTAAACAACATAATGAAAACAACTAAAAAAACAACAGAGAAATCTGAGCCATAATACACTACAAAATTCTGGAAGCAGATTCCTAAAATATCATCAAAAACAACAAATAGCCCATTATGGCAAGTGTTTGCGACCAGACATAAGGAAAGCCTTTTGCTTTCGGGATGGAGGTCTGCAGTAGTGCATGAGGTAGACTTGGGTGGGGCTGAGTGCTCTGCAGAGTGGTTACCAGGAATCGCTCTTCCTTTTCCAGCCAGCGTTGGTCTTCTTCCATTTCCTGCTGCTGTCGGATTAGCCGCTCTTCCATCAGGTGAGGGGGAAGCACCTGTCCCATCCCTCGAAGGTCCAAAGCTGTGGAGTCCTGGAAGGGATATTATCAACAGGACGTTTAGTTTCCTAGTCTGGTCTCATGATCCCACTCTGTGCTGTAGGTCTTCTCATACTCCAGTCACCTCTGAAGGCTGAGATTTACTGTGTTTAATATTCATGTGTACGTTCTACGAAACAGTCTAATACACAAAAGAATGCAATAGCACTTAGAGTGCTATTCCACTCTAAGGAAAACAGGGAAACAACTGGTTAGTAAGAAGAGCAAGATAAAATATGAGTTAAACAAGAGCCATGTGGTTGCACACAAGTCAAAAGCCCTTGGGAAGCTAAGGCAAGAAGAACAGGAGTTCAAGGTCAGCCTGAACTACATCAGACTGTTTCACAAAAAACACAAGAGGGGCCAGTGAGATGGCTCAGTGAGTAAAGGAGCTTTCCTCCAATCTGGGGGCCTGAGTTCAAAATCTAGAACCTATGTAATGGTAATAGAAGAGAATTAGCTCCAAAGCGCTCTCTCTCTCTCTCTCTCTCTCTCTCTCTCTCTCTCTCTCTTTTTCACACACACACACACACACACACACACACACACACACACACACACACACACACACTCTAAGGATATAGCTAAGTTGTTAAAAGAACAAGTCTGGCAGCATGAATCCCTCTCTAGAATGTTATGGTAGCACATATCTATCCAACCCTCAGGAGGTGCAAGCAGGAAGATCAGTACAAGGTCATCCTTGGCTACATAAGGAGTTCAAGGTAGGAGTCAATCTCAAAAAAACCCAACAACAACAACAACAAAACCATGTATACTTCAAGGAAGAATACAAATAGACAATTACAAATAATTCTTTTAAATTTTATTTTATATGAATGTTTTGCCTGTATGTATGTCTGTATACCATTTGTTGGAAGTCAGAAGAGGGAGTCAGATCCTCTGGGACTGAAGTTACAATTGTTAGCTACCAGGTAGATGGTGAGAATCAAACCTGGATTCTTTAGTACAGCAGCCAGTGCTCTTAACTAAGGAGCCATCTCTCCAGCCCCTAGAGAAGTATAGTACTATAAATGTGGTTCTTAGTTTGACCAGGAAATTTGCATAAAATACACACAGTTGAAAGAACATTGGTTGGGTCTATATTTTTTCTTAGCCTTATGTGTATGCAAACTACATCCATCTGAGAGATCTACTTTTCAAACAAACTGAATGAGACATGATTATGTCTGCTATGATAATGTCCATTGAAATTCTTTTTTTTCATTTGGACAGTGTTAGGTATTTCACATGCTAGGAAAGCTCCCTACTACAGAGTTAAATCTCTACTACAGAGTTAAATCCCCAGTCCCTGAATTAAAAAAACAAACTAGAAAAGATTGAGTAGATAGGGCATCTTAAAATTTTTGCTTTTTACATTTTGTTGTTGTTGTTATTATTATTATTAATGATTATTGCTGAGAGCCAGCCCCGGCTTGGTGGGAGGAGAAAAGAGTCTTCTTTCTTCTCCTCCTTGTCGGTTCTTCTTGAGGCAGCCGTGGGGAGAATGGGAATTGGAAGAACGTTGGCGAGGGTTAGACTTGGTCTTATGAGATATTTAGGGTTGCTGTATAATAAGGTTTACTTCTCTATGTTACTAAAGTTTACTTACTAGGCTACTGTTGCTGACCTGCTATCTGTTTGATCCTCTGAGGCCAGAAACTGCAATTTCTGGGTGCACTTAGCACCTCAGCCCAAGGACAGCAGAGGATTAGGCAAACAGCCTTTGTACTCTCTCTGCAGGCACTGCTAGGCTCTAACTTAGGTCTGTTAGTTTGTGGTCAAAGGAAGAAAAGACACTTAGAAAAGTTATTATAGTTTATTACTAAGTGTAAAAAGTTCCCTATTAAAGCTATCTAAGAGAAAAGGTGGAAAGGTCCTAAGTGGGGAAAGGAAAAAAATTCTAACAAAGGAAAAATTCTAAGTGGAGAAATTCTAAGCAGGGAAAAAAGAAAGGGGAGAAAGTCTGGTTACTATCTAAACCCTTAACTGATGACACTTGGGAGACTGGCAGAGTTCTCACTGCAGTTTTGACTATCAGAAAGGGACTTAATATCAGTCCTTTTAATATGAAAGAGCTTAATAATCACTGATTTAATTTTAGGAATTCTTATAGGATCATCATTAAGACTTAACAAGTCATCTATTTGTCTATATAGCATCACTACAAGACAGCACATCTTCGTGGGTCTCCAGAGATCTGCTCCAAAGGGGTGTGCTGTTGCTTAGTGATTGTTACATGTGTTTAGTAATAATAATAATAATAATAACAGGAAAAGCATATTAATAGCAGAAATCTTTCCTCAGATAAGTCTCTCACAGCCTTGCTGGATGAGACCTCATTCTGTCGCAGATTATATAATAATCTGAGGCAAGCATTTCAGGATGATCATCTGCTAATAATTAGCTTGTCCCATTATGGCTCTTGACAGATTATTATATGTGTGGCCACACATGTGGATGATGGTTAGACCAAAACTTCCAGGAGTTGGTCTTCTCTTTCCATGGTGTTTATTGGGGGTCAACTCAGGTTGTCAAGCTTGCTCTGATAAAAGTGCTTTTGGGATAAGGCCTGGCTTTGTAACCTAGGTTAGCCTGGAAGTTACAATCCTCCTGTCTCATCTGGAATTCTTGGTATAGACTGTTATAACTGGCTAAACAGGGTATCTAGATTTTAAAATTAAATAATCACAACCAAGCAATCTCAGAATTATAAATAACAGGTGACTTAAACCACACTTTGTCCATTAACTGACTATAGCCAAGAACACCCCATTTACCTCCACATTGGGCTGCCACATGGACATCTCCTGAGGTCTGTGATTCCACAATTCTGTCTGGTCCAGAAGAGATGCCTGACCTGGGTAAATGCTGCCAGCCATGGCTGGGATTCCATGGGAACCCGGGTAGCCAGAGACCTGTGAGTGATTCAGGAGGCAATGTAAGCTTCTGATAAAACAGCTTCTGCTAGATCGAAAAACCAAACAACTTCTATTAAGGAAAACATTCATAGTATGCAGAATGGGCCCCAGATCCAAGTCTGACTCTCTGAGCATATCTATTCTCCAACTTGATAAAAAAGACCGTGTAGATGTGCCTCTAAATCAAGGACACAACTGGAGACAAAATCATTTGAGTGGGTCCAATGTAATTATTGGGGTTCTCAAGTGCAGGGTGGAAGCGGAACACTGAGAAATGGTCAGAGAGCCAATGCTGCCAACTTAGAACTTGAATAAACATGAAAGGTAACCAGGAGCTCAAGAATGCAGGTAGCTGGCAAAGCACACAAATGAGTGTCATCCCCCCCACACCACACCACCAAGCTTTTGTAGCCCGTGTTGTGCTGGAACTCACTCTGTAGACAAGGCTGGAGTAGAACTCAGAGATCCACCTGCCTCTGACTCTCAAGTACTGGGACTAAAGGCATGCATCACTATTGCACTGCTGAGTTTCATTTTTTTTTAAGATTAAAAATAAATTACTTTTATTAATTTAAAGTTATGTGTGCGTTTCTCTCTTGATATGTACATAAGAATGCAGGTGCCCACACAGGTCAGAGGCGTTAGAGCCTCCTGAAGTTGGAGCTACAGGCAGTTGTGAGCTGCCTGACACAGATGCTGGGAACTGAACTAGAGTCTTCTGCAACAATCTTTCCAGTCCAGAAATGAGTTCAGGAAAAGCAACTTTTGGCTTCTGAATTAGACAATGAAGCTGAGTATATCCCAGGAGATAAGAAATTAGTTACTTCTGAGGCTGGTGTGTTGGTAAGGGTTGCCTTACAAGCAAGAAGACCTAAATTTGATTCCCAGAACACATAAAACTGCAGGGCATGGTGACAAACACTTGTAAGGCCAGTAACGGGAATCCTTGGGGCTTACTAGCCAGCCAATCTATGCAAATTGGTGAACTCCAGGTCAATGAAACGATGAGACAGATTGAATTCCTGAAGGTGACAGTCAAGAGTTGTCCTCTCGGGCCACCCAGAACCCCCTCTGACTGGCGATCTGGATTCTTGCTTAGGCTGAGAGGCTAAGCACTGCAAGGGAATATAAATAAAAGTTAAAAATATCTCTCTGGGTTCCCTGAGGGACAAGCCTGACTGCATAGGGGTTGATGTCAAAAGTTTCCCCTCTCCAGGAAAAAGACATCGGGATGAGTATGGCCCTCATGCCTCACTGGACAATGACAGGGGGACCAGAGCCATTACAAGGTCCCCTTCAATTACTGGAGGTCAGGCCTCTATCCTCGCCTTCGCAAGATTAGAATCGCCACAGCCCTTCTATACCTAGAGAAGGGAGGAGATGTCAGGGGCAGCCCTGCTTATACACTGAAGGCCTAAAAACAGCCATAGGCCTAAAATCAGCAATAGGCCTGTCATACATGTATACTAACAACAAGTCTTGGGTCTCTGTGGAAAGACATTAAAACAGATGGCTATAAGCTATTGTAAACAGGCAGCTTTTGTGACAATTTACCAGCCCGAGTAGTCACAGACCTTGTAAATAGGTAGCTTTGGCGGGTAATATCAACTTAGATAAGGACAAGTGAATCATAGGCAGAGTCATAGCGACCGGTTCCCTGAACCTTCACGCAGCCAATACTCTGTTCTGAAAGATATCTGTACCCCTGAACATCCACGCTTTGGTGTCATCCCCTTCCCCATGTCCTGCCTTTTTGTGTTTATAAACCCTCTGTGAATAAGTAAAAATTACGATTTGATCTAAAAATAAAAAAATAAACCAAAAAACAAACAAACAAAAAAGAGTTGTCCTCTCACCTCCATACAAACCTGCATACATAGAAAAACACACACACACACACACACACACACACTCACTCCTTAAACAGTTATTTTACTTTGGAATTTGTACACCATGTAAGTACTCAGGTGACTATTGCTGGACACAAAGGGAACAAGAGCACAATACAGCTGTTTCATGTTTAGTTCCAGAATTTCCCTTTCCTAGCTCAACACCATCCATCCCCTACAGTAAGAACCACAGCAACCATGAAACATCTGTAAGGCATGGTGATGTAAGTATGTAGTTCTAGCACTTGGAATCTATGGCAAGAGGCCAAGAGTCTGATGCCAGCCTGGACTTTCATAGTGAGGGCTCATCTCAAAAACAAACAAACAAATAAACAAAATAACAAAACAAAGCACAACCCTACCAAACAACAGAGCTGCATATGGTAGCAAATATCCTGTAAGCCTAATACTTGTGAGGCAGAGGCAGGAGATCACAAGGCTGAGACTAGCTTGACATATGTAGTGAGTGATCATCTAGATTATGGTCACATACTGAAATTCTGTTCTAAAAATTCCAAACATGCCATGTGTGGTGATGCACATGTTTGATCTTAAGAGTACTTGGGAGGAAGAGGCAGGCAAATCGCTCGAGTGTACATTATGAGGTTCAGGCCAGCCATTTCAAAAAATTCCAAACAAACTCATTCCCAAACAAGAACAAAAACTGCAACAATACTCTAAATGTTACTCTCTAGTGAATAAGAGGCTGATAATGGTGGGAGAGGCCATGTCTTCTATTTCTTAGTGTGGTGACTAAAGCAGGGAGACAGAATGTTCAGAGGGACATGGTGACAAAACCCAGTCAGAAGGAAGCAGAGGGCCTCCTGAAATGGGTTGTCTTCAACTGAAAGAATAGGGAGCAGACTTGGAACATCATCACATGGCCTGAGTTGCCAGTTACTTAGTAAGAAGAGATGAATGCATAGTGAAATCTACATTTCCAAACATCAATACATCCTTCACCAAAGGCTTGTGTACATTTAGGTCTCTGGGCATTGATAAATACCTCCTAGTATTTAATTAATGAAAAATCCTACTGGATACAAGTGCTGCACATACAAGTGCATTTTTATATAATTTTATTTATGTGTATGTATGTGTCTGCCTGTCTATATGTGTATCACTTGCATGCGGGTATTAAAGGAAGCCAGAAGAGGGGGTTGGATTCCCTGAAACTATAGTTACCAGCAGCTGGGAGCTGCCTGATGTGGATGCTGAAGCCAAACCTGGGTCCTCTGCAAAAATAGGAAGTGCTCTTAAATGCTATTTCTCCAGTCCCTATACCATTTTTTTTAAAATAAAAAAGAATACATTATTAACAGAACTTTCAGAAATTTTTACAAAGAAGTTCTGTGAAACTTACAGCAGTTTTCTAAATAACCCTCAGGAGCTTCCAAAGTAGTGGGATCAGAGATTTTTTTACAACATGTCCTTGAGTGTGACTAGGTTTCCTGTGTGCCTGCATTCAGGACTGACAGCTACCTCAGAAAGTAGGTGCTGCTACTGTCTAATTCTCCCTCAGGGTCAGTTGAGCACTGACCACAAGTAGGCAGACCCTGGCTGTTTTCCAGGGTGGCTGTGCTATATGCTAGACCTAGGTCTCTCATCAGTCAAAAGTGAGTTTGCCTACTTTAGTCTAACCACACACCTCTCACTGCTATGATCTGTGTCCTGGTCAGAGCTCCTTTCGCTGAGATGGAACACACCCAACTGTGCACCCTCCAGAAGGAGTGAAAGATTTCTCTTTTATGTTCTAAGTGCCTAGACATAGATGAATGAACTTGGGGACCTATTATCCTTATGAAGCAATGTCTCCCAGAACACAGGTCTAACCATCAGCCTTAAACCAGTTCCTAGTGATAGGAATCTTCTTTGGCTCCACATGAGAATCAGTTTGTGGGGAACAACATGCTGTATACAGAGCCCAAAACTTACCCAGTACCCACTGTCCTAGACTACCACAGACATATGACGTTTTGTTTTTTAGTCAGTGTCTACCTCCTCCCCTGGTACCCTAGTAGCAACAGCTAAGCACTTTTTTTCTATATTGGCCCAAGACCCTCAGTAACCCTATGGAATATCCTCAGCAAACCTTGTCATGGTGAAAAACTGACCCCTTAAGCACATACCCAACTTCAATTACATCAAACTTCATAAAAGGAAAAATACAAATACACCTCTGTTGGCCAGGTAATAGGGATCAGAAGGATGACAGCCTTGAAGACTAGGGTGACTAGCAGGGAAGGACACAAAGATGCCTCCAAGGAATGGGGCCATGGTATGGGTGTTGGCGTTCATTAGTAATGGGACCTATGCATTTCTAGCAGGAATTGCAGTTCAATGTTAGTGAATGTCTTTCTCTTGGCTAATATTCTCCTAGACAGCTGCTTCAAACCCAGCACCCTCCCCACTCATCTGCAGGGCATCTATCTCATCTGCGTTCACTTACAGATGCAGTGCTTCCATTCACCAAAATAAGTAGACAAAACAGAAATGAATCCAAGGTTCTTCCTACCACAGAAGTGTTGATGAGTCAAGTGGTATGTTGTATATCTGTGACAATTCACATACCTGGTAGTGATTGGTCTGGACCATGTGCTGTGGGCTGGGATAAAATCCTTCACTGGACCTCGGGCTAGGATAACCAGGTCTGCTGGGCTGTGAACAAATCAGGAAAGTATCGGTAAGGATGAGTCTTCTAATTCTGTAAAACCAATGGCTCGCATTGCTAATACAGCCTAGTTGAAAAGAATGAACAAAGAAAGTGATATACTTCAGTAAAGAAAGAGTCTTCAACAACTGACACTTCTCCACAACTTATCTGACAGTTAACTCAAAATGACTCACAGCCTAAACTATAACAGAGGTCAAACTATAACAGGATTAGAAAGGAACAGGGGTTAACCTTTTAAATTACCTGGAGTGGGGCAATGTCTTCTGAGCTACAATATCAAAACCTCAAAGGACAAAAGGGAACTCAAATATAAAATTTGTATTATCAAAATAAAAAAAATCTTTTTGTTATAGGTAATACCACAGTAAGAAGGCCAAGCTGAGGCTCTCAGTGCAACAGAGTTCCCATAGGTAAGTGCCAGGCTGGCCTAGGCTATCTGACAAGATCTAACGGTTGAGGACATGAATAGACCCAAAGAGAATACAGATTGGGCAGAAGAAGGTGCTAGGCACCTTTGGGCAATTCCAAACCACAATGAGTGATAGAAATTTAAGACTCAAAAATAAAAGTGAGGCCAGCATTGGAGGAATAAGCTCTGTATACTGCTGCTTGGGATACAAAATGGAGCAGCTACTATGCAGAACAGAATGCTGATCCCTGAGAAAACGAAACACAGAATCAACATATAATTCAGCAAACCCACCAGAGAAATGAGGATGTAAACCCATACAACATGCACATGAATGTTCTTAAGAACACTGCTCATGGCTGGACAGCAGTGGCGCACGCCTTTAATCCAGCACTCGGGAGGCAGAGACAGGTGGATCACTAAGTTCAAGGGCAGCCTGGTCTGTAGAGCAAGTTCCAGAACAGGCAGGTCTACACAGAGAAACACTGTCTTGTACCTCCCCACTCAAGACCCCCTACCCACCAACCCCACCCCCAACCCCACTGCCCATAACAGCTAGAAAGGGTAATATCTGCCAAGTGATTAGTGGATAAACAGAATCAAATAGCCCAGGACGGTGATAACTAAAAGGAGGATGCAGTCACTAACTGTGTAGGATAGGTTTCTAAAGGCAAAGAGATAACACCCACACAGTAGTATCCACTGGGTTAAATCAGAGTGGCAAGTAATACACATGAGAAAACATACTTGTAGCTTATGCAGTATATTCTGTACACATTAAATGGATTATTCTGCCAACGATGCTGTAAAGTCGTATCACCACCCTGACCCTCCATTTTAAAAAGGCTCAGAAAAGTCAAGTGCTGCAAAAAGGCTCACACAACTGACAATGGCAGAAATCCTAAATCTTTCTGCCACAATTCTACTGTTAACAAATATATTTATACCTCACCAAATAAAAAGGAATATGAAAGACATTAGCCTGAACAAGGCAAAACCTCTACTAAACATCACACATACTTTTACGTTGGCTTTAGATTATTTTAGGTGTATGGATATTTTGCCTGCATGTATGCATGTGTACCGTGTTTTTGTCTAGTGTCTTTGTGGGTAAGAAGGGGGCATCAGATCCCCTGGGACTGGAGTTACTGATGGATATGAGCTGCCAAGTTGTGCTGAGAATCAAACCCTGGTCCTTTCCAAAAGCAACAAGTGCTCTAAACCTCTGAGCTATCTATGCAGCACGAGTCACATTCTTAAAGTGAGCTAGGGTAGCTCTGCTTCTGGACTCTGTCTAAACCATCTCCCTTCTTATGCCCTGTGCTCCTGACTACTAGGAGAGACAGGACAGTGACAAAGCCACTTTCTCCAGCTGTGTCTCTGTCTGTGCAGTGGATCAGTAGGATCTCTTTATTACCTCCTTCAAGGCCAACTTGGGTCATCATTCAGCAAAATACATAAGCTAGGGGATTTTGGCTGAATCTCTCTTGTGAAAATAAAGGATAAAAAGATGATCTTTTTTATTTTTTTAATTTATTTTTTTAAGGTTTTTTGAGACAGGGTTTCTCTGTGTAGCCCTGGCTGTCCTGGAACTCACTCTGTAGACCAGGCTAGCCTCAAACTCAGAAATCTGCGTGCCTCTGCCTCCCAAGTGCTGGGATTAAAGGCGCGTGCCACCACTGCCTGGCGTAAAAGGTGATGGTCAAAGCTGGAGTTATGGAGCTGGCTGGTGTGTCTTGTCTCAAGGGTATGCAGGACCCAGTGAAATTTTCTGACAACCACAATGACTGTCACAGACTAGAAGCCTGAGGAGTGATTCTGCGAAGTGATACAGGACCAACGCCACTGTGCATATTAATAGAAGTATAGCCTTGCATGGTTATTAACTTTCTGGAATAGTGACTATTTAAAACAAAACAAAACAAAACAAACAAAAAGCCTCATACATCTATTTGACTAGAAATAGAAGACTAGTTCTTTGTGTGCTAGAGATGGGCCACCACACTGAGCTATAAATCTCCAGCCAGGAAAGCATCATGCCCCTGAAAGTTTTTCAGCACAATTGTGAATACTGTTTCCTAATGCTACATCCCAATCACTAAATGAATATTTCTTAAAATCAAGGACCAGTATGGAATCTTAATCTACTCACCAGTGTGCTAAATTAAAACTCATGACTCTGGCCTACATTTTTGTTGTTAATTTTTTTGAGATAAGGTTTTGATATATAGCTCTATCAATATGTCCTCAAACATGGTATCTTCTGCATTAACTCTGGGTTGTGGGATGGTAGGCAAGAGCCACATCTTGCTTCTACTTTCTACCTTAGATGGACTATTTACCTATGTGTGATTTTGTTACAATCCACCATCCACTAGTTCACTAAGGTATGCAGACCATCTCAGTATGATATATTCTCGAAGACAGGATGTACCTCTGTTGTGAAACACCATCTTCCAAACAACTAGCCACCTTTATCAGGGAAGTTGTGACTACCTGCAAGAGCCCCTCAAGGCCCTACTTGTTGATGTACCTTCATATAATGGGTTCATTCCCCTGTACCTTCCTGCCAGGTATCTATAATTCAGATCCAGCTGCACATGGCCTTGGCTGTGCTAGAGAATATAGTGTGGAAAGTTAACTAAAGTTTACATCATAATAGTGTGGAACTTAACAGTTGGTGCAGCTGTTTTGGGGCTACCCATGCTCCTATATGCAGCCTCTCCCAGTATTCTGTGGGTAAGACCAATATATCGCCTAGTCTAGCAAGCTGGACTCTTGAATTCCACCTTAGAAGTGAGCAGATTTCTGTTTGCAAGTTCTGGGAAATTAACACAACTAACAATCATGTGTTAATGTTGCCATGAGACTTCCAAAACAGCCTTCAAATCAGAATCTATCATGGTCAAGAACTTTTGTTTGAAAATTCAAGTTTTAGGAATGATTTTCACTGAAGTGAGGGCTTTCATTTACTTTCTGAGAAAATGTCCACCAAATCCACCAATCTGAACAGCATATTTTTCTCGTGCATGCTGGACAGGCCTTCATTCAACACTGTACCACCTTCATCAGAACCATTCTTCCATAAACTGAGTTTTTCTTAGTGTATGAGTGTTGTGGTGGAGATAATGGTGTTCACTGGTGAAGTTTGGTAACACTGACTGAACTTTGCTAAAGTGACAATAGCTCACTCATGCAACTGTCAAAGCAGGAAAAGGAAAAATAGCTCTTGGTAACTAGGAGCTTTGGTCTCACAGGCCTATGTAATGGTCACATGAATGTGTGAAGCAGTGTCCCTACAAAAGTGCAATGCACTGGATCAGGGGATATATGCTAGTCTATGCTTTGAACAAATTAATGGGGGAGTTAGGGGGGAGAGGCGGGCGCCCACAAAAGAATCCTGAAGAATGCCTCAGAATGTGAATTTGGAAACACTAGTGTGAAAACTGAGCATGCATGACAAGGACAGTTAAAAATTTATGAGCTAGTCTTTCTACTTGAAACCCAAAGAAGCCAAACCACCTCTAACACATGAGTTTAATTTAAAAAGTCTATCAAAAGTGAGATTGTTGAAAAACAAACAGATTTTTAGTAAAAGTTAAAGATACACAGGCACTGGCATTGTAAGCTCTGTGGCAGAGCTACTCTTAACTTAGAGAAATGCCATCTAGTGCATTTCCAACAATGTCTCCAAGAGGTGGGAGTACTTAATATGAGGTTTAGAGTAAGCAAGGCTGGTATGTGCCCTGTCATAAGACTGATACCAGCTATGCTTTAGATGAAATGAATTGCTGGACCCCAGGCCTGATAAATAAGTGATAAAATTTGTCTTGCCTCTTGATATGGAATTACTCTGTAGTTATCACAGAACTAAAACAGGAAATCGGGAGGCTGAGGCAGGAGGTAAAAGACTAAAAGCCCTGTATCAAATTAAAACAAAACAAAAACTCACAGACAAAAGGTAAATAGCCCACGGAGGCCCATATGTCCTGGGATGAAGAGTTGGTGCCTCTTCTGTAAGTAAGGAAGGATTCTGTTGTTGCTCCCTCAGGTGTGGGTTCTGTGCTCTGTGAAGGCTGGGTGGACGAGTCTCCCTGATTCGTAGACTGAGGAACTCATCACCTATGCTCACTTTCAGGGTGTGTCACTACCACACAGCTCAACATGGGACTACCATTTGATTTCAGACACCATGATACAACACATAGTACAATACTTACATGGTTCCTGTGATACCAGATTTCTACTTTTCAAAAGAAAACAAAATGGTGACAAACTATATATTTAGCTAGCCAAGTATATTGTATAGCAGGGAACAACTTAAAAAAAAAAACCTCTTGTCTTTTTACTTTTCAGAAGAAGGTCTGAATTGGATTATTTATTCAAGTTGGTGTATGAAGTGCCTATCCCATCCAAACGCAAAAGGATGTGAAGACTTTCCCATGTGTGTAAAGTGACAAGGGCCACCTGCTGTCCCAAATCCACAACCACTGTCTAGCTGTTGTAAAAGGAAGAGGCTTTCCTGCCCTGGTTAGAGGAGAGAGAAAACCTGGAAATAACAAGAGAAGGCCAGGTACCATGTCATGCCAGGTGTGACAAAGGCTTGAGAGCAAATGCAGAGACCTCTCCAACACCTAGCCATCAGCTCAAACCCAGAAACAGTACACAAAACTCCAGCAAAACCAAAGCAAAAGGGGTATAAGTGGTAGAAGTGTGCTTATTTGAAATACACCAGATTCTTAGTGCTTCTGGCTTAGGGAGATCTGTTTGGGAGATCTCTAATTCCCTTGTCAACAAGAGAAAAAGACAAGTCCCACCTAAACCTCCTGGGAACACCACGAGGAGAAAAGGGCAGTTTCACATCACGTCTCTCACAGCCACTAGCTTCCTCAGCTTCTACAGGGTAAGCAGCACACTGGGCAGTCTACAGAGAGGAGGGTGACTACATTACAGTTCCTACTCCTTCAATGACTTGGGGGCTCATCACACAGACAACAGTGTCTACTCCCACATACTGTAGAACTTAGTTCAAGAGGACCCTCAAAGCTAGGGTGGGGACCTCAGCTACCTTGGGTGGTGCTTCATCAGACCCTCCAGAGTCCCAGGACACGGTAGCCTGTCTTCTGGACTCCATCCTCATCCGTTCTTCTTGTTGCACCTTCTCTTCCTCCAGGATTGTGCTGGAGAAACAACACACAGTGTTAAGGGGAAATGATAGCCAGTCACCCACCCCACTCAGCAAAGAAACACCAGTTACTCCCAGTAGAAAACAGACACAGAGAAAGGAGTCTATATAATACAGGTTTCTAGCCTTACTCAAAAGGATTCTAGAAAGGCCATGGTGACAACCAGTAAGTCGACTTAAATAATAGCCATAGGTAAGAAAGGCAGATGGTTAAGAAAAAGACCCTGGTGAAATGAAGGCCAGGTTAGATGAACTGTATACACATTGGAGTTTATTCTGTGCAGAACAGAAGGACTCTCAGAGATTTCCAAGCACCTCTCTATCAAGCAGCTACACGTCTCCGGCAGACTGTATGGAAGCAGACTCCCACGTAACTCCAACTCACCAGCACATGGTAATCAACTCACAAGAAGCCACGATCTCCCCACTAGCTCAGTCAAACGTGTACTAACTTTTGCATCAAAAACCCAAGAAAAATCGCAGCAGTAGGTACAGGTGCTCCTCCTAAAGCACTGCCTGTTCTAAACTGGAAATGCCCCACTTACCACCACCAGGCTGCAGAGCGGCCTCCGAGGCAATGCGGGCGGCGACTCAGTCCTGGCTGTGTGCCATCCTGTAAACGCCTCAGAATGCAGCCCAGGGAACGTGGCCAGCCCCCCTATTCCCTACCGCCTCTTTGGAGCTTGGTAAGCTGCAGGTCCTTGAAATCTTCGACTTAACTGTGGCAGCAACTGGCTCTTCCCTCCATGCCTGCAACCTGGAGTTCTAATAATGAGACTCATTCACAGTTCTGGCCCTTGGCAGCCAGATGGAGTAAATAACCACCCAGAATTACTCAGGAAACAGTGACATCAGCTGCATAGACTCCTTCTAATCTGGGAATCTGCCTGACTGTTTAAAAAGACATTCCTGCCAGCTAAGGGCTAGAGCCTGCTCTTCTCAGTCACCTCCCGAATCAGGAACACACAGACAAAATTCATTCCATAGCTGGCCTTGAGTCAGCAAGCCATCATTGCAGATATTAAGGAAGGTTTTCTCCTTAAAGAAAAATGGAATGTTTTCCTCAAAGAAAAGACCCACTGCCTCTTAAACAAACAAACAAAAAAAAGTTCCAGTTATGAGTCCATCCTTCCTCCAAGGAAGATTAGTTTCCTTTTGCACCAGTCAGGAAGAGCAGTAGAACAAACCCATACAAACCAAATTACCTTAAAATGTAAAATGTTCTCAGCAGCACAGGATGTAGGCTTGGTGGAAGAGCACTTGCCTACAAATGTACAAGGTCCTGATTCAATCCTAAGCACCACTCCTCTTTACGGCTATCCAGAGATCACTGAAACCCAAGAAGCTTTTAAAGTGGATAAAACTATGGCAGCTTCTCATAAAGGAACGTCTCCAGTAGCCAAAATTAAATTGTAACTTAAAGTATGAAAGGCCAGCCATGTCTTGGCAAATTTACTTACACTCCTATCTCTAAGTCTGCAATCAACTCTCACAGGCCTGCTACACAGCCACTGACATGTACCTTTCAAGGAACTACCAAATACAGAACATGCATGACCTTAGCAAGAGCTAGCACAGCTTCACTGGGCTCTATGAGCTCCCCAGTGGGAACATAAGCAGTTCAACTTAGGTTCATAGATCACAAATATATTGCAGCCCCAAGGCTAAGGGTGTGTGTGTGTGTGTGCACAGGGATGAGTGGGGACCTGTGTAGAGAAGGCCATTTTCTGGGCAGGGCAGGCACTAGCCTGGGATCACAGCTGGTTAGACACAAACAGCTGGCAGGTCACTTTCTTGGATGAGGCCAAGTTTGAAACTGGAGAGAAGCACATTCTGGTAAGATCTCCAGAGCCTTGCTCTCTATCAGCAACACCAGATCCTGACACTTTAAAAATTAAAACAAAAACCTGAAATGCCTGACAAAATCAAGGTTAACAATAAAAAAACAAAAATTAACAGCAAAAAGAAAATAAAAGTCCTTTCTTCTATCTCTTAAACCAAACTAAAATACAGACAGGCAGCAAGGCTAACTAGAGCCTTTCTTTCAATCAATGGAAGTCCCCATTTTAGATGTTCTATGAAATGGGTTACCTGATCTACTGTCCACTCATCTGCTGAGACCTCAAACAGGTGCTCTGAGATTCTCTTGTTATAGGATATTCTTAGGCTCCAGCAAGACAGTCTCTTCTGTCAACAGTTATGCCCCGTTCTCCGATTACCTTGAATTTACTGCCTGAATCTTCCTTTCAGTGCTTAAGCACATAGCGTAAGTTTCCTCCATTGTTCAGGAATGGATCAAGCCCCTCTGGTCAACAAAAGAGCATCTGCACGCTGGTAAGGCTCCAATAAGTAATCAAGCATGCCAGACTTTCATCTCAAAGAGTACAAAGATAACTGAGAAGCTATTCTTTCCATTTCAACATTCACTCTCATACCAGATATAGAATGTCAAATGCTCTTGAGAATCTATAACTTGTTGCTCAGAGAAGCCAAGAATATAAATAAACTCTAAAGATCTGTTTGACATTGGGTGGCTAGCCCACATATGGGGGCCCCAGAGTCACTCTCTGCAGCTGCTGAGAGTCAAAGCAGCAAAGGAGGACGTGTAGGGTCATGGAGGTCAAACTGCTGCATATTTTCCCAAACTCACAATATTTTTTAAAAGTGATACATTCCACTGAAAAGCTTTTTGCTGTCTAACATACATGGGCAATGATGGATGGAGGCTTACAAGTTGTTAATTTGCAAATGGACAGAACAAAAATAAAAGCTGAGACTTGTCATTTAGAAAATATGATAATTATGCCTGCTTATTTGTGGACCACAACTAAGAAAGGGGAGAATTTTATTTAATATTAAATCTATTTCTTGTTTCCTTTACTTGAGAAGAAAAAAGTCACCAAAGCAGTCAACTCCCTGTCAAAGCCAGGGAGACTATGAGAACTGCTCTGACTTTCTTTTTGGCCTCACAACTGTATTGGTAGTCAAACACAGGAATCTTCTAACTTCACCTCTGGATCAGCAATGAAGTGGTCTGCTAGGTCCTTGTTTCCAGGACAAAAAGCTATGTCTCCAGCTAAGGATGTTTCATTTGTGCTTAAGGCCAGTCAATCTTGGAGTCTGGGGTTCAAATTCCTTGACTATCCAAAAGGAAAAGTCAATAGTGGAGAGCTAATCTCCCTAGCAAGCTGTTCCATCATTCACAATCAAGAAGAGCACCATGATGGAGAAACAAGACTTTGGAAAAAAAGACAAACACACAAGTAAATCCAAGTTGGTTCCACACCCCTCCTGCCTTAAAGCCAACAGAGAAGAAGGAATTTTTTTTTTTTTTTTTGGTTTTTTGAGACAGGGTTTCTCTGTGTAGTTCTGGCTGTCCTGGAACTCACTCTGTAGACCAGGCTGTCCTCGAACTCAGAAATCCGCCTGCCTCTGCCTCCCAAGTGCTGGGATTAAAGGCGTGCGCCACCACCGCCCAGCAGAAGAAGGAATTTTTATACTTCCCTTTCTCCCCATATTGTGATGCTGGGGATAGAACCCAGGCCTCTCATGTGCTACCTCTGCCCCCATTCATCTTGTAGTATCTATTCTATGGGTTACTGTGGGTTACTGTGATACAAACTCTTCTCTTTGAAATTATAAAACATTTATTTTTAAAGATAAAAAACTTTGATATAGGGAGAAAAACTTTTTTTAAAAAAAGATTAAACTCTAACCAACAAAACAAAGGGTTGGTATCACAACATTTGCTTTGGATACAAACTCAGTCTGGGTCTGTAGTTATTTAAGTCAGTCTGGAAAATACCCAGAGAAAGCAGCAGTAAATCCAAAGGAAAAGGCTAGAGGAAGGGCTTGCTCTGGCAAGTTCACGGGAACACCAGTTTTGAAACATGATCTCTTACAGTTACTAAACACTGTCTCACCACAAAGGAATGGACTTGACCTTTCCACAAACCGGGGGTGTCCTTGAAGGAAACAAGTCTATAGCTTGAGCTGGGCTTGTGAGAGCAGACTGCTCCAGTGGTGCTGCACCTGGAAACTGTCTCTTCCCTGATGATGCAACTTAAAGGGAAACAGGCACTGCTGTTCAATTGCTGTATTAATCATCTCAAAATTGGTTTTCTAATTAAAATTATTTTATATGTATAGGTATTTTGTCTGCATATATGTCTGCTTACCATGTGTGTGCTTGGTGCCTGTGGAGGCTAAAAGAGTATGTCAGATTAGTTGGAATTAGAGTTACAGATGGCTGTGTGGCTCCATGTGGATGCTGAGAATTGAACTTGGGTCTTTTGAAAGAGTATCCCTATGACTCATTTTAAGGAGAACCCCCGCCTCCCCAAAAAAAAAACCTGCAAAAAAATGAAGGAAGTGGACTCTAGTGAGACTTCAGATGTGTTGAAATTAGTAGATAGTGATTTCAAAGAAGCTCAAGGATATAAGAGAAAAACTGTTTAGAATTCTAAAACAATAGAAACTATGAATAGAAAGAGTAAATAATTCCACCCTGGAGATATCTGAAATAAAAATCTCAATATTTGGTAAGACATAAACGACAAGAGTTGGGGAACTTGAAGAAATTACAAACTGAAAGATAGAGAAAAATTATTAGAAGAGAGGAAGGAAGAAGGAACCACTCACAGCAGGAGAGTTGCTAGGGCTAGACATCTTTGGTGAGTCAGGCCTATAATCTCAGCAGCTGGGAGGCTAAGGCAGGCAGGAGGATGTCTTTGAGCTCAGGGCCTTATAGTGAGTTCTAGGACAGCTTAGCCAAAGAGTGAGGCCTTATTTCAAAAACAAAACCCACCAATGAGTAAGCAAATCAAATCAACTGGAATAACATGTAACTGAAATCTACAAAGGAAACAAGAGAAATGAAACAGAAAAACATGCTTAGAAGATTTTTAATATATGTAAATGCATGATGTGTATGTGTGTGCATGTATGTCATGAAACTTATCTGAAAGTCAATTCTGTAATGTTAGCCCACTACTTCTACCTTTACATGGGTTCCAAGGATTAAACTCAGATCTCCAAGCTTGCATGGCAAGTTCCTACACTGGCTGAGATACTCTGCCTGACATAGAAAAAAACTATCTTAAGAAACAACGAGGCCCGAGCACAGAGCAGATCCCAGGAGGCAGCTCTGTACCCAACCTCACAAAACCCAGAGGAAGAGGGCCTCCCAGGAGCTCTAACCCGGGCAGTATCTCAGGTAAAAATGAATCACCCGTGATGTCTACTGTTAGAAGTTCTAATCCAGATGCTGGCCTGTGAACTTATACTACTCAGACCTTTGACAGGCCATTGACAAGAACATCAAACAGCTAGAGATTGACATTACTAATCTGAAGAAATGCCTCATTTCGCTGTCTGAAGAGACCTCCAAAAATTGCAAAGGACTTTATTGGACTTGATTTACTCTTTTACAATAGAAAAGACTGTGTACAGCTCTTGACTCTGTACAGCCCTTAAAGAAGAATGTTGCCTTTACATAGACAAGACAGGGATGGTTAAAGTGAGCATGAAAAAGGTCAGAGAAGGCCCTGAGAAAAGACAGAGAGAGAAGGAGAAAGATGAGAGCTGGTACAAGAATTGGTTTTCAACCCCTCCATGGTTGTCAACCCTACTTCCTCCCATCTTGGGACCATTAATTGGGTTATTTTTCCTTATTTCTTTTGGTCTCTAGACCTTAAATAGGCTGACTAACTTTGTGCAACAACAAGTAAATAATTTGGTAGCAAAACCTACTCAGATACATTATCATAAGTTAGCTACGGAGGACCACGAGACTCAAGATGAGGTTGTTACTCTAGGGTATTCCCAAAACCCACCTCCACCCAACTTAAAAAAGGGGACTTCTGCCCCTAGATCAAGCAGAGAGGGGCCACCCAGAACCCCCTCTGACTGGCGATCTGAATTTTTGCTTAGGCTGAGAGGCTAAGCACTGCAAGGGAATATAAATAAAAGTTAAAAATATCTCTCTGGGTTCCCTGAGGGACAAGCCTGACTGCATAGGGGTTGATGTCAAAAGTTTCCCCTCTCCAGGAAAAAGACATCAGGATGAGTATGGCCCTCATGCCTCACTGGACAATGACAGGGGGACCAGAGCCATTACAAGGTCCCCTTCAATTACTGGAGGTCAGGCTTCTATCCTCGCCTTCGCAAGATTAGAATCGCCACAGCCCTTCTATACCTAGAGAAGGGAGGAGATGTCAGGGGCAGCCCTGCTTATACACTGAAGGCCTAAAAGCAGCCATAGGCCTAAAATCAGCAATAGGCCTGTCATACATGTATACTAACAACAAGTCTTGGGTCTCTGTGGATAAACGTTAAAATAGATGGCTATAAGCTATTGCAAACAGGCAGCTTTTGTGACAATTTACCAGCCTGTATAGTCATAGACCTTGTAAATAGGTAGCCTTGGCTAACTTAGATAAGGACAAGTGAATCATAGGCAGAGTCATAGTGACTTGTTCCCTGAACCTTCACCCAGACAATATTCTGTTCTGAAAGATATCTGTACCCCTGAACACCCATGCTTTGGTGTCATCCCCTTCCCCATGTCCTGCCTTTTTGTGTTTATAACCCCTGTGTGAATAAGTAAAAATTACAATTTGATTTAAAAAATAAATAAAAATAAATTAAAAAAAAAGAAACAACGAGGGGTGGAGGTGGGGGTGATGGCTCAGTGAATAAAGCACTCATCATAAACTATGGGACTAGTAACACCTACTACACACACAGACACATGCTCAAACACTCAGGGTCATATATACATAACACGTACAGATGAAGAACAGAGCATACTGGATTGAGGTGATGGTAAACCAGCCTCTGCATTTTCATGAACTCTGATGAACTCTACATAGACAATGAGATGTTAAAGATGTATGTTATAATTCTTAGTATTAATACTAGAAGTAAAACATAAATTTGAGAGAGAGAAGAGAGTGAAGGAAATGTTGGCTTCAGAGAGTTACAACTACTCTGGGCACAGATAATTTCTCTTTTCTGGTCAGGATTCAGGCCTTTCTCTTCTTTCCATATCCTTTCATAGGTTCTCCCCATGTAGACCAGGCAGGCCTCAAACTTGCAACCCTCCTGCCTCCACCCCAATGTGCTAGAATTACATGCTTGACTTTTCCTTTGATATTCCTACATTCATGTACTTGTCCCATTTCTCTAATCAACCTCAAGCATGGAACCACCTAGAAAGACTCAGACATGTCACTTTCCAGAGAGGAAAAGAGACATTTGTGACATAGGGGCACAAACTCTGGAGACAAAATTTAGTACATGGTATCAAGACAAACTAAAGAGAGTGTGAAGAGAAAGAAAATGATGAAGGAACTATGGTAGCTGCAGCAGATCTGTTTGACAGCTCCACTGGGGTTCAGAGGATGCTTTGGGTGTTAAATAGCAAATGTGAGTCATAGCTGAGATACCACTCCCTCAGGCCAGATGTCTCCTGCTACATATAAATTAGGTAATTAGAAGTAATCAGAGCAAAGATAAGTATAGGAGAAATGTGAAACTGTTGAGGAAGGGTGTACTGTGGAAGAGGGTAAAGTAGATCAAACCTTGATTCTGCACCTTGGGAGCTATGTAGTCTAAGACAAGCCACATGACTTCTAAGCCTCAGGCTCACTAATGAGGGACAAGAATGTCCATCCTTTGGATGATCTGTGCAATCCAAGAGAGTAGTAGCCATGACATGGTCTGGAGCATCAGTTTTCAACCTGTGTGATGTTTTGTATATGCTTGGCCCAGGGAGTGGCCCTGTTGGGAGGTGTGGCCTTGTTAGAGTAGGTATGTCACTGTAGGTATGGGCTTTAAGACCCTACTCCTAGCTGCCTGAAAGTGAGTATTCTGCTAGCAGCTTTCAGATGAAGATGTAGAACTCTCAACTCTGCCTGCACCATGCCTGCCTGTATGGTGCCATGTTCCCACCTTGATAATAATGGACTAAACCTCTGAACCTGTAAGCCAGCCTCAATTAAATGTTGTCCTTTATAAGACTTGCCTTGGTCATGGTGTCTGTTCACAGCAGTGAAACCCTAACTAAGACAACCTATGAGTTGCAACCCCTTTATGGATTGCATATCAGATATCATGCATCTCAAATATGTACATTATGATTCATAACAGTAGCAAAATTAGAGC
This sequence comes from Grammomys surdaster, assembly GCF_004785775.1. Classification (NCBI taxonomy): domain Eukaryota; kingdom Metazoa; phylum Chordata; class Mammalia; order Rodentia; family Muridae; genus Grammomys; species Grammomys surdaster. Next base: position 1,663,253 of record NW_021604669.1, on the reverse strand, counting down.
TCTGAAGTAGCAACTAAATAACTTTATGGGGGGGGGTGTCACCACAGCATGAGGAACTGTATTAAAGGGTTAGAGAAGTTTGAGAACTAATGGTTATATGGCTGTACTCAGAAATAGATCCTGTGAAATCTAACTCTCAGGTATCCTCAGAGCAAACATAAAGCTACACTAGAGGCTGATAAACAGGAAGATAAATACTGTGAAAATTTAGGAGTGGCAGAACCAATGGAGAAAAAGGAATTAGGTAAGAAACAATTTTTTTTAAGGAAATAATTTAAACTTTGCACAAAATCCCTACTAAATTAAGATGGATTATTTACACTTCATTTCTGGGAAAGCTGTTGATTCTACAGGTATCTGGGGAAATAAAAGGGCTCAATGGGAAACAAACAACAGACTTTTCTTTTGGATAATGTCTAGCCCCCAGATGATGGTACCATAGAAGAACTCACTGGCATGAAAACAGGAGGTGTTGGTGAGACGCCATCTTTGAAACTGGGAATTACTTTTAAAAGTGTACAACATCCTCTACCATTAAATCAAGACAAGCAATAGATTCAAAATTTGCCAAGTAGGACAACTGAAGGACCACAGTGTTATTAGTACACTGGTTCAAGAAATTGTGTAGCTCGCTGTTCCTATATCAGTAGCAAGGAAGGCTTGCCTTAACTTAAATTCCAGCACATTGTCCTAAGGGCACTTTACCTTGTAACTTTGGATCTGAAAAAGCTCTGATGTTACTATTGCCTTCCAGGCTGACAGCATATGTCCACACTTGCATATGTAAAGTTTTGATAAAATGTCTCATTTCATTCTAAAAATTAGCTCAGGGCTGTATTAAAGGATTATCTGTGATCCTGCTCCTACAGGAAAGCTAAATACCTTGTCACAGCTTAAGTATTTCTTGAAAAATTTTCTTCCCTCAACAGCTATCCAGCAATTAACTAGATAGAAACATCCAAAAGCCTCACATGTCAACTGAAGTCTGCACTGATTTCCTGAGGTGTCTTGAGGGTAGGACACCAAGACACAAAATGGAAAAACTTAAGAACTTTTTGTCTGAAGCCACCAGGCTAAGTTACAGTTGCAGTCCAGACCAAACAGACTCTTCCAGATGCTGGTACTGATAAAGCTGAACAGCAGCAGAGCCTCAAAACAGAAAGCTAAACAAAAACTCCAATGCCCCACCCTACGTCACATATACATCCCCAAAGCCCCAGCAGCTTTAAGCTGGAACCAAGGCTCTGGATACAGCCTGCATAAAGTTACCTTTATAGACTCTACTGTGTCATTAACATTCACATCTGCCCATTGTCTGTGACATTACTGGGGATGGAGACAGAAACTGTAGCACATTTAAGACTACCAAAAATACCCAGGTGGAATGGTCTCCAAACAGCCCCTCCTTCAGTTTCTGACCCACATTTTGTCTCCATATTTGCTCCTTTGAGCATTTTGTTACTCCTTCTAAGAAGGACCGAAGCACCCACACTTGGTCTTCCTTCTTCATGAGCTTCATGTGGTCTGAGTTGAATCTTGGGTATTTCAAGCTTCTGGGCTAGTATCCAATAATCAGTGAGTGAATATCATGTGTGTTCTTTTGTGATTGGGTTACCTCACTCAGGATATTTTCTAGTTCCATCCATTTACCTAAAGAATTTCTCGAATTCATTGTTTTTAATAGCTGAGTAATAATACTCCATTGTGTAAATGTACCACATGTTTTGTATCCATTCCTCTGTTGAAGGACATCTGGGTTCTTTCCAGCTTCTGGCTATTATAAATAAGGCTGCTATGAACATAGTGGAACATATGCCCTTGTTATATGCTAGAACATCTTCTGGGTATATGCCCAGGAGTGGTATAGCTGGGTTCTCAGGTAATGCTATGCTCAATTATCTGAGGAGCCACCAGACTGATTTCCAAAGTGAATGCCCCATCTTGCAGTCCCATCAACAATGGAGGAGTGTTCCTCTTTTTCCACATCCTCACCAGCATCTACTATCACCTGAGTTTTTGATCTTAGCCATTCTGACTGGTGTGAGGTGGAATCTCAGGGTTGTTTTGATTTGCATTTCCATGATGACTAAGGAGGCTGAACATTTCTTTAGGTGCTTCTTGGCCATTCGAGTTTCCTCAGTTGAGAATTCTTTGTTTAGCTCTATACCCCATTTTTTAATAGGGTTATTTGGTTGTCTGGAGTCTAATTTCTTGAGTTCTTTGTATATATTGGATATCAGCCCTCTATCCGATGTGGGATTGGTAAAGATCTTTTCCCAGTCTGTTGGTTGTCGTTTTGTCCTATTGACAATGTTCTTTGCCTTACAGAAACTTTGCAATTTCATGAGGTCCCATTTATCAATTCTTGATCTTAGAGCATAAGCCATTGGTGTTCTGTTCAGGAACTTTTCCCCTGTGCCTAGGTATTCGAGGTTCTTCCCCACCTTCTCTTCTATTAGTTTCAGTGTATCTGGTTTTATGTGAAGGTCCTTTATCCACTTTGACTTGAGCTTTGTATAAGGAGATAAGAATGAATCGATTTGCATTCTCCTACATGTTGTCCTCCAGGTGAACCAGCACCATTTGTTGAAAATGCTGTCCTTTTCCACTGGACAGCTTTAGCTCCTTTGTCAAAGATCAAGTGACCATAGGTATGTGGGTTCATTTCTGGGTCTTCAATTCTATTCCACTGATCTTCCTGCCTGTCTCTGTACCAATACCATGCAGTTTTTATCACTATTGCTCTGTAATACAGCTTGAGGTCAGGGATGGTGATTCCTCCAGAAGTTCTTTAATTGTTGAGAATAGTTCTCGCTATTCTGGGTTTTTTGTTATTCCAAATGAATTTGAGAATTTCTCTTTCTACTCTGTGAAGAGTTGGGTTGGGATTTTAATGGGGATTGCACAGGCGCTGATGTGGATGTCAGGAAATGCATGCTGACAGGAGCCTGATATAGCTGTGTCCTTAGAGATCTGCCAGAGTTTGACATATTCAGAGGTGGATGCTCACAGCTAACCATCAAAGTGATCAAGGGGCTACCTGAAGGAGCTGAAAGTGTTTGCAGCCCCATGAGGGGAGCAACAATACCAACCAACCAGAGCTCCCAGGATCTAAACCACCAGCCTGGGAGCACTTAGGGAGGGACCCAAGGCTCCAGCTGTACATGTAAGGGAAGATGGCCCTGTTGGGCATAGATGGGAGAGGAGATCCTAGGTCCCATGAATGCTGGACACCGTGTGTGGGGGAATTCGAGGGTGAGGAGGTGGGAGTGGGGGGTAGGTAGGGGCACATCCTTAGAAAAGCAGGAGGAGAGGCGATGGGATAGGGGGTTCCTAGCCAGCGGCGGGGCGTGGGGGGGAGAATGGGGTAAAGGGATAGCATCTCAAATATAAATAAAATATCCAATAAAAAAAGAATGTGATTTAGAATGTAATAAGGAATTATGCATGGTGGTCAATTTTTTTTTTCTTCTAATGTGCATGACTCCACTTGCTCCAGGAAGTTGGCTAGATTTCTTCTACTGAGTACCAGGCGTTATTTCCTTCTTGTTGAATGAGCATTAGATCCAATTACTTAGCTGTTGGTACTACCAATATATAAGTGCAACTTCTTGAACCTCTATGGCTATCTTGCAATGCTGGTCATTGTCCTGATTCATTGGTGTTGCAGCTGGGTAGACTTGTTTAATTACTTCTTTCCCTTGACAGCTTGCATAGTATTTTCAGGAACCATGGAAGCTAGATTGCAGGAAAAAGGCTTTCAGATCAGATCTGGGTTGTGTATCCTGAATGTTCGGAGTCTTCAGTGATATGTGTCCAGCCCCAACCTCTGAGAGGCCACCAAGCACTACATGGACAGTCTACGTTGTTTTGGGAGTCACTTGGACTATCCTGACAGACCATTTGAAATAAAGTATCTCATGCCTGGTATGTGATATCATTAATTTGAAATAAACTTTAGGATAATTAAAAAAAAAAAAAGAAAACAAACATCTCACAGCAAATCCTAAAGTGGGCAATGCAGTCATAGCTTCTGATAGTCAACGTGCAAGAGAGCAGGAGCTCTACAACAGCTGCTTTCTGATAACTAGAACACTAATCGAGTGCTCTCTGACCCAAAAAGACCTGCTTAGTACCTACTAGCCATGCAATATCAATGTCAAGGACGACTTAGACCAATGGCTTCTGATGGCCTCCTGAGTTGTAGCTTATGTCAGGTCAAGTAACTTCTCTACAGTTTTAATCTTCTGTTTTATAAACCATCTGAGACAATGCTGACTCCCACAGCAAAGGCAGCAATGATGGCCTGTGACACAATGCTAGGTTAACGCAGAGGTCAATAACTGTCACTTTTTGATCATGTGACTATGAAGCTCACTACAGAGGTCAGACCCTTGATATCAATACATATGCTCTTTCTTAAGGGCTCAGTGACAGACAGCAGCTCAAAACACAGGCCTCCCTACTCAGTGGGTATACGTTCTTTACAACACAAGAGATCTTGGGAAACTGCTTTTACTTACCACTTATATATCCTCTTACTTTGTGTGAACAAGGATTGCTTAGAAACACATGGCAGTATCCAAAGGTTAAAAAACAGAACAAAACCTGGAAAACACTACTGTCACTACAACTCAAGTTCTACTCACTTTGAAAACTGTCAATGCCACACATACAGCCCCAAGCTTATGTACATACACAACTGACAGCAAGCCTCCTGTTCAGATGCTGCTGTGTTAATGAACTACTAGTTTTCCAACCCCAAACTTAAAAGCATCCTAACTTTCACCACTAACAAGATTATCAAATTAATAATGGTATATTCATCATTCAAAAAAAGGACTCTACACATCAGTGACATTGGCACAGAGGAGGAGACATGACTACCAGGATACCATATAACTAAGCTTTAAGCAAAAGAGGCCGCCACCCAATGATACCTTGAACATGAAGGTCAAAGAAGGCAGAAGGAGCCACTGCCAGTAGAACGGCATGGACAGCAGCTTTGGTAAAGCTTTAGACTGACAATCTTGTTGACACGGGTTCCCAGTCATGTGAAAACGCACCAAACTGATCATCCAGAATTCAACTCTGTTGTTGGTGTGTTTATTCTATCAATAAAACCCAAAGGGTGCAGAGAAGCTATGGTACAAAGCTAGCCTGGTAGTTCTGCTTGTCTATTGCCCTCATTATCTACAAAGGACTTGAGGAACTGAATAGGAGCCAGTACACTCACAGATGCTCTTTATTATGTGCACAGATGCTTCATTCCAAGACGTCATTGCTAGGAAATCTTCATATTGAGCAGAAGCACCAAAAGCTCTTTATTATGGTTCCTTGGCACAGGAAGGATTTTCCAATATAAATGTTTAATGCACATTATATCTGCCAGTCACAAAACAATAACAAAATGCTGGGGGCATATGAGAATTTTTTACCGACCATGTTAAATACTGCCATTTAGGAACTGTTCATCCATAACAGAAATGCCAAGAGCTAATCTCATCTGCATCTGCATGAGATCACTCTCGTAAGCATGGAAAAGGTCACAAAGAAATAACTTCCTTGACCCTCAGGGACCCATGCAAGAAAGCATGGCCAAGAATCTTACTAAGTAACAAGCTTCTGAAGGTACCCTTTCTCAGCCTTCAGTCCCAGTGAACCCACAGTTCAGTTGAGGATTCTGTAGTGATACATCTGCTCAAAGGGTTCCTTAAAAGTAGTTAAGGGGACAAATTTGGGAATCATGTTTGATTTCTAGGTATGGCAAAGGGCTACCTGCTTCTGTAGTAAAGAATTGGATGCAATATAAATGAAGCAGACCTCAATAACAGAACTCATTTAATTATTGTAACATGTTGCTCATAGAAAATCCAACAAGAAATTGTATTATAAAGTACACAGTACAAATGTCTAATGTTGGCCATACTATAAATGTTCCAAAGGTAAAGTCCAACTACACTGCAGTCACTGCATACAAGATAGCCATGGCTACAGTAGGAGCACATGTGCACTGTGCTCCTGGCGGGAGGTGAGTATGACGATCCCTGTCCTCAAGGAGCCTCAGTCTAGTAGGGAGGAGACATACTAGACTGTGAGCTCCTCGAGGGCAGGAAAGCGCTCCATCATCTGTGCTCCATGCCCAGGACCTGCGCAGTCCAGGTGCACCTGGCTGGAGCATGGCTAACCCAAGAGAGCTAGCTACAGGGATTTGAAGAGCAGGCTGCGAAGTCACAGAAGGGCCAGGACACAGAAGCCAAGAAAGATGGGAGGATTCTGCCAGTGGAAGATGCATTTCATGTGTGTAGAGTCTGCCCTTGTTTAAGGGGTCAAGATATTCTTCTGCCCTAAATGTATCCTTTCAGCTTTTGCCTGGACACAAAAGCCAGTGGAAGGTGCTTGAACAGCAGCAATACTTCTCTAGAAAGTCATACTACACCAGTTACTGCTAGATAGATGAGAAGGAGCTGAGGGCATTGGAGAAGCTGGCTTAGAGAAGGCACAGCTCTGTTTCTTAGACAGTACAATGTACTGCAGGAAACTTACAAAGTTTGAGGCTTCTGAGCAGAGCAAGCCCAAAGCTATAGATGAAGGGAGAGGCAGGGCCAGGCACTGGGGAAAGGTACATACAGCACACAAAAATTAGGGCAGGGAAATGACCCGTCTAAGTACCGGAGGTAGAATATCGTGTCTGTAAGGAAAGGAGATAGTGAGTAGTCAGGAGGCAGAAACACTAAGCTTGAAAAGTCAGCAAAGAAGTGGGTACAGAGAAGGTGATGGATCTTTCACCAGAAAGATTTCAAGGCTAGGATCTGTCAAGATGAAAGGGGATGTGAGCAAAAAGCAACCAGCAAAACAAACATATCTGTTGAGCAAAGCAGCTCTAACAGTTACAACACAGAATACAAAGCAGTTGAAGACTCAGGGTTTCAGATGGAAGAAAACTCAGGAGAAAAGACTGTGGCTGCTACAGGCATACAAAAGCCTACCATGAGAAAAGCAGTATTGAGCTGTGTGGTAAAGAAAGGAGCCATATTCAGGGATGAGAGTGGAGTGGTCTGATGGAAGTTGGTCTCACTGCACTAAATGACCACAGCTGCCACTGTCTCTTCAGTGGGATTATTGAGCTCTGTAGGTTGAGGACACAAATGTACTTAGCAAACACTCCTCACTTTATAAACTGCCTACTTCTCCCATGGGGTCTGACCTCCTTGACATACTCCCACAAGAAGCCTCAGGTGAAGACAGCTCCTTAAGGCCTATAGAGGTGGCAGAGCAGTAGGCAGTTAGATGAGCATTCTGTCCTGCAACAATTGGAGATGCTTTTGAAAACAATACAGCCAGTAAACAAAGATGTCAAGTTCAGGTAAGTCCCATAAATTTGAGAAGATGGCAGCACATACCAAGCCAAAGTACTATCTGTTTCAGTCTGCACATCCTGTAAATTATATTAAAACACAATCTTATCAAAGTGCTAGCTCAGTTCAAACAGACTCAAAAAACTTTTTTCTTCAGTCACCTGATGCCCAGTTCTAACCGCAGTACTGAGCTGCAGAAATGAGTAGGATACGGTGACATCTATCAGGTTGAGTCATGCCAAGGACACAGACATTAAATCTTCTCAGACCCAGAATAAGGTAGTCTGCAGATGCTTCTTTGAGGGAATCAGTACCAATCTGGTTTCTGAATGAGCTTCCAGAGGACTAGTAACTCCTCAAGACCTAGTGCCTACAAGTGCCTAGAACAAAATTTCCGAATAAACAACAGATGTTTTAAATACAACAGCAGTAGTTTTCAAAAGGCACCAAAGTAAAGCTCTCTCTTTGGGAGATGGGGTTAATGGGGGGAGGTTTATTGGAGGAGAGAACATTTTGGCTAGATTATTAAGACTGAATAGGAGTCCATCAAGTAGAAAAGAGAGAATGAGAATAAAGCATGTAAAAAGGTCAAGAGCCGTGGCAAGGGAGTTATAAAATAGTCAGATGTGGCTGGTGCACAAAATGCCATGGAGGAGTTCTATGTGATGAGATTGGAGATGTAAGCTGGGTCATTCTAATGATAGGTCTGATCAAGCCTGCTATGTCAAACGGTAGGTAAATGAATTAAGATCATAATCACAGCTTCAGTAAGAACTGAAGATATAATTCACTGACAGCTCTAAAGTAACAAGATATACAATCCAAATTCCAAAGTATCTGTGTTCTAAAGAAGCAGTTCCACCTTAGATATACTAACATAACCATCTCAGAACTATGACTGCAGAGGAGGAGAAGCAGCAAACCTGCCCCCGCCCCAGGCTCTCGCCACCCCACTCCTACCTGAGCTGAGCTTTTAGTTCAGTAAACCTGGGCCGCCTGCTGGGGTCATAGGCCCAACATTTCGTCATAAGGCTGTAGAGGGTGGGAGGACAATTTGGAGGCATTGGTAATCTTTCCCCATTTTCAATTCGACCGATCACATCATTGTTCTTCACTCCTTGAAAAGGCTTCACGCCATGCATCAGTATCTCCCACATACACACACCTGCGGAGTGGGAACGAAAACAGTGCAGTGAGCTCAGCACCCAGAGAGAAAGGCCCAGACTAAGGGACCAGATAGGCAGCTGGCAGAGTTGGGCAACTAGCCTAAAACATGGTGGCAAAACACAGGAATAGCAACAGCTAGTTCATGTGGCACCAAGAACAACATCAGAGTCAGAACTTCCTCAGTAGCTTATTTCTGAAAATTCTGGATTACCAAGTAGTCTACCAGCTACTGTATTATGTCCCTGGCGTTAACCAGTACAAAAACAAACCACAAAAAAAAAAAAACAAAAAACAAATCCCCAATGACTTTTTTTTACCTGCCCCACTACCAACGTAGGGCCACACTGATTTTAAATATAGTCACTAAGGCTTAACAAACAAAACAAAACCCTATCATTTAAGTCTCAAGCTCAAGAAAGCTTGAATTCTTTTTCACCAAGGTACACAAGGGCATTATAATCCCATTTACACAACATCCATCTCATCTAAAGACCATGCCTGAACCTTAGAAGGTGCACCCACTTAAACTCTGGGAAGCAAGGATCTGTCCACCATCTTCTTATTCACCAAAGAATTCATCTTTCAAACAAATGAGCAAATCTAACAGCACTGACACTAACAGTGGTGGCATGGAGAGCTGGTCTTTTCTCAGTACCCTATCGGAGCCATTCTGTATTCTGACCCTACTTACGTCTTGTGCCTTATGGACAGGCCAGTTCTAAGGGGCTCTTCCTGTGTCTACCAGGGAAATTATAATTCTTTTATATCTACTTCTATCCTCAAAATTTAAAATAAGGTCCTGAGAAGAAGGTATATACCGGGCAGAATGAAGTAGCCTCTAAGGAGGCAAGCCATATTATGTGTTCATTGGAACCAGTTTTTCAAATTGGCCCCAAATTTAGTTTACAGAACTAAATTTGTAAAGAGTCTCTGACAAAAATAACTCACTGTTGCAGAAGACAGAGCTGATCCTCACTGGGAACTAGGACAGTATTATCAGCCATGATACTACTGTATCATGTCTCCAGGCACCTTTTTTGAAATTTACATAGCTCATCCTTAATTTCCAAAATGTTCTTTTTTTTTTTTTAAAGATTTATTTATTTTATTGTGAGTACACTGTAGCTGTCTTCAGACACACCAGAAGAGGGCATCAGATCACATTACAGATGGTTGTGAGCCACCATGTGGTTGCTGGGAATTGAACTCAGGACCTCTGGAAGAGCAGTCAGTGCTCTTAACTACTGAGCCGTCTCTCCAGCCCCTCAAAATGTTCTTATATTTCTTTAAATATTGTATTTTTACAGTCAATTCTATGATGATTATATGGCAAGATGGGAAAACAATGCCAGTGTAGCTATGAGATAATCTTTTCTTACCATTTACATTTTCTTACCAAAAAAACTCCTAAAACAATCGTACATCAAAGTAACAATACAACTTAAAAAACGGGCAAAGTTCACATGAAGAAAGCAAGTACACCTGAATTAAAAGATGTCCCAATGGATACTAACTATAAAATCTTAATATATTCCAAAAATATTAAAATGTGCAGAAATGGGCACTAGGCCTATGAAGCACAGAGTCCCCTGAGAAGATGAGTATCTTGCCTTGTGGTTTACATGGCCAAGTCCAACTTGCACTTGTACTGACTGAACACAGAGCCTTGCTAACACTGCCTAAAAACTAAATGGATAAAAACCAACAGCATTCAGACAGAAGAAAAATAATGCTTATTTGATATCTATGATTAATTATACTTATAGAAGTTAAATAAACAATTATATTTCTGTTCTGGAGCAGTTTCAAACTTTACAGAGATAATTTCACTCAAGAATACCCACAAGAGCCACAGGTGAGTATCAGTGACAGAAGAAAAAGCAGAGTATAGAGAGATCCCTGCTATGTGAAGCTTCCCAAAGAGGGGACATTTTAGGTTAGACAGGAGAAGTTCAGCTGGAGAAGAAGGTATAAGAATCAGGCATTCCAGACAGAAAGACCAACATCAGGAAAGACAGTTTTGGAGACAGGAAGAAGAATCAGTCACTTTACAAGTACAGAAGGTGTATAAGCAGAGCAACACTTTCAATACAATCTAGTCAACAGAGCAAGGAGGAGAGAACGTGTGTAAAGACCAAGGCAAAGGAGAAGAGCCAGCTCTCAAGCCTGGAGACAGGCAGCTTCAGAATAAGAGACAAAAGACAAAAATACAAGTGCTCTGGGCTAGCAGCAACTCACTGAGCCAGACGAATCTACACGTTGGCAACAGTAGGAGAGAACGAAGGAGAACAGAAAGAGGAAAACAAGCCGCTGTTCCTTTGGGGAAGGCAGACAGAAAAGAGCAGAAACTGTGATGACAGGCCATACTGACCACAGAGGATGCGGCAGCAGCATCTGACAAGAAATGCTTATTCTGAAGATGCTAAGTTTTAGGTGATGCTAGTTTATTTTGTAGAATATAGCAAATATAATACTCACCAAACATCCACACGTCACTAGCTGAGGTAAAACGTCGAAAATTGATTGACTCTGGAGCCATCCATTTAATAGGTAATTTTCCTTTGGAAGCTAGAAGATTAATTTTAGAAAGTGAATTTTCTTTGTTAGCTAATTAAGTAGTAACTAGTCAAGATTATTGGCATCAAAATAAAAAGTATCAGCTCTGACTCATAAGCATCCATTTCTTTGAAAGAATGACTCATTTACTTGGTGCTTTAGGTGAAAAGTGGCTAATTTGGGGTAGAGACAGGAAACTTGAATGACCTCCCTTTTTCATTTGAGGCAGAATCTGTGTATGTCAGGAAGAACACATAGCCCATGATATGAGGCTTTACAGTATCCTGGAGCACATTCACCTGCAATTGGGACCCTTGCTCTACAAATGTCCCATGTAAAGAATTCCACTCCTGCTAGACCAGTTATGCTCTACCAAGCTGACTCAGACACAAACACTGTGCTTTCAGGAAATACATATAATAAACACATCTTATAGAGATTATAACCTTAAATCACAAAATGAATCATGCTTGGGGGTTCTATTCTTTATAAATAAGGCTCAAACCCAGTAAGTCACTTGCCTGGAGTTGCTCTGCTAAGAGAAGCCAGAGTTATGCTCTGCCTCCCAGCCAAGTTCTCTGGCTCAGACAGACCTCAGATGGAAATGTAGAGCCTAGGAAAGCTCAAAGGTTTTACTGCTCTATCCATACCCTGAATAACTAAAAAAAAAAAAAAACCATCCCAAGAATTAATGTGGAGTCATAAACTTTAGCAAAGATGTGAATGAACAAAACTGGAATTGATGGAGGATCAAGATTGATTACATCTTCACTGATATGTGCAGAGCAGGAAGAAGCAATCGAATGAAAAATAAATGTATCAAAGCAACCCCGAAAACACTCCTTCCTACCAGAGGTAAGGCACAATTTCATTAATGCTCCAGATGCAGAGTGGAACACACAGGGCACTTTTCCTCAAGGGACTCTCATTCTTGAAGACAGGCAAAGAGCACAGTCAGATGTGGTACCAGGAATAACAAACAAAGAATAGGCCAACTGTCCCATGCACAGAGGAGAAACACAGCGGGGAGCATGGGGAGGGAAGGGCCCAGAGCAGTCAGGAACAAGCACAAGCTCTAAAGCTCCTCCTCTGTAAGCAGCAAGCCTCTCTATAGACCTTCGATTCTGATCACTGATTATGGTATTTATATGGATTTGTCTGCTGACTATCTTAAATGTTCAAATGATACAAAATCTTGGTCTTCATACATAGGAACTTGGAATTTAACTTTATAGTAAAATATTAGGATTAGTGAAGATTTGAACTAGATATGAAGTGTATTTCAAAATAGTGAAAAATGTAGATTAAAATCACCAAACTATTTCTTATGTTGAGGGATCACAGTTGAAACAGAACAGTTCATGAATCATCAGGTCTACAGGGAAAAGAACTCTGATCTGAACTGAAAAGAGCTGAGGCCGGGTGGAGATTAGACCAGGGCCTCCCACACACTAAGCGGGCAACCAACCACTAAGTTGCATTAGTACTTGAAGTCTGGTGTGAAACTAGGTCTCACTTCTTTGGCATCAATGCCCATGAAACAACTGCTGTGTCATACTGGAAGCTGTGTGATCAGTTCTATACTTCTTCACTTTCATAAGCAGCAAATAATGTGTTTCTCTGCATCTGTGTTTCTATTATACTGACACTACTTTTCTTTTAGCAATTCTGATGAGTGTGTAGTATTATCTTACTGGGCCTGAGAACTTGTATTTTCCTAGTGGTCAAGACCATGAACAATCTTTGTGTACTCATATTTTTGTTCAGTATTTAAATGCATCCTTTGTTTATATTTAAGAGCTCTTCCCATATTCTGGAGTCTACCTTTTGTCATTTATGTCCTTAGCAAATATTTTATCCTACTTTGTACCTTGTCATTCATCCTTTATAAAACAAATACAATTAATTTCAGCATGATTGTATCTATCAATCTTATATTTTAATAAACTTTGCTTTTGGTGGCATGTTTAAGGGTCCCTATTAAACTCAGATCTTAAAGAGTAATTATGTTGTTTCTTCTAAAGTTTACATCTGCATCTCTTTACGTCTGTAAGTCTTAGCCTGTTTTGAGTTACTTTGAGGTGAGGTCTGTGTTGCGACTGTCCAAAAATTTCAAGCACCTTTGGCTTATAAGGCCATACTTAAATTGGTCTTAGACCTCAGCAAACATATCATGACACACTTTTTAAAAAAACGCATTAAAATCTTCGTGTGCTGGCGTATACTTGTAATTCTAGGATTTGGGAGACTAAAGCAGAAAGGTTACAAGTTTTGAGACTAGTCTAGTGAGACCTAGCATAGTGAGACCCTGTCAAAAAACCAACTCTTCACCTAACAACCCAAAATATCAATGATTCAGAGCCTATTTCCCAGTTGTTGCCCTGGTTTCTCACCTTTATAGTAAGTACTGTCTTCCATATATCGAGATAATCCAAAGTCTCCTAATTTCACACAATCATTTGAAGACACCAGAACATTCCGAGCAGCAATGTCCCTGATAAAGAAAAATTGGGGCCACAAGCACAGTTAAAACAGTTCCGTCAACCCATAATTATTACATACAGGTATACAGGTAGGTATTTTGAAAAACAGTTTATATACAATATGAAGAGATTCATAAGTTGTTTTACTTCATATGTATTCCTTCTAGAGGATATTTATAAGAATGAGTTGATTGCTCTTATGAACAATGGTCAAATGTATTCTCAAACATTTCTGAAAATACTCATCACCTCAGTAAACTCACACAGTGACAAGCAGTGATACCTGGTCAGTATAACTCTCCATAAACAGAGTTCTCTGTAAGCACTTGTTCAGAAAAATTTTTATGATGCAGTCTGCTATAATATTGGACATCAAAATAGTAACTCAGCCATGATCCTTAGAATTTAGGGACTTTCATTTGTGTTCCAACCGAAAGCTGCAAATTCTAAGTGATATTCTGAAGAATGACAACTATGTAACATTACAACATTTAGATATTCTGCAAAGTCCCAGGTATTATCTGCTTTGAGGCCATTTTCAATGCATTTACTGTTCCACAAGTACAGGCTCTGGATTCATGTTTGGGGAAGGAACATATAACTTTAAAGTATCACACAAGAAAAGGGGCAGAGGGAGCACTTCCAGGGGCAGGTTGAAATAGCCTTACTGCAGCCCAGGCTGGCCTAGAATCCATGCAACTCCTCTAGCATCAACATCTCAGATACTGGGCTTAACGGTGTGAGCCTCTATGGCTGGTTTATGACAACAATCTTTTGTCTGTTAACATGCCATGACCCTTCCCTCTCAAAGGACCTGACACTCCTGCCCCACCTTTGGAGACAGAGCCCCAATATGTACATCAGGTTGGCCTGGAACTCACAGAGATCTGCCTGTTTCTGCCTCCCAAATTCTGGGATTAACAGCATGTTGGACCATGACTGGCTCAATGCCTGACTTTTAATGAATGAACAGTAGACTCAAATGATACACAAGTATCTATGTACAGTGTACAGAGTAACTTCTTTCCTTGTTTCTCACTGTTAAGAGTTTAGCGCTGAAATGCACCCCCACTGGCAGATGTGTTTGAACACCTGGTTCCGCGCTAATGTTGGCTTGTTTTGAGAGCTTGTGGAACTTTTTGGAGATGGGACCTAAGTGGAAAAGGAGGTCACTAGCACAGGCCATGGTTGATTGGTTCCAGGCTACTTCTTGATGCTACAGACAGAGCTACTTCTACTACCATTCCTTCCCTTCAACCACAGCCAGACCCCTTGAAACCACAAACCAAAATAAATCCTTTCATCCTGCAGTTGTTTCTGTTAGTGGTAAGAAAAGCTAATACATGTGTATACTGCTTACCCCTATCAGAAGGCAATGATGCAGCTTCATGAATGCCTTACCTGTGAACAAATCTTTTGCTCTCCAGATATGCGAGTGCTGTACTAAGCTGATAGGCATATAAGATCAAAGATGCCAGATCCAGGCTGTATTTCCTTACTTGCAAAAATGACCTCAGCTTTTGAAACAATGGCCAAGACAAAAAAAGATAATTAGAGACAGAGTATAGATATTAACATCACAAAACACTCAACACTACTGTGAAGGTTCCTAAATGCATTTTTGTTTGTTTTATGTATTTTTTTATGAGACAAAATCTTGCTTTGTAACTCTGGCTGGCCTCCAACACATAGTGATCTGCCTGTCTGCCTCCTGAGCACTAGGATAAAAGGCATGTACCACCATGCCCAGTTCTCAAAAAGGATTTTAAATTGTACTATACTTTAGGTCTTCTTTGATAGAAGTGTAAAAGATGAAACAATTATTATTTATTTAAAATCCTCTTTAAAATTAGAATCTTTGTGCTGGAAGATGGCTCAGTGGTTTAGAGCACTGATTGCTCTTCCAGAGGTCTTGAGTTCAATTCCCAGCAACCACATGGTGACTCAAAACTATCTGTAATGGGATCCGATGCCCTCTTCTGATATGTCTGATGACAGCTACCGTATACTCATTCATATATATATATATATAATAAATCTTACATCTTTATGACTACAGACAAATTTCTAAAACATGCAAAAAATAGGCCTGAGGAAAAGAAAAAAGGATGTTGTAAAGTACCGCTAGACAGTAATACCCCCCCCAAAAAAAAAAAACGGCCAGTCACTACTTCAAGTACAGCACACAACAAACACCATCTACCCCTACTGTGCTTTGCTGTGCTTCAGGGAGTGTTTGAGGATAAGATGGGACAAAGAGGAGTCCACTTTCTTTCCTCATCCAGGGTTTGGATGCAGAAACCTAAAATGGTCACACACTGGGTGTTTCTCCCACTGAGCTGACTAGTCTTACCACTGACACCATTCATTCAGCTAGATGATTATATGGGGTTTATCAACACGCCAATTTCTAAATAAATAAATAAATAAATAAATAAATAAATAAATAAATAAATAAATAAATGGGAAGCATTTAGCAATGGTAATTAGCAAACTCCTCAAAAGCAAGAGTATAATAAAACAAACAAACCTGTAAATCCAAACCACATGTCACCCTCCAACTAATGTGGAACAGAGGACAGAGGGAAGGGAGGGGGGTGGTGTAAAGTGAATGCTGGCCAACTCCCTGCCCAGTTGAAAGTCTGACTCAGCAGCTTGGGTGGCTCTCAGGATCTGCTTCTCTAGCAAGCTTCCATCCCACCTTGTTCTAGAGGTGATGAATGATTAGTTTCCATGTTTGGAGAATGTCAAACAGGACCAATGACACTCTGTTACTCATAGTTTTCAAAGAAACTGAGTAATGGGTTCGTCTGAAAGAGTACAAGTGAACTCTCAGAAGGATTAAGAAGCTGTTTGGATTTACCACTGCTTCCCTCATCCTCGGATCACTGGCCTAGTTCTTCAGGCAAGGCACACAAGGAAAACTATCTGGGCATCTGTTGTCACCTCTTTCAATCATACATCTAGATGGACAGGAAACTGCTGCCAGTGCTGTAGAGGGGACTATCATTTTATTCTGAAGATGGGAGTCTTATCCAATATCGTCCAGAATAGCCTCAAATTCTTGGGGACAAGTGATCAACCCTCTTCAGTCTCAACAGAAGTAAGGACTACAACTGTTCTCTCATGCTCAGCTTAAATGATGAAGACATTTATACCACAGCTTCTGAATGAAAAGCATATATAATACTCGGGGATGTGACCTGTGTATTGTGTCATGCAAATGAGGGCTATCATACAGCACCTGTGAGGCTGTCATCACCAATGGCTGGTCAGGCTGGGGTTTTTATACCTCTCCAAGTGTGCACAACTCCATGATTATCCAGACAGGGTTCTCTGTAATGACTCCAATCAGCTTCACGATGTGAGGATGGTCAAACTGACGCATTGTTACTGGGGGAAAAGTGGTGTCCCGTTAATCTCCTAAAGCCTTTTCAGTTTCATCTCAATTCACACATAAGGCTGAAAGCATAAAAACTTTGTGCTCAATGCCATATCCTGACTGGATATGGGTGAAAGGTAGCACAAACAAAGCTCATGGTACCACGAGGACACCAGATAAAACCCATTCTAGAGAGAAAATAAGGTGGAAAAGGGCATCCTAGAGCTAAAGCCACTACCAACCAAGGGACTTCTATCTTGAAGATAAATAGTGCCAACACCTAACCACTGTGGTCTTGTTCTCCTGAGTATAAATGGCTGTTCTCAGGCCCCTAATGAAGACCGGTTCTCACATACAAGTGAGGAAGTGTATGAAAGAGAAACCCTAGATGCTGTCTGGCTGCCATGTTGTACTGTGAAACACTACCTTTCAGAAGGAACCTATGTCAAGTGATATTTACAGAAGTCATGGGGCTTGACCACCTGAGTAAGCTCAAGAGGACCCAGAATGTACTGCATATACATGTATGACACATAAGCATTCATAATTTCTACAACTCTCTAGCATCAAAACAAAAACTAACCTTAAGAGTTACAGAACTTCAAAAGAAACTCCAAATTTTAAAGGCAACTACTTAGAAACACAGGACTTAAGACTGCTAAAATGCAAAAACAAAAACAAAAAGATGTCAAGCAAGGAAATACCAGCAAAAGTATCTGTCTGTGAGTGAGCATGCATATGTGAGTGCAGGTGTCCAGAAAGGACAGAAGAGAAGTCAGATTCTCTGGAGCTAGACTTACAGGCAGTTGTGAACCACCTGATATGGGTGCAGGACACTGAACCCAGATCCTCTGCAAGCAGTAGTACATGTGCTTAACTGCTGAGCCATTTATCCAGCCCTTGCTTGTTTGTATCTAACATATAAAATACATAGACAATAAAAACCCAACGTATATAACCAAATTCTATATTGTTAAATTCAGGTTACTGCTTAATCACTGTTATTTTATGAAAAATTTCTAGGTACCCAGGGCATCTGTTATCACCTTTGGCTTTTCAGGACATCACAGATCATTATCAGGACTTTATATTTCCTTTGAAATAATTAGTGTAGATAATACAGAGCACAGAATAAGGAGCTGAGGAGGGTCTTGCAGTCACTGGAAAACTGTCACACTACACTAGAAACCCCAGGTGAAGTTTAGCCTGTCACTTATCTATCCAGATGGTGGGTGAAGGGCTGCCACTTGCTTATAAAGTAAGCTCACTGCAACCTTGCCTGCCTGTGCATTCCTTTATGCACCTTCTGTGTTTCTGTAGCACAGTGATGGTTCTGGAGAGCTGGGATGGAAGCCAGATTGTTACTGAAGCTGAAATCTTTGCTATCTGGCCCACAACTAACACTTACCTGGCCTAGGCTCTCCTATGTTACTTATAGCCTGTTATTGCCTGGGGTTAGGGGGTGAGATTTGTTTGTCAGCTATACTACATCTGTTATATTTCCTGAAACAGTGATTAAACCTTCCAAATAAGAAAACAGTCTTGG
Organism: Grammomys surdaster; assembly: GCF_004785775.1. NCBI lineage: Eukaryota > Metazoa > Chordata > Mammalia > Rodentia > Muridae > Grammomys > Grammomys surdaster. The sequence continues at coordinate 1,644,761 of NW_021604669.1, read as the reverse complement.
GGCTGGAGAGATGGCTCAGTGGTTAAGAGCACTGACTGCACTTCCAGAGGTCCTGAGTTCAAATCCCAGCAACCACATGGTGGCTCACAGCCATTTGTAATGAGATCTGATGCCCTCTTCTGGTGTGTCTGAAGACAGCTACAGTGTATTCATATATAATAAATAAATAAATCTTAAAAAAAAAAAACAAACAGAAAACAGTCTTAATCTAACCTGGCTATTTCCACAGAAATTTATAACTGAGTTCTGCAGTAATGTCCTACAAAATCAGCACAGCAACTGCTTATATACATGCACTTGTAAAAAAGAGTTAATGTACAAAAACTCCTTCAAGGTAGGCAGGAAGCTAGGTCTGAAGACTAGCTGCCTATTGTTCTTTGGCCTACGTACTCAAGAAATCAATCATCTAGGATCTAGGTAAAAGTCACTGGGCAGGCCTCTTTTTATTCTCAAATCAAGGAGTAAGGAATATGACTAAAGATACAGGTAATATGACATTACAGTGTGAATTACTCTGTGGTGACAGATTAGATAGCTAGGTGGCATAAAATGTAAAGTGGAAGAGATCCATCCCATGTTTGTGTCCTGAACATCACTGGGGTTCTGTACTATGGCAAACATGCCGAGTAGCCTCCCCAGGCAAAGCCCTACACTGGTCTCTGTAGAGCTCAAAGACTAGAGAGAGAGACAGATAATAAGCACATGCAATCATTTTATGTATTTAAACACAAACTCTGAAGAAGAGCAGAATGTGGCTCTGTGAGAACGACAGTGGCTGGCAGAAGGTGGGGACTTGAAGGATGAGAATAGAGTAATCCTATGAGAGGAGAGAACATCAGGCTGTTTGATGTATATAAGCTGGACAAGATCCTATTCTTTATCACTAACCTTTGAGGAGAGAAGGCTCATAATGCACAGCTCATCAGAGATAGCCTCACCACCGGATGGACACACCTAGGCCAGAAGGCTGTGAGTGGGGTAGTGGAAATCACTTCAAGCTAAAGTCACCCAGGAAGCTGCCACAGGAAGCCTCTCCTGGGGTTTCTGTCTGATTATGTACGGCAGGAAGCTAGTCATGATCCTGACTCATCTGTAGCTTATGGGTTCCATTAGGCTGTAACTGTTGTCATAGTTACCTCTGTACTCATGGGACCTGCAGGATCTGGACTAGAGCCATTTATGTGAATGGGCCAACGTCAGCCAAAGATGCTGAATGCGATAGGAAGCAAATAACAAAGGGAATGTGCCATCTTCTTCTACATGTAAACATGTCTGCCTATGAAAATCTGTTAAATTTAGACATTAGCTTGTAAGATGAGTAATATTTATAAAAGTAAAAGCATCTTTCCTGCAAAGACAGCTAGATTTAGGTAAAAAGTCAAACTGAGTTCCACAAAAATTTCAACAAACTTACAGGCTTCTTGAAGGAACTTCTCTCTCACGCTGTCCGAAGTACAGTTTTTACATGTTTTGATGGCAACAGCCAAAGCTGGATTCTCCTGTGTTAGAGAAATTACAGAATCATTACAGAATCACTCATACATGCAAAGAGGTTCTCCAGATTAGTCCTCTCTCTCTCTCTCTCTCTCTCTCTCTCTCGCTCTCGCTCTCGCTCTCGCTCTCGCTCTCGCTCTCTCTCTCTGACACACACACACACGGCTTCAGAACTATAAATTCAGAGAGTTAAGAATATTCTGTATGAAATCCCAGGATAAAATAGACACACATGTGAAATGCCATAGGCAAGTCACTTATGCACGTACCAGATGCTGAGTATGTGCAATATGGTAGGGTGCTGTTCTAGGTTCATGAGACACACCAGTGAACAACCTGCTTTTAAAGGTTGGCTGGCATTCCAGTGCAAAACACCAATGAAAAAGTCAGTTATTTCACAATATATTAGAACAGTATTTTAGAAGACAGGAGTAGATCAGGCAGGATATAGGAGACAAAGGGGTGTCAGCTGCATGGAGAACACTTCACTGAACAGATGAGAGGAAGATAAAGCTCCCAAGAAGAGGGAATCAGTCAGTGAAGTGTGGAAGTTACATGCTGTTGAAGAAATGGTGAATATGGCAGCTCAAAGGATTTGGGGACGGAGTGATGTAGCAAGACTGTAACAGCAGAGTGCGTAAAGGTATAAACACTGAGACAGGAGAACCTAGGAGCCAGAAAAGGGAGGGGGTGCATTTCTAGGCTAATATAAAAACTTGGTTTTCATTTCAGGAGGATGAGAGCTTGGGTGTGGTCAGGGCAATTGAGCCCACTGTCCAGGATAGTCTCAAATTAACAGCAATCCTCCTGCAACAGCTGTTCCAATACTGAGATTGTAAGCATGAGCCACCATGCCTAACTGAACCTGCAGCTCTGACCATCTGGGTTGGGAAGGGGTACTCTAGCTCCATCTGCTGCTAAGAGATGGTGTAGAAAGTAAAGTCAAGCATGGAGAGTAATATAGGTGGCTACTGCTGGAACCTGGACAACAAGCTATGGTTGCCTAGGCAGTGAGCAGCAGTGGAGGTATGGAGATGTGGATTTTTTTTCCTCAAGGTTCAGCAAAGGTGTCTCTTGGTGTGCTAGGAGAAAGTGAACTCAGGATTTGACCAGAGGGACTAATAATGTGGAAGGAAAAATGAGAAGTTGAAGGTCTCTAAATATGAGAAGCAAGGATACTCTTGAGATAGCTAGGGCACCAGAGGCATTAGGACAGTCTGATTCTTGGGACAGTGCATCACCAGAACAGACAGTAGGTTCGGGACTATGCTTTGCACAGCAATGGAAAGTCAGAGAAAGAAGGGAAAATGGTAAAGGACACTAGGAAGGTATAAGCCACAAAACAGGAGAAAGTCCAAGAAAATGTGTAGTTCTAAAAGCCAGAGTTTATCTTCAACAAGCTCAAAGTGTGAAGCTTAAAAGATAAAAGGAACATAAAAGAAGAAATGGTCTGTGGCTTTGAGTGAATCAAGGGCACAGTATGGGTAAACATGGGCAGACATTATATTTGTCAAAACTATTATTTACCTTACTTATGCCTCACATTCAGTCACTAAGCAAAGAAGAAAAGAGGAGGACAGCAAAATGGAGCAGTCAGAGCTTTACAAGGGCTTGGCAAATGTCAAGTCACCCCATTCCCACTGTCTCTACTGTCTAACTCCTGTCTTTATGCTAGGAAGTATGGATTAATAACCTGGGCAGAGGCACATCTAAGGACAAAGACCACAGTTATGACCACACTATGTTGTGAATCCCTCTCTGACTTCTTCTATAACCCCTTTCTTCCTAAAAACAGCTAGGTGTGAAGAGAACTGTGCTATCTGGTCTCCTATGGGGCTGTGTGATCTGTGTTTGGTTTTCTCTGCCAGTTCTGAGCATTTCTGTGTTCTCTGTAGGTTTCCCATTGGATTATGCTATCTTCCTCTTGAGAATGTACTATTGGGACCTAGGTCCTGCATACTGAGTATGAGTCAAAAGAAGGAACAGTAGATGTTAGAAGGCATAGTAAGTGACACACCATGCTGGTCAAGAAGCAGTTGTTTAAAACGTGAATCATGGCAATTCACAGTAACCATAAGCACCAGTCACAAGCTGCAAGGACTAGACTTAAAAACAGCTGAGGAAAGATCGCTTCAAGACTTCTAGGTGTTGGAATCTCAGGATTGAGCCCCAGGTTCATTACTCTCAATCACTTGGCTAATTTACCTTGTGCCTTAGGACTTTATGTTATCAACATGCTGAACTGGCACCTCTTGTCCTTACTTTCCCTGCGAGACCATATTCACAGAGCGGAGCTACTCCAATTGCAGGTACAAAGTTATTTTTAAGGTAGCATGATCCAAACAGAACTTTAGACAACACACTAAAAAGTGATTTTATGTGCAATTTCATGAGGCAATGAGATATGTGAAACAATATTTTTCTGGATGTTTTTGTGAGGTTGTTTTTGAAGGACAAGGTTTCACTTTGCTATGTGACTAGGCTGCCTTGATCTCATAATCCCCCTGCCCAGCTTCCTAAGTCCTGGGATGACAGCTGTGTGCCTCCACGTCTGGTTCACCAATGAGTTAACATTAAGATTGTGAGTTGTCCTTTCCAATATGTAGGCCTCACCCAGAAGACTCTCACAAAAAGGTGAGAACTGAGATACTATCTTCTGGTCTTAACTGACTACTTTTTACTTTGCTTTTGGACTCTGGACAACATCATCAGTTCTTCTGAGTTTGCTAACCTGGGGTCCTGGAACTTGCTGGCTTCCATCACCACAGAAGCCAATTTCTTAACTCGTATCTACACAGGCCTTATTCTGTGCCTCTAGAAGACTGTCAAAGCTGTGTGTTCCATAGTCTTCTCTATCTCTGAAATGAAACCATAGTCACAGCTGTTTAAAGAAGATATCTTGATGAAGCTTTAAACTTCTGTTTCCCTTACCCTTATATCCAACAGTTTAGGAGCAGGTCCTGCTGTTCTTACACACAACACACATCCCACTGAAGTTGTTTTCTAGAGGACCCCAGGTAGGGTAGCCATTGCTGCCTTGCTACATACAACAACCTCTGCCACAACTCTGAACAAATCGGGAAGACAAAATGGATCTCCTCACAATGTTCAATATATATTCTTCCCTTCCCCCCACCACCACTCTCCCCCCTCCCCTTTCCCTCTCCCTCTTTTTCTTTCTCTCTCTCCCTCCCCCCTTCCCTTCTCCCTCTCTCTTTCCTTCTGCAGGCTATAGGCCCAGCCTTCCACCTGGGTCTGGCGCCCAGCTCCATCTGCTACACTCAAATTTGTTTCCTGTTACAACAGACATCAGAAAGGGATCCCAAAGAAGGTGGTTCCTGCTATTGTTTGGAGGATGGCAATTCATTTTGGAACTACAGTAAATACCAGACTGAGGATCTGGGATTGTTATATCTAAGATAGATTCATTTTTTAAAGGGGGAAGGGGGCTCATGGAGGGAGTTTACCAATGCTGCTGTATGAGCCAGTTGAGTGAGTAACAAGTCTGGGAACTTACTTATCAGGAGTTGTTTAAAAAAAAAAAAAACGCAGACCACCTGATTTAGTAACAGAAACCCATGAGCCCCACTTCCTGTCATCACAGTCAAGCAGAGCTATGTCTAGGATTAGATCTTCCACCAATTAAGACCCAGGTGTCCTTCTGCTGTATTTTGGCCTCAAAAGGCAGAGTTAAGACAATGAAAACAAATATATAGTTTTCTTGAAACTGAGATAAGAAAATAGGGAAAATATATAATGTACTATCCAATTAGAGTTGTGTGAGAATTCTGAGTGCTTATGAGAAAACTACAAGAAAACAAGTCTTGTGACCTTGGTTTCTTGAAGACAGGTATAACAGACAGAAGTGAATTGACTCCGGCTATTGTTATTTATATGCCTCCATGGAAACACGTGGTTTTGCATGTGTGGCTTGTTCTTGTGACTCAACACCTTACTCATGTGATTCTTAACTCTTGAGAGTTAAGAATCATTGTTTGATGCTCTGAATAACGTTGGCTACTGCATGAGACTTTAGTCTACCTCATTTTTAGGCCCAGTTCTCCCACTGCCACCAACTAGAGTGGTAAACAATATATTACGTAATTCCATTTAAAAACAGAAGAAAGGCATCAGAATTGGAACTTCCACCCCCAACTACACGGTAGGACAAGCAGGAAGCTCTTCCTTACGTCTAGGTAAAATGTATGAAAAAGGGCAGCTATGGAAGCTCAGCAGAAAAGCATTTTCTCAAGTGTTCACAGCAAGGATGTCACAAGAGCCATTTTCTGTGCTGTTATATTATCACAACCATCTCTGTGTATCTGTCAACATTTTGTTTTCAAAAGTTTCTTCAATAAATATATACTGTAATTCTAAAACACAAATTTAAGTATCATCACTCTTAAAAAGAAAAGAGACAAAACAAAGGGCACTAGTGAAGATACAGAAATCTTGGCTAGGAGGCATGTAACATGAAGAGTGCTTTGAAAACTAATAGTCAAAAGTTAAGCATAGCTACTCTATGAGGAAGCCTCACCTATCAATGTTCACAACAGCACTTAATAATCAAGAAGTAGAAACATCCTACATATTGAATACATGGAGAATAGACAAACAGGGTCTGGAGTGATGGCTCACTGGTTAATAAGACCTGCGGCTTTTTGAGAGGACTCAACTTTTATTCCCAGCATCCACATGTCAGCTCACAACTTTGTCTGTAATTCTAGTTCTAGGGGATTCAATCAATATCCTCTTCTGACATCCTTAGACATCAGTAAAGTACATGGCAGACAAATGTACACGCAGGCAAAACATTCATACACATAAAATAAATTATTTTTAAAAAGGATGCATAAAAGATGGTACATGTATGTATGCAAATGCTATTATAAGGCAATGAAGGGGAAGAAGATTGCATACTATATAATCCCATTCATATGAACTATTCTCAGCAGGGACACTGAGAGGCAGAAAGGAGATAAGTGGCTGCCAGAAGCTTGGAAGGGAGGTGTAGCATGAACTCTATCTGTTGATGAGTATCATCAGGTTTTTTAGATGAAGAAGGAGTTCTAAAATTGACTGTGGTAAATTGCTGAACAATTCTGTAAACATTACCTTTATATACTTAAACAGTCAAAAATCAGTCTTTATTTCTGGTAGTGGTAAGGACTTACTGGGCTCAGGTACACGCCTTGATGTACGTCTCCAAACTGACCTTCTCCAATACAACGTCCAAGTTCTATTCTTTCTCTCTGAATCTCATAATCCCTGGCTGCAAAACATGGCCCACACATAAATAAACTGGCACAGAATTCTAAATGTGGGTATAGCACAATAGATACATTTATCTAATTATGATTCATGAACACATTTTAATTTGCAGCATATCAACATAAAAAATGTTTGAACAGAGTGGAAACCCTCTTAAACATTATTTTAAAGACTACTAGTAATCAGGTATGGTACTCACAGAACTACCAAACAGTGAGTTTGACTGATGGTAGATTTTTTTAAAGCCCATTTTGTGCTTAGAAATCTCCGACTTATTTGGTTATCTGATCATTTTCTAAATAATTGCTCTAAATACTGTATTATATGCATAATTAATAATCACTACTGGTTTAAGTATTAATATATGAAGACTCTAAAATTATTTAAAGCAATTATTTTTTAAATAACTGTAATTTCTAAGTACAGAAGCAACATTAAACTTTTTGAGTAAACTAGGTTTTGAAAGTTTAAGAGTTTTCCATTTCGTTATAATCCTATCTCTAGATTACTTATGGAGCTAAAAGAGTTTAAAGAGGTAGTTTCTAGAAGTGAATTTCAAAATTAGATGACTTTGAACTGAATATACCGGCACAAGCATCTGAGAGTATGTGCTTCAATTAAGACATTAAATCACGAGTTATACCAAGTTATTTATCAGGCTGCTGAGGCACATGGAAATAAAGTACTAGGAAAGCAGAAAAAACAAACTCTAGCTGGATTGGGCTACTTTAAGCATGAGAATCATCCCATGCCTACCCTGCATATGTTCCATCTCTGGTGTGACCAACATAACAGCAAGAGTTAACAGATTCCTGGGTCAGAAAACTAAACCAGACAGATCACCCCCAAGTTTTAGACAGCTGTTTTCCTTCCTCTTTAAAATCGATTTAGCCAGTAATTCCACTGATTTAACAGTATGAGTAAACCAATGACAACGAGTTTGAAAACATATTAACTGAAACTGAAACACCCCCATCACTCCATTGTGGCAATTGCAAGCAAATGCAGTTACATCAAAGGATCCTGTTACCTTCATCTATTCCATAGCTTTCTGTATTGCAATTAAGAGAGAGAAAAAAAGTGGAAGACCTTGCTTAGAAATTGCTAATAGCGATTAGATTAACAACAACAACAAACGTGGAGAGTACAATTCAATAATATTTACTTAATTACTTTAAGCACAAATGAATAAAAGAGAAACTAAACACATATAACAACCAACCATCTTTGAGTTAACTCAAAGACATTTAAATATGTATTCCATAAATTCTGGATAAAAGATATTTGTATTTCCTGGTCAATTATAAGTAACAAAGACAGACGTGGGTTCTCTGAAGAAATGGAGAAATCACTAAAGGCTAGTCAAAACGGTAAATTCAAGTTCAATTCATTGTCTTAAGTTTGCTGTTGGCAGCCCAAACCTACATACTACATCTCAGTTCCTGCATCCTGCTGTTAACTTAAAGGACTCTTAAAAGGTAGGTGGACATGAGCAGAGAACTATAGGCTTCAGAGGCCTGCCTGTTTTCTCAGAAAATCCAAGTAAGGATACTTTTAAAATGTTCCACAAGAATGCATGTACATTTAAACTTGACACTCATTTTCTATCAAGGCAAAATAATCAATGAAGATTAATTATCATAGAGCCAGAAAATGATATGACAAAAATTTTATTCTAAATAAATAAACTTATTTCTGGTATCTGCATTTCAAGCTTCTGACTATAGGGTAGGCACAAAGAATTCTACCTAAAAGTTGAAAGAACATTTCTGTTAGGTGCTCAATGACAGATAAGCTCTAAAGCTTCTTTCTCATTGTGAGAAGCAAGCATCATACTTACTTGAGGGCATGGTATATGTGTCTTCCTCATCAATGATTTCAGCATAGTCATCTGTTTCTGGAAGGAAACAAGACAGGTTGGGTGAATTAAAATGCTTGACTGATTGACCTTCAACATAATTTCAAATAACAGGATTCTGTGCCCCCAAACCCATAATGTGCAAATCTTCACAAGAATACTAGGATTCAGATCTGGCTCACATGTAATTATAAAAAGAAAAGTGCCATTGTGGCCCAACATGTCATCACACACACTTATTTATCAGAAGGCAAATAGGCTAATAATCCTTATGGAAACCAGAAGGATGTTAATTAAGCACTACAAAATTCAAAGGAGATGCCTGCTTAATCCAATGCTCTCCTTCAACTACAGCAAATGCACATCTGAACCACACTCAGGCCTGGTGGGAGTTCCCAAGTGACACAGATATCTTCAAATGAAGTCCAATTCACTCCATTTATCCTGCCAGGACAATTCTGAGCTTCTACTTGAGAATACATAATGACCCAATTTCTGAGGGCACTATACTGGGGTGATTTATTGCATTTATTGTAGGTTTGAAAAAGAAAACCCACACAATCCAAGAATTTATCTTGTGGTGCCTTTTTACCCAGGTAAAAGATCTAGTAAAAAGAATAAGAACAAACAAACTGCATATCAAACTGAGCTACTTTTGAGATAAGGTGGATACATTCAAGCTTTCACTAATCCCTTTTGGTAAATGCAGCAACTTAACCCCCATGGTAGTACTGGGAAAATTAAAAAAAAAAAAAAAAACACTCGTGGAGAAAACAGCCACTACTGAGTGCTGGAAACACAGTTAGGTGGATTCTGATTGATTCCCTCTGGAGAAAACTTTTACCTCCTAAGCCTCTCTGAAAGCTGGAGAGGACCTGCCAAGCTGCTGACAAAGCTCTCAGAGAGCTAGCTTAACACCTACACTGAGTCCCTGGGGCTGCAAGTGCTTTCTCCTGTCCACCACTGAGATCAAAAGCACACAAGTCAAGGATACTCCAGAAAGCACTCTTTCCAGTGGTAAGGAAATTGACACTGCATGTGCTGCAGCAGGATAACCACTGCCACCAAACCTCTAAAGCATTGGGTCTCAACCTGTTGGCCATGGTACCCACAGGTGTCAAGTGTCAGATATCCTGTATATCAGATATTCACATTATGTTTCATAACAGTAGCAAATTTATAATTACTACGTAGCAATGAAATAATCTTATGACTGGGGTCACCACAACATAAAGAACTATATTAAAAGGTTGCACCATTAGGAAGGTTGAGAACCATTGCTCTACAGGGAAGAATGCAGTTCTGAATATGTAGTCAGCACTAAAAGGGATTAAAAATTAAAAAAAAAAAAATCTGGCTGGGGAAAAACACCACCACCAAATCAACTCTCCTAAATCCTCATGTGTTTATAAGCATTGTATATATAGAATTAAAGCAAAGCATTTTTAAATTTAGTTATTGTTTCATTTTTCAAGACAGGCTTTCTCTGTCTTGGCTGTCCTGGCCTTGCTTTGCTGGCCTTGAACTCACAGAGTGTCTCTGCCTCCTGAGTGCTGGAATTAAAGGAATGTGCCACCACACTAGGCTTAATTTAGTTTCATACTTATGTTTGGTGCCCATGGTGTGAGCTATCATGTAGGTGCTGAAAATCAGAACTGTCCTCTACAGGAGCAGTCAGCATTAACCTCTGAGCCACTTCTCCAAGCCCCTAAAGCAAAATTTTAATGAATCTGAAATGCAACCTTCTCCTCTTGTCTCCCTTACTGGGTTCTCAGATATTTGATACCCTGTAGGCCTGCTACTTTGCTTTTAGTGTACCACAGCCAATAAAAGAAAAGCTGGAGGCTAGAGGGAGTTGCTCTTTAAAAACATGACCAGGTGAGAAGGAGTCTACTCCAATAGCTGAGCCATGGAAGCACCATAGTACTCAGATTAGTCTCTGCCAATTGCTTTCTGTACATTATTTAATGTAGTGGACTTAATCATCACACTGTCCTATAAACTAAATGCCCTAAAGCCACTGCAGCACAAATTCCTGGTTAACAGAAGACCACAGCAAGCTCATCCCAAAGTGAATCCTTTTAGGTAACTGGAGTCTTCTGTCTGAATGAAGGGTGTGAAACAGAAGATGACACCAATAGCAGTGACCTCAACTGAGTCTTACTACGTCCTAAAAATAGCTCACGTGGGCTCACAGCTAGTTTTGGTTTTTGCTACCATAGCCTGCTTCAAAGTTTTCCTCAAACTATCCCCATTCCTTATTCTGAATTCTCTAATCATATATTAGATCATGCTATACTAGTATCATATATTAGTTTGCTATTTTGACACCTATATGCCACCTCTCCAGAGCAGAGTCTACTGGAGGAATGTCCCCATGTGTCCTTTTTCTCCTTAGTGTCCTCAGCATCAAGCATAGTATCTGACACAAAGCACATGCTCGGAAGCTATGTGCTAAGCCAACGAGGATGAATGCACCGTGGTAACACAGTTAGTACAGTGTATTCCCAGGACTTGAGAAACTTATGCAGGGTCACACAGAAAACAAACAGCAGGGCATGCTGTACCTGTCTGTTTACCTGCCTATGCCACAGTCATGCCTTCATGTGTATAAGAGAGGAGTATACACCTGTGGGGTTACGATGATAGAAAATGATGTTAACAGGGACTGAGAAGTGGCAGGTACTCCTAATGCTACTGTTCATGAGGACTATCTTAGGTAAGTAGTTCCTGTCTTAAGACCTTTTCAGTCAGTACCTTTAACTCAAGTACCTCCAAAACAAGTTCACCTCTCGCCCCAGGACATAGCAATCTTGAATCAATTCAGAAGGCAAAATATGGAAATGACTTAAATACAGCAGGCTAGCATCAATATGGACTTGGGAAAATAATACTGTCTACATTTCAGTTAGTTCACAAAATTATAAGAACCTATACATGCCAGGCATAGTGGCTCACTCCTGAAATCTCAGCACTTGGGAGGTTAAGGGAATAGGATCATTCACAAGTTTGAGGCTAGCCTAGGCTATAGAGTGACACTTCACCTCAAAACAAAACCCCTAAAACAAAAACTAAAACAGAAAGGATTTGTATATTTTATTTTATTTTCTTTTTAAGATTTATTATGTATACAGCATTCTTCCTGCATGTACACCTGCAGGCCAGAAGAGGGCACCAGATCTCATTGGAGATGGTTATAAGCTACCATGTGGTTGCTGGGAATTGAACTCAGGAAGAGCAGACAGTTCTCTCAACCTCTGGGCCATCTCTCCAGCCCTGCATATTTTCTAAAAAGTTATTTGAGTTCAACATAAAATCTCTGATGTGCTTTATGGATTGATATACACAGAGCACACTATGGAAGGAGGAGAAACCAGGGAAAGTTGTTGTAGGACAGTGTGGAGACCAGTCAGAAAATGTCCCCTGAATAACGGCATCACAGGAGCAACACAGGAAGTCAAAAAGTAAAGGCTTGGAGATCTGGGCACCAAAATAAGAAAAAAATGGAAGGAGGACCTGGGCCCACAGTTTTCACTTGACGTGATTGGGAAAAAGGTCCCTAAGCTGATAAAGACTGGACAGTACTGTGACTAGTTACACAGCTCTCAGCAGATCCTTGTTCACATGCACAAAGTGAGAGAGCTAATGAGGCTCAACATAGCTCATAAATCCTTAGCTCTAAGATGTCATACATCAGCTTTTATTACCTTTCAAAGTATTACGAAGGTTTCAAAGTGTGGTGGCCCATGCCTTTGATTCCAGCACTAAAGAAGGTAGGAGGATGCTCTGTGAGTTCAAGGCCAGCTTGGTCTATATAGTGAGTTCCAGGACAGCCACAGCTACATTAAAAAAGAAAAACTATATACCTACCTACACACACACACACACACACACACACACACTCATTTGGAACTATACTTGTGAGACCAGATAACCTTCTTCTTTGAGGCTATTAAAATATGTATTTTTGGACTCAATTTTGCTCAAGATACACTGACAGAAAAGTTCAACAGACCTGTAAACTTGGCAGACAATTTTGGGATCATAGGCTCATAAGTTCAAGGCTCAAAAGTCAGCTATCTACGCTTGCCATCCCAGCTAGGCCTGAGCCTGAGGTGGGAGGATCATTTGGGGCCAACCTGGACAACACAAGCAATACTTTGCCTCAAAAAAATAGAATAAAATAAAAAAGGGGGCTGGGAATATAGTGCAGTTAGTATACCTAGCATACATAAGGCCCCAAGTTTAGTTCCCAGCACCTCATGAAACTAGGCACAGTGGCACTTATCATAACCTCAGCATTCAGAAAATGAAGACAGGAGGATTAGAAATTCAATGTTATCCTTGGTTAGATACCCAGTTGAACATCAGCATGGGCTGGACATTATCTCAAAAAGAGGATAAAATATAATAACTTGGAAAAATGCAAATAAGTATTATACAAACAAGAACTTCTAAATATTAGAATATTATAATTTGTATGTTTCAGTATTACAATATGAAAAGGAAGAAGGTCATAGCTCAGAAATGAGAGACAAGTTCTCATGTTAAAGCACAGTAAAAGGAAACAAAGCTACTATTGAAACAGTGGTATCACAGGGTCATACCCTGGCACATGTGTCTCTGATGCTGCATGATTAGGCTTGCCTGGAATTTGTGAGGGATGCCCTGCCTGGTGCAGCATGGATACTGTCCTTGGGTCTGTAGAAAAAAGCAACGTACAAAAGCCTGAGCTCAGAATTTCCCTCTGAAACTGAAACTGTTGTTTCCTGATGTGTTGGGTAGGACACAGCTCTGCATCCATGTCTTCCTAACCCTTAGGAAGCATGTCTGCTAGAGCAGGGAGGCACCCAAAACTCTGACAACTGTTCTCTTGACTGGCTTTCCTGCTGCTCCTGGGGCTTGGAAGGTGGCTCATGCATGTGCATGTACCTGTATGTGTCTGTGCTTTACCATCAAGGCCAAGCACTAATAATACCATCACAGGGGCTGGCTCATTTAGATAATTCAGGAGGACTAATCACCCTCAGGGTCTTATCCTGCCAGGGTTAACAAACATGTTATAAATTCTATAGAAACCATATGCATGTGTATGTGTATGTATATATGTATAATCACAAAGAGGGTTTTTTCTAGGAGCTACAAGGCCACTTTACTCAAAATCTTAACCAACTACATGATCTAGACCAGGAAGTGAAATACTTTTTCTATAAGAGGCCAAGCAAGAAGAAATATTTTACAACTGTACTCCTACGGCAAGGACTTGGCTTTGCTGTTCAAACTACAACCTTGGGTGGACAGGTACCAAGCTGACAAATATGTGAGGCTATGTTGTAACCAAACTGTTTACTTATGGACACTCTAGTTTGAGTTTCACATAATTCTGACATCCTACACACTAGTTTTCTTTTAAAATTTCCCCCATAACTTTTTTTTTTGTTTGTTTTTTTCGAGACAGGGTTTCTCTTATAGCCCGGGCTGTCCTGGAACTCACTCTGTAGACCAGGCTGGCCTCGAACTCAGAAATCGGCCTGCCTCTGCCTCCCAAGTGCTGGGATTAAAGGCGTGCACCACAACTGCCTGGCCCCCATAACTATTAAAAGCATAAAAACATTGTTATCTCAGGAGGCAGCAGAACAGATGAGCCTTATTTTCTTATGGACCCCAGCCAAGAACATATAACTCTGTTACTCCCTGTAAGATGGAACATAGCCTGGTTCTAGCTAAATCAGCACCAGAAACTTAAGTGTGAGGAAAGCACACATGAATGTTGCACTGCAACCATCTGTGGTAACCAATGCTTGTCTATAGTTGTCTGCATCTGTGCCTAGCAGTCATCCTCACAATGACTACTGGGGTCTTTTCTCATGGGAAGGCAGACTGCTAAGGTCACTTGCAAGTCAGATGGTGACAGAATGGGACAGTGGAGAAGGCAGAGCCTGGAGCCCCACCTCTAGTCTCTACTGGTTGATGTCTCCACCTGTGAACTATGCAGCCTGATGAGGTGAAGGAGGGTTGGCAGGTAGTCAGGAAGCACAGAAAACATTTCAGAGTAGCAGGTACTGACATCTGACTTTCGCAGAGCACCCCAGAAGTGAAGCTCCACACCAGCTTCCGATTCCACAAGGAACACGTTCTGTCATGGAGTTCTGTGGTCCTGTGTGCTCATCCTCGCCAGGTTTACATCTAGCAGTAAAAATCTCCACTCAAGGTGTTCTGTCACTCAACCACAATTCAAAATACTAATTTCCCTCTCTTCTAGTTTATAAAACTTAATCTTCTGGAATTAATACACCAAATTTTGTTCAAGAACAACACAAAGCAGACATAAAACCTAACACCAAAATTTTAAAATATACAAAATGCTGAGGGAAAAAGTAATCATCATAGTGCTAGTACTTCCTTGATTATCACAGTTGAACAACTGGTAAAGATCACTGTCTTTGCTTTTTAGTACCTCATTCATAAGTTAAGAGTTATTATACATGCACCACATGATTAACTCACAGCAGTAACACAAATGTGAAAATAAATATTACCGTCCCCACTAATTTCATCTGCAGATCCAGGTGGCATGCAAAGGAAGAAGTAGGGAACAAAGGGTAGGAGGGACAGGAAGGAAGGAGAAAAGAGAAGGAAACACACTATTAAAATGACAAGTAAATCAAAGCTTAAGAAAACAACAAAATCACCCCAAGGTTCATTCACAGGCTAAAAAAAAAAAAAAAAAAAAAAATGTACTAGTGTGCTTACTGGAGTTGAAAGCCATTAAGCAAAGTTTTAAGCTGCCAACAGATTATACAGTTACCAGGAGAACAGTGGAGCTTAATTACTTTCCACTGCAAAAGTAATTTCATTGTCTATCATTGTTAAATGTTAAAGGAGCTTCCACTTTCCTTAAGGAGCATTTGTATCATTTCAGATACAAGAAACTCTTCATTACCCTGTAAGCAAAAGGGTCACTACAAGATAAACAGTGAACTGAATGAGGCAGTGAACTGAAGTCCCCCATGACAGATGCAGGCCGTGCCCACACTACCATAAAGGGCAAGTGTAGTTCTCAAGGCTTGAATGACAATTCAAGTTCCCATTTGAATTCATACAAAACTAATTTTAAAGCATTTTTTTAAAAAAAATTGCTTTAATAATTACAACAACAAAAATCACTGCTTTACTAGAAAACCCTCCAAATGGCACAGCTGCCTCATCTCTCCTGAACATCTGCCTCTCAGAATGCAGAATGTGTACACCCAGGGCTCATATGGACCATGCCCCACATGCTGTATTAGGAAATTCACGAGACCACAAACAGGTCTTGACAACCCTTGTAGGAAAACAAGATAACAGAAATGGCACCAGGAAGCTACTTCTTGCCCTGTCATGCATTTAAAAGCAGCAAATGGGCAACAAAAGACTGTCTGGTTAAGACAATGGCACAAATTATGTCAATTACAAGACATAAAACCTGCCCTATCAGTTATCACATCTGGGCAGTGGACAGCACATACATTGATATTCAGTATGGCTATTGATTGCTTGGGACAATCTAGAAGCATCTAGCTATAGTTAGTTTTGTGAGGTGCCTGAGTTGACAGGAAAGCCTGTGTGAGTGCAGTGCAGTACCCGTTGGAGGAGGTTCAAGAGAACAGAAGACCAAAGGGAGAAAGCGCCTAGCTTTCTTAACTTTATGTTGGCAGTGATTGACTCCTTTACAAAGAGGCAAGAGAAGAAAAAGAAAAACAGAAACAAATTATTTCAATACAAAAAAACAACCAGTAAATTTTAAAATTATAGCTATAAAAACAAATACAAAATTGAAATGCTTTCATTACTATCATTGACTTGTAGCTTAAAAAAGAATTATTTGTTTTACTAAAGATTAACACTAAATACAAAACAAAACAAATAACTAACAGCTATGAGCTCTTCAGGCCAGTCAAGTAACAAATAACACAACTAAAAATAAAAAAGAGGGAGGGGAAACCAGTAAGCAAAAATACATGAATAAGTAAATAAATAAATATTAATGAATAACTTAAGGATCATGAACAGTGTATGCACTTTTCAACACTTAACATTTGTCCATAAAGAAAGAAATCTTAGAAAACTGTAAGAGCTTCATGAGCAGTTAAGATCTGGAATATCTTAGTATAAATTGATGATGAGGATGTCCAACTACAGAAGCTGCAAAGCTACCACCATCTATCCATTCATTCATCCATCCACGTGGTTGAGCTTATGAGGGATCCACTCTTTATGTGAAGCAGTGAGGACACAGAGTAGCTACACTACAGCAATGACAGTAGAGTAACACATCAGAATCAAGCAGACATAGTGTGACAGTACAACCACAGGGTCATCAGTAACAGTCCTGACTTGAATGTGGACCCATGAAGAATGAAGGTTAAAATAATTTGGCCACCAAGAAGATAATAATATCAGTATTAACACACTAGAAAGGGAAATGAGAAGAACTAAAATGTACAAAGTAGCAGTTACTGACTACATCATCTGAGTGCTTGTTCTGAAACCACTCTTAGTTTCTAGACTTCCTACATAATAGCTCTGGCCAGATAATAAAATGCTCCATTTGATGCTGGGTGGATTATGGACTAAGGTGGCAGGGGGAGGATGAGGATCAAACACCTATGGGGAATAATCCTGCAGTGAACTAGTATGGGCTATGAATGACAACATCTGTCAGTATTAACTTCCTGATATTGAGAATTATGCTCTGACAACATAGTAGGATGTGTGAAGCTGGAGATGGAGGTAAATGCTTATAATCTCACAGCTTTAGAGGTGGAGGCAGAAGGAACAGGAGCTGACAGTTTGTCTGGGCTATATAGGACCCCATGTCAAAAAACAAAAAGAAAAATAAAAAAAAATACAAAAATATAAACTAAGCCAATATGAATATGAAACAAATTAAAATTGAGAAAAAAAACACTCAAGTTTTTAACTCATGATTCTTAGAACCATTCTCTGAAAATGTATGGTAAAAAAATAAAAACAGAAGAAACCTGGCAGTCTGAATTCAGACAGCAGCTCTACTACTCACACTGACAGTTTTCACTTCTTGGAGAGGAACCACTGTCCATGTCCAGCTTATCTTAGTTCTTCACTATATAGTCTATTTCTAAACAGGTAAATATTCTTTATCTTGACTGAAAAAGAAGCAGTTTTAAAAATGTGTTTCTTGAGTAATACTGACTTTAACCTGCTTCATACAAAGGGTTATGAGGTTAACTTACAGAAGATAACTATTTTCGTTGCATGCATACATCTACCATGAGTTAGGCACACTGTGTAGGAAACAGTGTTAAGCAAAATAAAGCCATGGACTTAGGTCTCAGGTGTAGACAACCAGGGTCTGCAATGTAATGAACTGGAAGGAGACGCTGAAGATCAATGGAGAAAGAGCAAAGGCCTATGCATAGGCTCAGCAAAGCCACGCAGTCAGCTCCAATGCGCTAGGCATGAGGTGCTCAAAGAACTTCTAAGAGCAGGTGGTAAGCAGATAGGCCACAGACTAAATTAATCCATAAAGGAAGGAGCTCACACAAGGGAGATACAAAGGCTGACAACAGTGGCCTTCCATACACTCAGTATTGAGTCCTTGACATGAAGATTGGCCAGCAAGCGAGGCATCTAGTGGCCAAGATGCACTGAGTCCTCAAGAGGAAAATCCTGCTGGGGTTGAGGACAGGATTGTTGTGATAAATTATGTTGACAAAAGGCAATTTAGGGAGGAATGGTTTATTTAGGTAAACCTCCTAATTATTGAGTTATGTGAATTTCAGGTTATGGTCCATTCCTGTGGGAAGTCAAGGCAGCAATACTCATATACAGTCAAGAGCAGAGACACACGAATTTCTGCATGCTCATACTGATTAGCCCCCTTTCTCTATTTGTATACAATTCAAGACTCAGATCTAGGGAATGCTGCTGCCCACAATGGGCATGATCTCCCACTTCAATGAACATAATTTAGATAGTTTTCCACAAGAATGCCACAAGTCAACTTGAAATAAATAATCTTTCTTTGAAACTTTCTTTCCAGGTGATTCTACACTGTGTTAAATTGACAATTAAAACTAACCACCAAACCAGGGTATAGTGGTACATGCTTTTAACCACAGCACTCTGAAGACAGAGGCAGGAGAGAGGATATCTGTGAGTTCCAAGCCAGCCTGGTTTACAGAGTGAGACCCTGTCTGTAAAAACAAACAAACAAATCAAACTGGCATATGCATAAAAAGCTGTTTTCCTGTCTCTCAAATAGGAAAACTCCCTTTAGGGAGTGTCGATAAAGTATTCCAACCAAATAAAGAAGGGAGAGGCAATAAAATTTGCATACTGTCACTTTGTGGCAAAGGTATGCATATCAATAGCTTCCAACATTATGTGAGCCACTCACAGAGACCATAGCAGAGGTCAGGTTGGAGCTGAGCCCCAACACACTGAACAATTTTCATTTATATAGTGTCTCACTATATAGCACTGGCTGGTCTGGAACTTGTTATGAAGTAAGGTGAACACGAGCATGAGCAAGCCAGCAGGCAGCATCCCTACATGGTATCTGCTTGAGCTCCTAGCTTAACTTGCCTTGATGACTGTAACTTGGAAGTGTAAGTCAAATAAATAAACAAATACACAAATAAAAACCTAAACTGCTTTTAGTCAGCACGTTTTATTACAGTAACAAAATTAAGACTAGAACATTGGAAACAAACAGGAGGGCCTGGCTGACAGACAGAAGTGGCAGGGAGGAAACTGAACAAAGATGTCTTATCTCACTATTGTCTAGATAAAACTGAGCAGAATGATGGAAGACATGGGATTTAAACACACAAAATGCCTGATAACATTTTTATATTTAGACGGAAAGGAGCTTGAAAATCATTTGCTTTGGAATAATAACAGGATTGCAGGCATATGTAAGAGCAGGATGTAAAACTAACATGAAACCGGTAAGCTTTTGGCTGCAGATTCTAGGTGATGTGTATATAGAAAGTCAATGTACAATTCTGTCCGCTCTTTTGTATATACTTGAATCACTCACTGATAAAATATTTAAAGAAATTTCTCAAAGGCAGAACACACAGTAAGAATTTGATATTGTCTATTTACCTCTATGGCTTATCTTGCATCACAAAGTCTGAATTTAGCCCATAATTACTATGCAGTTACTATCAATTGTGAAGCTCTCAGGTGGGATTCATTTTTCCTATTCTTCCATGTTAATAGTACTTGTTTGATAATTAGTGAGACGGTGCATAGATTTCTTGCAATCTATATTGAATTTTATTTAATCATTGTTTTCATCAGTTTAGCCAGAAGATTAAGGTTTGTGAACCAAGAATACTTAAGCACTGCCTATTCTAAAACACACACTTTTGTAGAGTCAAAATGTATTTTTGTTTAAAATACTCTAGTATAGCATTTCATTTCCCTCCTGGTATGAAGGCTGTTAGGGAAGACAAGAATCAAACCCCATAGGGCTGAAGAGGCAGATCCACAAGGACTACTTGTAAAGACAGAAGTCCTCATTGCCTAACCTTTTTGAACCTTTTTGAGAAAGTGGCTCAGGTGATCTGATGTTAGGCAAGCCTACCAGTTCTGCACCACCTTCCGCATATGAAAACAGGTAGTTCAATGCCAGGGGAAGGAGAAGAAGTCACCATCTCTGGCCCTCTCATAGGACACTATTTGTCAACTTACAATGCTGGTATTTCCTAGTTTCTGTGACCTCTGAATGCTTGAGACCTCTCAGGAACCATACAGGAAAATGATGTGATTAAGCAGTACCCTCAAATCTCACTAGTTGCAAGCTGAATTCTAATGACATCAAGATGGGGGCATAAGCAAGAAGCAACACTGATGGACTGTTCCTATTACTCTTGTCCTTAGCTGTGTACACCATCACCAGCCAGAGTGGCTCTAGATACCAGAGACATGGAAGCTTCTTAATGCCTTAGAGTTCCTCCTAAACTGCCAGATCAGACATGTTTATTGTGACCACTAACCTATAATAATTCCTAGTTTTCCAAGTTCTCAGAGTATGTTTAAAATAGCTAATGCCTATCACTCTGCAAATATCACCAGTAATGCATCATAGAGACCATAATTTACGACAATGAACTTTTCTCAAGCAGTATTAGGGATTGAACATGAGGCTCGCACATGGCAAATAAGTGTTCTACCACTAAGGCTTCTTGCAGACTGGCTTCAAACTTGTAAGACTTCTGTTTCAACTTCCTGAAAAACCAGCCACCACATCTGGCTCTTTTGTTTTGCTTTTATTTGTTTGTTTTTATTTTGTTTGTTTGTTTTTTGAGACAAGGTTTTTCTGTGTATCCCTGGCTGTCCTGGAACTCATTCTATAAGACCAGAACTGGTCTTGAACTCAGAGATCCACCTGTCTCTAACTCCCAAGTGTTGGGATTAAAGTAGTGCACTATACCTGCTAGCTGCAAATGAACTTCTTTTGCACTAGTTAGCAATATTCTAAAGTTAAGGAAGGGGCTGCCCACTCTACATCTTTAAATTCTGAACAGTGTTTAAATCAAGCATCCAGAGCCATGGTAGCACATGCCTGTAATTCCAGTACTAGGGATGTTTATGAAGGAGGATCACAGTAAATTCTAAGCCAGGCCGGGCTGCATAGTTTGAGATAAGACTCCATATCGAATGAGGAGGACAACATTTTGGTAATAGAATAGACAATTTTGGAAGGCATGGCACTGTTACAATGGAAACTAGATGGTAAAATTAGGCATAAGTAGCTCTTTCAAACTGAACAAAGGGCAGACTTTTGAATTCAAAAAGAAAGGTCAGTACTGTATTATTCCTGCTGAATGGAGAAAACTGCTATAATGAAATCACATGCTAAAATATTACTCCCTGCACACATCAAGAATCTGAAATGATCAATGGCATCTAACAAAGAGAATGAGTTCCTGGAGTTCAAGGTCTAAGCTTACAGTGGGCTTTCTATTACTCGCTACTATATGAACCTGGCCAAGCCACTTAAGTGCTGAGAGGGGTGGTTTCCTCATCTCTAAAGCAGGGATATTAATAAACAAGGCAATACTGTGGATACGTCAGACATAATTCCTAGGCATGTAAGTATGTATTTGCTAAACAGCAGCAAAGCAATCAATGGGCAATCAACTTAGCATGCAGGAGCCCACAGGGTGAGAGATGTAGGGATGATTATCAACTGCCAGCTTCCCCAGACCTGTACACAAACCACTCAATCATAGAGATGTTCTAGGATTTGAAGCAAATTGATACAAATAACACTTATTTTGCTAAATGTTTTCTTGACAGAATAATTTTTAGTCACGAATTCAATATAACTAAAAGAAATCCTATCTAAGTAGAATTATGTATAGTAAAATAATAACTGAAACAATCTGTTATACGCATTTTACATGTGCAATAATACTAAAAATAAGTTGTCTAATAGTACATGTCTTTAAAGCACGGAGAGTTCAATAATATAAAAACAAATACTTCTGCCAGATTAAAAAAAACAACAGTGTAGTCATTTCCATAGACATATAGAAAAGAGATAGTTTATAATCTATAGTCTGGTCTTGCATGGACTAACACTGAACAAGGGCCACAGAATAACAATGGCAACCATCATGGACTTCCACTCAGTTGAGGCTTGGGGGCTCAATAAAAGGCCTGCTTATTCTCTTAGAAAACTCAAATATAAAAAAACCCAACACAGTTAAGCCTTCAAAATACTTAAAACCAGCAGTACTCTATGATCTGGGAAATGTCCTAATACCAACCCTGTTTCAGCAGATCCCTGAAACAGCCTAGGGTGCTGGTCTTATAGACTGGGCTCAAGTTCAACCTGAACTCACAAAAGGCATTAAAAAAAAAGATTTGTTATTTTGTTTTTGTTCTTTTTTTTTTTTTTAAACCTGCTTAACTCTGAATAGCATGCCTCAGGAACTTTAGTAGGTGTCTCTGTGAGAGTCTGTCAATTTCATTTCTATAGTGAAATAATTGAAATTTCAAAGGTAAGCCCTTCAACAACTAACCTAAGGCACCACACAGCAAGCATTTGCTAAATGTATTGGTGTCCACTTGGTAGGACATGTCATGGGTAAGTGAGATAGGGTATAACAGGTGTGACCACACAGCCCACAGCCCACTCAACTGGCCTGTACAAAGCAGGCTCATTGTGGTAGCAGACAGATATAGAAGACCACAAGCCCAGCAAAAATAGAATTTAATGCAGAGGGTCAGCATCTCAACACACATCAGAAACACACAGCAAAGTCAAGAAATAATCTTGAGATAGGATTACAGCATAGCACTGTCAGTATCAAACTAACAAAAACATTCACAGGGATGCCAGAGCAGCACTTGGATTCACTGTGCACTGGCTTCAGGCTAGATGGGCACTGCTTTACAGTCTGTGAAGACAGGATTTAAAAACTTAACTCAGCCTAGGAGCAAGTAGCAGATGATCTGATCAACAGGACCAACAGGGCTAAAACTACCAGCTGTTGCTGATTACTCCTGGACACTGAGCACTCCTATCTGGCTGCTCTGGGACCAAAGTACTGCCTGTCAGCTTTTAGGGATAGAAAGTCTTTGTGTAAGGAAGGAAAGAACAAGACAGAAGAGGGTGACCATGATCCTCAGCATAATGTGAATGAGAAACAACAAGGCTAAGGAAAAGGGGGAGAGGAGAAAGGCAGGCCTAGGCCAAGGGATGACATGACAGTGTCTGACTGAGTCTTAGTATCATCTGGTAGGCACAGAATTTTTACTAAGAATTTTTCTGAAAGAAGTAAATCAGAGACGGAAACATAATCCCCCCTTAGATACTCCAGGAATCCCAAGAAATTAAAATGGACTCTGAGGCTATTACCCAAGTTTGCACAGTGTATCTTCAGCAAATTTTGTAACCTCTTGGCCTTTAGTTTCATCATCTGCACACTAAGAGAGATGATCTCAGCAGTCTGTTAGAAGGACTTCCCTTCATCAGGCTGGAAAGATGGCTCAGTGGTTAAGAGCACTGACTGCTCTTCCAGAGGTCCCGAGTTCAATTCCCAGCAACCACAAGGTGGCTCACAACCATCTGCAATGGGGTCCAATGCCCTCTTCTGGTGTGTCTGAAGAGAGCAATGGTGTACTCATATACGTAAAATAAATAAATAAATCATTTTAAAAAAACAAAAAAGAAGGACTTCATGAATTAATTTATAGAAAAGAACACAGAACATAAAGCAAAAACATAGCACTCACTACAACCTAGCCACTCAGGTACGGCAGTGCATACCAATAATCCTAGCATTTAGGGCTCAGTAAGTACATCAACAACTTGAGGACAGCCTGGGCTACAAAGTAAGATTTGTTTTAAACAACAATAACAAATGGCCAACTTTTTCTTTCTAAGCATGAAGGTGTCAAATAGGAAGAACTGGCAGGGAAGTAAAATGCAGATCTTTGATGCTGACCAACTATTGAAGAAAACTGAGGAACCAACATGAAGAAAGATGATAGAAGAGCCATATGGCCTTGTACCTATATAACACCCAAAGGTAAATAGGAGAATGAAATTCCCAAGCACAAGAAAAGTCTGAGCTCACTCCTGTGTTTGAGCAACTGCGGATATTGTGGCAAGCATAGTCATCAGTTCCTAGGCTTCACCTGCAGCAGTTTTTCCATGGGGCATATACATTTCATTGCCTAAATGGTAAGTGATACTCAAACCTAACCCATCTATCCTGAACACTGAAAAATCACCTTCCAAGGCTTAGCCTGCTTCTTTCCTCAGGACTTCTACTATTGCATTTGAGCCTTTTCCCTTCCAACACAAAAAAACTATGAGAGCCTGGTGAGTTCACAAAGTCAATACACATATATACCACAAGCAGAATAAGAACTGTACAAAAGGCTGATGACAGACCTAACACTCTAGATTTACTCCCAAGTCATAGCTTAGGCTCTCAAATAACTGACATGTCCTAAAGAACATGCAGTAGTCCTGAAACTGTCCAGTGAGACCAAATCCAGTACCAAGAGCTTCTCTGTACTCTGCCAAGAAGTAGCTGTTATCTCTAGGCCATCGGAGCACTTACAGTGTTGCCCACTAAAAGAATGATTTTGCCTGGTAAGTATCACAAAAACCTGTGGAGTGATGTTTTTTGGGATGTTTGTGGGAGGGAAGAGAACAAACAGATATATTATTATTTTAGGTATCAAAAGAAGATACAGGAACAATTGGACAAAACTACAAATTAAATCATGTAATGAATATACTAGAAAGTTTTATTTTAGAAATATAACCTTTATGTTCACAGGCATAGCGGAGAACAGATAATGTGTGGTAACATGTATACATGTGGAATTATGTACATGTATGAAAGCAGGGTATAACATATATTAAGATATACAGCTGGGGCCCTTGGAAGGTGCCTTTTTCTGCCCCTCCCTAAAATTCTTTTAGTCTCCACATGTTTAGATGAGAAAAAGGAGGCATATACACTTTAAAGTCACCATACCAACAAATAGCTAAGATAATGCTTATGTAATATCTTGACTGTATTAAATAACCATTATGTTAACTATGAAAAAGAAAACTATTTTTACAAAAATCACGTATTTTAAACTTCAAACACACAATACAAAGTGTTGTTAAATCCTGCTAAACTCAATAAAGATAAACTATAATGATAACTTCAAAAGTTAAAGTTTCATTATAAACATGTGGCATTGAAACAATATGGATCCCTGTGTACCCTAGTGAGCAGCATACAAGATCACAACAGCATCTACAACAAAGTACAGATGGATAGCTATTTCACCACAGTAAAACCGCACAGGTGCTTTCTAAGCAGGTGGACTGAACAGAGAATGACATCTGCGTCCTCCTCCTCCTCCTCCTCCTCCTCTTCCTCCTCCTCCTAGCTTACTCTTCAAGGTCTCCACCTAAAGATACTTACCTGACACAGAGACTGCATGTGTCCGAATGCCTTGCTTTTCACTGTTGGCCAACCTGCAATAGAACAGATAGAGGTTAAGTACTGTCCTACTGGGACTACACACTTGCCCTTGTCAAACAGAAATCTCATCTGCCTCAGATTAGGAAGGCTAGCACCATTCTAAACAGGTGGTTTGTTTTTTTTAACTGGAGTCTTAAAAAAAAGACACTGAGTATGGACAGGCTGTGTTAATACTTCTAAGCCCAAAAATTAAAACAGACAATTGGGCTGGGGATGTAGCTCAATAACAGAGCACTTGTTTAGCACATCTGAGGCTCTCGGTTTCATCCCCAGCACTACAAAATACAAAATATAAAACATAAAGAAAGGAAGAAAGCTAATTAATCAATTTTAAAACAAACAAATGAAGAATGACAGATGTACCTGGACAAACCTGCTCACAAAGGTGACTTAGAGCTATTTATATAATACTATGTAATGTACAGTGTAAGGGCTTAAACGCTAGACTGTAAAGAATTGTCCGCTGGGCGGTGCTGGTGCGTACCTTTAATCCCAGCACTTGGGAGGCAGAGGCAGGCAGATTTCTAAGTTCCAGGACAGCCTGGTCTACAGAGTGAGTTCCAGGACAGCCAGGGCTACACAAAGAAACCCTGTCTTGAAAAACCAAAAAAAGAAAAAAAATTGTCCAAAAGTTATAAAGAACCATGCAACAAAAACTAAATTTTTCTCTTTAAAAAAAATTAAGGGTCAGCAAGACACTTCAATAGGTAAAGGTGATTGCCACCAAGCCTGACAATCTGAATCTGCTCCTTGAATCCACATGGTAAAAAGAGAGAACGGATTCTGACAAGTTTGTCATCTGTTGGATACAAGTGCAACACTGGGGCATCTGTGTGCTTACAGATATGTATGTATTCGTGTGTATGTATATACATACATACATACATACATACATACATATATACATATGCATACTAATGACTGTACAAAATAAAAACTAATTTAAAATGTACAGTAGCATTTTAACCTTCTAAATCTTATAGCATATAAAAGAGTTAAGAAGTATGTGAACATATGGCTATTGTATATTACCTGCTATTCAATAAATTGAAAAAAATTTAGTGACACTTAAAAAAAAAATGCAAGCATAGTTTAAAATTTTTGGAAAGCATCACACACAGGAAAAATGATCTCCCACTGGCTGAGAAAAGGCTCAATGAGTAAGGGAGAGCTTGCCTGGCAGCCTGAGTTTGGTTCCTGAAATCTATGTAAAGTGAAAGGAGAGAGAGGACTTGACTTCACAAAGTTCTCCTTTCATGTCCATGTTGGCAGTGTGTGACACGTGGCTTTACAATCATAAGCACATGCAATCATACAATACAAATAATGATAATACATGTTTTAAAAATACGAGTTCTACATTTTTCAGCTATTTCTTTGGTTTTTATTCATAAGGACAACATCTTCCTATTCCATAAGCATTTACTATACAAGTACCAAATGGAAATTTTCCTAGAACACAGGGTTTATAGCAAAACAAATATCAGAACACGATGTCTTTTGTTTTTGGGGTTTTTTTTTTTTTTGCAGCTAGAAATAGTCTATGTAAAACTGCATAACTTAGACAATCAAAAACCACAGTACAAGGTCATATAATTTGTTACCTTTTACTAAATTCGACAAATACTTGAAATCTATCTTTATTATAAAAACTGAAGTTACTATCTACCAAATCAGAGGTTTCTCTTCCACTGAAGCAACATGGCTACCATATTGTGTATCAACTCCATTCACTAGCAGACAGGGCATAGGGTTACTGAGTAAACTACACTACTTGTTCCTTATTCTATAGCCAGAATACCAGGTCCCTGCCTATCAGCTTTCTTACATGCTTGCCTTCTGTCACTGGTTGCTGTAAGGTCTGTGACTCCTTTGCTCGTGTTTTACACTCACATTTTACACTCATGTTCATAATTACTATACGGCCAGATCAAAACAATTCCTTATGTTTTTCTAGGGGCAGACAATCTAAGAAAGAATAAGCTGTTGCCCCGAAGAGGGACACAGAGCAGACCATGAGAGAAAACTACTTCCCCAGTTCCTGCTCACCCTCATATTCATGACTCCACAGAATGTGGCTATCTGAGAGGTAGGTGACTGTCAAGCACATGAAGACAAGACAAGCGGCTATCTTCCAAAATGTGGTTACATACTGACCAGATGTTATAGGAAAATGCAATGGCATGCCCTCCTGGCTCAGAGGCCTGTATTTCCAAAAGTGATGTAGAGGAGAAAGGCCTGGAGAAGAGTTGGGGACAGATCATTGAGAAACTAAACAAGTAAAATTTAGCAGAAGAGAGTGTGAGGAACATCAAAACTGAGGCTAGAGATGTCAGCAAGTCAGGTAGACTCTGCAAGGCCACATGTTAGAAGAGAGCTTTATATAGGACAGTCTGATGAGAGGCTGAGGTAAACATGCAGACTCAGTAGGTGTGCAGACCCCAGTTGATAGAAGGTACATATCTAACCAGCTTCCCAAACAGCACCAAGTCCTCTTGAACAAGTCTTTATACGCCCTGCCACCATGCACTGCTTAAGATCGCAGTGTGTCCTATGGCACTCTTGGAAATGTTCTTCTTGGCTTCCTTGGACACTGCCTAGATCCTTCCATGTTCTGTAGCAAGTCATAATTTTCTGACTCTGATACAATTCTGGGCCTGAGGTTCTTAATAAAGTACCTACTAGGATAGCCCTGACAGGTGATACAATTGTGAGGAACAAGAGAGGAATGGTAGGAGGCTACTAAAGCAGATTATCAGATACATCTACCAAGGAGAGCCAGAGGATATGGCTACAGAGAAGAGGGCACAGACAGAATGAAGACAAGCCCAGGGTTAGCACTACTTGTCACAGGCTCCACTGCTTCTTAAGTATCTGAGAATTAACAGTCTCTAAAGTTTATCTGTTTCTCTGCACAGCTAGATTTCTACCTTTATACCTTGGCCCCCAGGGGTTAGAATGTTGACAAGGAATACAGAAGTAATAATGTAACTTTTTGCATTGTTATTTCATTTCTTTAATTACATTAAAGATAAACATATCTCTTATGAAATTTGTAACATGAACAGTAAGCCACCAATTATCTCTTTCATTTTCCTAATTGTAAAAAAGAATGCCTATATTCACAGTTCTAAACAAGCAATGAAGTGAATATCTAAGCCAATTATTACCATAACCATCTCTAGATCCCTTAATAGACCTGAAATAAGGGGAAATTTTGAAACTTGATTAAATATACATTTCATATATAACTTACAATGTATCTGGTTTATATTTGGAAATATATTTTCACAGTCCTTGAATATATCTTAGAGATTCAGGAAAAGAGATAATCAAGTCTTAAAGTGTCTAACAAAACCAAGTAAGGAAATGCACAAATGGAGCACTTACTTTGGTATTGATGGCAATGCCCGTTCACCTTCTGGGAAGAAAAAGAAAAGAGACATGAGCAACTCCTTGGACTCCTTTAAAGGAGAATATGAAGATATGTCCAGGAAGGAGGAGAAGCTTTATTCTGGTGTGACAGTCCCTTACAGTCAAGGTCATCCCACTGATTCTACTTTAGGCTATATTATGGGTTTCCATACTAAACTTACCACAAACATAACTGGGTGCTGGGTTCACATGAAAAGATATGCAAAGTCCTAATAAAGTGATAATGCAAGGTGATAAAACACAGTCTTCCTAAAATGACTTAAAGATTAAGGAGCTCTTAAATCAAAGTCTAGGTGCCTTGCCAAAGGCCTTTGATAAAATGGTTCATCTATGCAGAAAGTACAATGGTACAGTGTATGTAGCTGCAAAGTAATTCAGCAGAAACCTTGCTTCCTTACAATCCAGGTCCATCCTCATCCCTTACAGGGCTCTTTCTGGGAACCTTGTACCCTGCCTGACACTCTTTAAGTTTCTGAGCCCCTCAGAGCATACTGTCATAGACTGTTCAACCTTCCCTCATCACATCACACCCTTACCTGGCCCTGAGCTAGCTCTCAGAGTGCTTTACAGTAAACGAAGAAAGACTAATTGGCCTGGGGTCTGCAGAATAAACAGTCCGTGACAGAATACACAGCATACTGGAGGAACTAGTATCCTGCCAAAGCCCAGGCTCCCTGCATCCCACTGAGCCACTTGGAATGTCTTCAAAGACACTTCAGAAATCCATATGCTCAGTATACCCTTGTCCTTTGCACTATACTTACAAAGCCCTTCTTCACAAGGAGACATGAGCTTCATTTCTAGGATATGTTTATTCACTCAAATCTTTAATTCCACATTTTGACATAGAATTTATTTTGTTCTTGACCTACTCTAAGCTTTTTAAATGTAAAGGGGGAAAAAAACACAACAGGATAGAAATTTCAACCTGAACTACAAAGGACACTTTGGGAAGATAATCTCCAGAGCTGAAAGAACCAATGATAACTCAGGAGCTACTCTAAGGGTTACTCAAAGCCCTGTACAATCACAGTGCACTTCAGCCCAGCCTTGAGTCTATATGCTGTGATGTGGATCACTGTCCCTACACAAACAAGTATCCAGGTTACAACAAGGCATCTGGCCTTTACATTTACAGTGTTATCAAGGTCAGAACTGGCTGCTGAGGTGAGCTTGTCTACCAGTGCAGCAGAAATAAAAACAGAATCTCACCTTTCTGAGGTCTAATGATGAAGGACTGCGTGGCTCCGTTTACCAGCCGGCAGTATCCATCGATCAGGTCAGCCATGTTCTCTGCAATGGTTAGGGATGGTGCCGTCACTGTCAGAGGCTAATGGGAAAGAACATTAGAAAGAGGCATTATTGTTCTTCCCAGTAATCAAAGGGACAGCTGCACTATGACATCACAACTCTGCATACACTTGAATATAGAGAAATAGGAATGAAACATTTGCCAGATTTAAGTGAAAACAAAAGTTTAATATTTAAGAACATCATTCATGGGATGTATGAGAGAAGGCACACTTAGAGCATAAAATAAAAAGTACTGAAACAGAGCTCAAACAAAAAATATTCTTTAGAATGTCTGGACCCTTGGACAGACACTAGGAATTCAAGTAACAGCTTATTCCAGAGACTAATATACAATAGAATTTTATTAATCATATCTTAATTTTCTACCATTAGAGCAGATGGGTAAAT
Organism: Grammomys surdaster; assembly: GCF_004785775.1. Lineage (NCBI taxonomy): Eukaryota > Metazoa > Chordata > Mammalia > Rodentia > Muridae > Grammomys > Grammomys surdaster. Next base: position 1,613,963 of record NW_021604669.1, on the reverse strand, counting down.
TTTCAGTCTTTTCTGCATTCATAGCATGTTAGACCAAAGGCTAACATGACGTCTCATATGACGTCCCAAAGATCTATTTCTAAGTGTCTGTATTTTATTTTCAGATCCAAGTGTGTCCTGGTGCACTTGTTCCAAATAAATGGGTTGCTTCTCAGACTTGTAAATTCCTATCATTACTTGTGGGACAGAAAAGGGAAGGAGAAGCTTGAGCAGTACACTGGGATCTGAGCAGGAAACTGTAATTTGCAGTAAGTTTTGTATACTTCAGGTCAGAATTTGCTCATCTGCTAAAAAGTTTCGAGATGTCAGTGACTTGGAATCACAGGACAGGACACTGGTGATGTAACCTAGTGAGGAGAGCTGAGCCACAGGCAAAGTTGCCTACACAATGGCTCTAACTGCTCTTCAATATGCTCCATTTGGAGCCCACAGTCTTGCTGTGTAGCTCAACAGTTCTTTCTTCTACTACTTATTACTTTCTTTCTTTTTTCCTTATTGATGTTTAGAGATGGGATCTTGCTCTGTGGTCCATGCTGAGAACTGGCCTGGAATCCAAAAGACTGGGATTCTATCAGTGGGCCACTATGCCCTACCTGTCTGTTTTTATCACACTGTTACAGGTGCTATTTTCATAATGACTGCCCAGGAAATCTTCCATCACAATTCTAACTGGCTTCCTTAATGCTGTGGTCTCTGATTAGACTTACAGCAATACCCAGTTTTTAAAATCTACTCCTCTCCTATTCTGAAGACATTTAACCACTATTTTTAATCCTTATATATTAGGAAATTGTGAGATTAATTACCAATGAACACTTCATCCTTACCTCAGAGAAGTCATTTCTACACTATCCCATGTATCAGATTTTAACTTAAAAAAATTAAAAAATTTTTAGACAATATATTTCGATCACGTTTTTTTTCCCCTCTTTCAAATCCTCCCAGATCCTCTCCACCTCTCTACTGACCCAACCTTTCTTCTTGATCAAATTCTTAAAAGCAAGAATGCCTTACCTCAGGAGCACCAGCAATTTTGAGTTGTAGCATTCCTTTCCTGTCTTTCTCTTCACTGTTTGAGTACTGGATAGTCTGCACTTGGTTGAAGTCTGCTAGGTGTGTGGGCTTTGGGAAGGAAAAGATATAGCTCTTAGGCCACAGAGAAATCCTCAGTGCCTGAGCATATATGTGATTTTTTTCTGGCCCCAACTACCAGCTTATTCTCCTCAAGAGTCTCAGGAGTCAGGGACATTTTCCTCTGGTGAACATCATGCAGGAGACCTGTGGGCTTCCTTCCAAGTTTAGGTATGCCCAACTGTGGTAACATCTTTAGGAGAACCAGATGGAGGGTAAGAGAAAACTCAGCTTCCATAGAAAGGAATGAAGACAGGAGAATGAACCATTGCCATAAACTACCTGTCCAATTCAAGAAGCCTGATGGAATTGTCAATGAGAGCAGATATTTAAATAGTTGAAAAAAATTATACAAGTTAAAAATATAGTATGTAAGCATTTACAGAGCAATGTAGTACTAGAGTTGACGGCTTATTACCGGCACATATATTCACATAACTTACAACAGGAGCTGCAACCAGACGGCAGAATAGGATACAAGGTCCCTTGACATGATAATAGAAGCTATTCACAACAAAATCTAAGCAGAAGACCAAAAGTCTTTTATAGTTTGTCTGTTGACAACATATCTTCACATAGCACAGACTGCCCTTGAACTTCCCTCTAAGAGCCCAAGCTGGCCTTGAACTAACAGTCTTCATTTGCTGAGTATTATAGAATTGTCTTCCCAGTAAAAATTCACTCCACACACTCAGGAAAAATAAGGAAAGGCTCTTTAATAATAGGGCACAAATGGTTCTACCTAATGCCAAAGGAAAATTGGCCTCAAACAAAAATATTTACCAACTTATATGGGCCTTAGGCTTATACATTCCACATGTGCTGTCATCCTTAAATATCCTCAGGTCATGAGTCCCAAGTTACATTCTGAACAATTTAAACAGAGATGGAACACTGTAACACTGGCTACTTGGGTCTTGCAAGATGGAAAATTTACACATCAAAGATACTGTCAAATTATTTCTTAAGAACACTGCTGTTCCTCCCTCCCACCCCCAATAGTTGTTACCCAGGGTCATCTTGTCCATTCGGCAGAACTACACTTTTCCTGGTAAGACACAGGGGACTTAAAGGGATTTAACAGCAGACCAGGACTTAATGGTGGCTGTGACCCTGTACTGCCCCTTTGAGTCAGATTATTTGACAGGGGGATGGCCTAATTGCTGGTTGTAAGTCAGGGTTGTCTCTTCTTGATATGGGAATGGAGCCTAATGGAGGTCAATCTTGGTAAATAAACATTAGCAGAAACTTTCTCAACAAGCCTAACATTCAATAACAGCACAAAATTTTCTTTCTTACAGTTTCTAATAATCTCACAATTGTACTACTCATCTTCCAATTGAATTAGAGGCCGTGCTCCTTTAGCTAAATTCTATGTTGTGTAACCGAATATTTGCTAAGCACGTTTATTAGTAAATCTTATATAGCATCACTCTTACTGCTTCAAGTTTCTCATGTGTCACTAAGATTAGAAGTGTGGTATGTGGCATCACACTCAGTTTAGAGGGCATAATTTTAAAATATTAAAGCTTAACAAGGCCAGTACTACATAAAGTCATACTGTGTGTGCAGAGTGCCAAAAGTGCACTGTTAGGTAAAGTACTGATCCATAAGCCCAGTTCTAATGACATACTTTCCATTGGTGAATTACAATTTAGTTCTGAAACACTAAATGACTCAAAACATCCAAGGAAGAAGAGCTACAGAGAATGCTATACAAAATACGTCAAAAGAGAATCCACTGGGCCAGACATCAAACCAAACAATCAGCTTGGCAGTATTAGACCAGGAAGAGACACTGGCATCAGTACAGCAGACCAGGAGAAAAAGAAGCAGCTGACAAAAGTAATGGCTCATTCAGGGGTAAACTGGTTAGTATCTGTGCTGCTACACATAGCTGCTCACTTGCAAAATGCTCAGCCATGGCAGAAGCCTACCAACAAAGGCGACCATTTTTCTATAGGCTTATGCTATAGAAGGACAGGAGATAAGCACCTTAATTTCTCAATGTCTTTAATTCTCCCATAGCTGTAATCATTACTGTTTCACCAAGAAAGATTCACAGGCACAGATACGAAAGAATGACCCCAAAAGTCATAAAGCCAATGTCAAGATGCTGGTAGCTTTGCAATGGACCCAAGAACAGGGCCTTTTGAGCTTTTTAAACCCCACTTTTCATCTCTACATCTAGACAAAACAGGGGTAGGGGGAGCCCTCACCATCTTAAACTATGTTACAAAACCGGAGATAGAAAAGAGGTTTTAAATGTGACGTGACAGAGAAAAAAATCTTGCAAGAAAAAATGACTTACAAACTGAATCTACGAAGCTATGACTAAAACTAATTAAGTCATAGATGACTGGCTTTCTAAAGAGGTACGCCATCCACACTTCATCCCGGTGGACTAAGTGGTCCTGCTGCTGTATAGGTGTCAGTGCTGTTCTAGCATCTGTCCTGTCCCCTCAGTTTTCACCCATCAATGTAACAAATGGAAAGTGCTGAGTGTACTCTTCATCCATGCACTGATCATTGAAAAATCTATTAGGTTGGCTGTGTTTTTCCTATTTGTAATCATTTTTTAGTTTTAAACTGCAGAGCTTTTAGCAAAAGCATTTATCATAAATACTTGGGTTTTATCACATCTTTTCTTGAAAAGAAATTCCTAATTTCTATTTAACACAGTTAATCAAAAATTTTACAGCTATCATTTTTACATCATGTTTTTAAAAATTCATCCATGATGCACTAGTGTGGTGGTGCCCATCTATAATCCTAGCACTATGGTGGAGGCAGAGGCAGGTAAATATGAGTTTGAACTCAGCCTGGCCTACAAAGTTAGTTCTAGGCCAACTACAGATACATAGAAACCCTGTCTCTGGGTAAGGGAGATTATGGGAGAATGCCCTTGGCACAGTCATGAAATATCTCTTGTTTTCTTCTAAACTATCATTTTTACTTTTCATATGTGGATCTATAGTCTCTTTGGGTTCAAGTTCTTGTCATGGTGAATCTCAGGGTTAAATACCATTCTGTTTTTTTCTGTGATACAGCATTTACTGAAAAGTTAGCTAACAAATGATCCCAGGTCAAGACAGGGTGGAGAGGTAACTGGAAATGGGGTGGGAGTTCTGAGATTGGTATGTTTAAAATAACAGCCATTTGGGAAAGAAAAAAAAAAAAAGAAAGACAAAAAAGAAAGGACAAAGGAAAAGATCTCAGATTCCTGGACCTGTCACAAATCACAAAGAAAAAGACATCTGTGCTGGTAACACAAGTACAAATACAGGTACAATATAAGCAGTGACCTCAAAGAGCCAGCAGATAGGATAAGATTGAACAGCTTCCATTCCCAGGATATTTGCTTTATATCAGATTGACAAAAGGACCAATCATGCTTTCAGCTTATTCAAATGTGAAAATAAAGCCAGGTGTGGGAGTTAAAGCTTAATTTCTGCACTTGAGTAGTCAGAGGCCAAAGACTTCCACTGAGTGTGAGGATGGCCTATGTTACACAGTAAAACAAAGTTAGACTGGGATACAAAGTAAAGCCCAAAACAGAAACATAATAAAACAAATGAAAGAGAAAAATGACAAGAGCTATAAAAATGGTGGATCTAGGAGTAGAAAAATGTCTTGCTCACACTGTCAATGACAGAAGTTTCCCAGCCTTTCTAAAAAGCAAACTAGTCACTTGTTTTCAAGTTAAAATGCTTTGCTTACATTCAGTAGTTCTATCACTTGGAATCTCTTCCACCAGAGAGAAAGTAGCAGTTTCTAGAAATACATGCAAAAGAATATGTCTTCTGTATTCTAAGGAGATGGCTCAATGGCCAAGACTGCTTGCTGTACAAGCATGAAGACCTGACTTAAAATCCCAACACCCATAGAAAGAGGATAGGCATGGCAATACATACCTGTAACCTCAGAGTTGCAGGGGAAGAGGAGTAGACAAGGCAGGATGAACCTGGGAGTGTGAGAACCAGTCTGCCAAATCAATGAGCTTCAGGTTAAGTAAGAGACCAGGTATCAAGGGAGTAAGGAGAAAAGTGATGGAGAAAGATGTTCTCCACTGGCCTCTGCATGCACATACATAGGCACAAGTAACTACCTACTGACATGAAAAATGAATGAATGAATGAATGAATGAATGAATGAATGAACGAACGAACAAGTAAACAAGCAAACACTTATTTCAACATGGTCTTGAGGAAAAAATTGGAAAGTTCAGTGACTGAGACACTCCCATTTGGTCCCAGGAGCCCATCATTGCCAGGAGGACTAGAAGGCCAGCTCACAGGCAAGATGAACAAGAGGCAGAATGTGTACTTACTAAGATCCATTTCTATCTAATAGATAAGAGTGAGGAAAATAGCACAGAACAGTTGCTGGTCATTTGTGTGTGGGCACAGTAGGGACAGGAACTACTAATAAGAAAGAACTATAGGGCAGAAGCAAAACAGAGTGGGAACAGACAGCAAGGAGTACGTGTGAAAAATCATACCAAGCACAAATACAAACCTGTGATCAGAAACCCATACCACTAAAAAAGGCACACGGGGCACACCTGTTAGTGTAAGCCTGCAAGAAAGATTTCAGAAACAAACTGTCTAACCACAGACTCACATCCTCAACACCATAACCCTGACAGGCCGCACAACCCAACCTGTACTCATCATCATGTGGCAAACACTCCATGCATGCTTTCCATTCATGCCTAACTGAACTCCATCAAAGAGCTGCAGTCTCTTTGGCCTTCCTAGCAAACCCCTGGTAAAAGCATGTGCTGAACAGCAATTGCTGCAGCACATAACAGGAGCACATATTGGTGAGACAACCTGAGGATTTCTTTCTGGCCACAGTTTTCCTCAATGAGGAAAGTAAGGGCAACAGTGAATTCACAATTTAAAATTATGATATATTTTTTTGGAATTAGCTTATTATTTAAGTACGATATCAGTACAAATATACTAAAATCACATCTAGAAGTTAGTTTTAAAAAATTATAGTGTAGGTCAGTATAGAGTGCCTGGCTAAAGTGTGTAAGATCCTAGGTTTGATCCTCAAAATTGCAATGAAATAAATAAGGTCTCACAACATAAGCTGGAACAGCTCCGGTCGGTTTTCACTCATCCACCTAATTTGTCCGATTCATTTCCTTCAAGTCTAAGGTATTCCAAAGGCTTAAGTTTAAGTATCTCCCACACCACACTTGAGCAATGCAATAAATAAAGAAGTTTCCTTGCAGAATGGAGTCTTTCACGTGAATGCCCTGTCCAGTCCTCAACGTCATTTGTCTATGCCCACAACCAAATCCATGTGCCCTCCCTGGAGCCAACTTACATTGCAGCCCTTGTCTGTCAGGTAACTGATCCCTTCTTCTGGGCCGATCGCCAGTTCTACAGAAATAATCCAACTTGACTTTGGAAGAGCAAACAGGTGGGAACAGAGGTACCAGAAGGAAAAAAAAAAACTGATTTTAGATATGAGCCCATAAATATATCAAGGGATTTGGGTTGGGAGAAGACTTGATTTGTATTAACCTATCTAACCAAATAAGATAAAATATTTATAATTTCAATGACTAAGGAACTACTGAGCCTGGACAAGACTAGTTATGGTCACTCTTTTTTTTTTTTTTTTTTTTAAAGATTTATTTATTTATTATATATGAATACACTGTAGCTGTCTTCAGACACACCAGAAGAGGGCATCAGATCCCATTACAGATGGTTGTGAGCCACCATGTGGTTGCTGGGATTTGAACTCAGGACCTCTAGAAGTGCAGTCAGTGCTCTTAACCACTGAGCCATCTCTCCAGCCCTTATGGTCACTCTTGAATCTGGGAAAGGCAGTTTTCTCTAGGAAGATTATCTCAAACAGGATAACTAGCACTTGGAGAAGAGCTAATCAAATTTCAGGCCCAAATTAAAAACATCTACTTATGAACATAGGCATACTATTTAAAATATGATTTTTTTATCTAATTAACGCAATTTCTTCCTGCTTTCCTCTTATAATTAATTGTCAAGCAGTATTTTGTACAAGAACTATGACGAGTTTTCCTTCAATCAGAAATGTAGATACATATGGATAAGAAAAAACTAAACTTTACCCCATCTTCCATGGTTCCACACTTACCCCAAGGGCACACTTGAAGCACTCTTTGTCAAATCTGTACACAGGAGAGAGAATCTCAAAGAATTTCAGGATGCTTTCTTCTCTATTAAGGTTGGCAAACTGTCTGAATGTTTGCTGGATCAGCTTTCTTAGTGTTTTGGCCTGAATGACGAAATTGTAGAAATATATGTTTTCAAGTCAACCATGAGAAAAAACCCTGCATACTCATACCATTTACATTATTACAAAGACTCCCTCAGTCAAATAACTAGAGCATTAACTATTGTAAAATACACACTAACAAACTTTGCCCTGTGACCAGTTTGAAAGGGTATAGTTAGCAATAGAGGGCTTTATTCAACTTCAACAGAAGCTTAAGGCAGTAACATGCATACTAAACACGTGGCACACTGGCATTAAACCATGTACCACAGGGGTATGTGGCCCAGAAGCAGAAAAGATGAAGAAAAACACAGGTACTCACATGTTCCAATATTATTTTTAAAAGTATACAAATAGTTAACTGTAAAAGCCCCTTGTTATTGGATCTAAAAAGTGAAATTTCAGGACACTATTCTTTAGAAAGACTGAAGACAGCCGGGCAGTGGTGGTGCATGCCTTTGATCCCAGCACTTGGGAGGCAGAGGCAGGTGGATTTCTGAGTTCAAGGCCAGCCTGGTCTACAGAGTGAGTTCCAGGACAGCCAGGGCTACACAGAGAAACCC
>NW_021604669.1:1587306-1605890 GCF_004785775.1 Grammomys surdaster | reverse complement strand
AGGCAGATTGAAGGCAGATTGAAGACATTCAGCAATAAGAAGGATCTTCAAAATTGTTCATTCAACATAATACAAATTGTGGTGTATACTTTCACAACTATTCTATGCAGCCTATAAACCACTGTATAGAACTAGTTTAGGGAGGTTGAAATCCTATCTTATTGTTTGTGTATCTTATTTTCTTTGTTACATAACAAAGAGAATAAACAATCTGTATGCGCATAACAGATGCTTTTAGAAGACAGCATATTGTGGCTTCAAATACATGTGTACAGAGGGGAGAAAACCCACCACCTACAGTGGATAACCACCCTTGCATGGATAACCATTGACTTCTACTATTATTTCAAATACCTGGGAATAGAGCAAGGGCTCCCTAGGGACCAAGCTCCTGATCTTCAGCGTGTGAGACACCAGGGAGGCAAGGAAACAGTAATCCCACATTGAAGTCTGAGGAAAAAGGACCAATGTAGGCCTAAAATAAACTTAGCTTCTACAATGCTAACACTGACTATACTTCCTTGGGTAACTTTGAGGGAAGAAGTAGTATTTTCTGAAGTAGGTTTTGGCAGGGATAGCAACAGTAGGGAGAAAAAAAAGTTGGAGGCTTTCTACTAACTTAGGCAGGAACCAACAATGCAAGTAGGTACAGAAGAAGAAAAGGAGTCATAGGTGGTCACACTCTTGTTTTATTTTGGAAATTAAGATGCTACAGGCAGGAACTGGTATTAAACTAACAGGGCAAAAACTGGGAGGAACAATATGGAAGGCAAAGGTTGGATGAACATTGGTAATATTAGGGATACAAGTGGATTCGTCACACAAGCTGTTGGAGCTGAGGGTGGAGGTGGGCAGTGGCTAGCTTAAAAAAATTAGGATTGCTGTTGTTGTTATTTGCTTGTTTGCATGGTTTTAGGATCTTAATATGTGCCTAGGCTGGCTTTGAACTTGAGATCCTCCTACCTTAGCCTCCTAAGCACCCAAGTCATTGGTGTGAGCCACTATGGCTGGTACAAATACAAATCTCATGGTGTTCTAGGAAGCTATCTTACTGACTCACTTGGGAACTAGATAAGTTCCTCTGAGATCTTTCAACATTTCTAGTTTTGAAATTGGATTTCTGCTGTGAATAATATAAGAATATATTAAGGTTTGACTGTTTTGATTTGCTATCTAGGTTTAAATTTACAATAGAGCTGTTAAGATAGTAGGCCAGAACTACTTCTTCAGTTCTGTCCCTTGTACAATCAAGAAACAAACATAATTATGACACAACTCACTGAATTCCCATTCAGACTGTATATATATTCATGTTGCTAGTTTCCTTGACTAATAGCCTGCCAGCCTCTTTATCACTCATGACCTTGATACCTTTGAGGAGGAATGATGAGAACTATAGAGTGCCTCTGACCTTGGGTTTACTAGTGTTACTGGAGCAGTGATTTTAATATGCATCTGAAATGTTAAGAGATCTTGCCTGTGATTCTCAGACCCAAGACATGTGCAGTCTGTTTCTCTGTTCTTGGAAACATCACAGCTCAGTCAATTTCTACCAGGATATGACAATCTTTCAGCTATTCAATGGGAATATTAACTATAAACAATCTTGTAGAAATTTAAATCTAAGACAAGTAAAACAATTTGACATTGAGAAAAAATACAGACATAGCCTGTTTATAGAAAAACTAACATTAATAAACATAGCCACTCAATATGGCTAATTCTAGAACAAACAGGAGCTAAGATATGTATTTCTTATTGTGGTATTTCATATGGTTGTTTCTAAAGGAGGGACTGTCTACACCTACTGTGTGTAATAGGTACTGTACTGCTTATGAGAACAGTTTTACAGCAGTACTAGCATCTAGAGAGATCTGCTAGAGCTGTCAAGGGTATGTATGTAGAATGGGGAGAAATTTTGGACTAAGGCTATTGTCTTGCCTGATTAAAGCTATTTAAGAAACAAACAGTATTTAAAGTTAAAAAATTAAAGTGATTCTCTTATCAATAAAAAGGGCTGAGATGTTTCAGTTGGTAAAGGAACTTACTGTGCTGGCTAGATTTATGTCAACTTGACACGTGCTAAGTCATCGGAGAGGAGGAAATCTCAATTGAGAAAATGCCTTCATAAGATCAGGCTATAGGCAAGCCCGTAAAGCATATTTTTAAAATCAGTGATTGATATAGGAAGACCTAACCCATTTGAGTGGTACCATCCTGGATTGGTGGTCTAAGATTCTATAAGAAAGCAGGCTGAGCAAACCATGAGGAACAAGCAAGTAAGCAGCATCCTTCCATGACCTCTGCATTCAGGTTGTTCCTTCACAGGTTGAGTTGCTGCCTTAGCTTCCCTCAATTGATTGTGTTAGAACATGCTAGCCAAATGAACTCATTCCTTCCCAAGTTGCCTTTGGCCATAGTGTTTCATTACAACAATAACCCTATCTAACACATCAATAAGCCTAACTCAACAATTTGATGCCCAGGTCTCACTTGGTAAAAGGTGAGCACCAATCCTATAAGTTGTCTTGTGATTTTCATGTATGATCTGTGGCATGCCCAAGTATGAACAAGCATTTGTGCATATGTGCAAGTGTGCGGCAGCAGCAGAGCAGGTATCCCTCTCTCTGGACTCTTCTCCAACAGTACTTATTTTTCAGGTAGCGGTTCATTTTCCATTCAAATAAGATCTATTAAATATACTATATACCTGGTGCTAGACAAACTCAATGTGTGAAAATATGAAGACAAAAAACAATCAAGTCAGTAGCTACAAAAATAATTCAGAAAGAAAAATAAGTCCTTTAGATACTGAGTAGGGTCTAGACAGGAGAGAAGTATTCCATCCATGCAAGGGCATAGAGAAGAGAGAGGCCAGAGCAGCAGAACCAGGACATGATCAGGTTCCACTGAGCTTCCTTCAGTATCTGTCTCACACTGGCACTCACCCATGGCCTGTACTCAAGTCCCTGTTTTCAGTATAATGATTTTTTATAAACATAAAACAGTATCTTAGACTCTCAAAAGCAGCAGTCATACTTGTGATGTTTTTACACAAGAAAATCTGAGGAGACAGTGATTTTCAAAAGACACCAAAGGTGTCATCATTTGAGAATCACTGATACATAAAACACAACCATTAAATGAATGTTGGCTAGAGCATCTTCCAACCAATAGCAACATTAAGTTCTCCACTTAATGTTTTTCTACAGTATTCTCACTGTATTTCTACAGTCCTCCTATTCCTGAGCTGTCTCAGGATAAGGTAGGGGAGGTAGGGGAACTCTGCTCCTTGCCTTTGTGGTCTTCACACTGAACAATTCAGATAAATAGAGGCTCTCCCTATTTGAGAAGACTGGCAAGACTCCCAAGGAACACAGCTGCCATTTCCCAGCTCCCTCACATAAAGTTGCAAACGTTGATTAAAAGCTTTGTCCTCTATCTTCCAAATCTATGTCAACTTGTAGAGGACAGCATCTTCTACATTTGTCATCCTAGCCTCTGCCACACTTAACTGGAAAGAGTTAGATTCCTAACAACTTCTCTCTAGTGCTTTACTAATAGAACCGAAACTTAATGGAAAATTAAAACATATGTAGCATTCTCAACCAGAGCCCTAAATACTAAAAAGGGTACACTTTCTTATTCCTCGCTGTAAGACCTGCTGCACTTGCAGACCTCTCTGTATTTATTTTTCCTGTGATATCATTCAGAACTGTGTATAAAAGGAACCATGCTGTTAACCTCCAGAAGAAGGGAGAAAAACAGACCCCAAGGTACCATAGTAATGGGTCAGAAAGTGGGCAGCACCCAGGCATAGACATAGGGTTTTGTCACAGACTGCATGTAAGAAATGGCACCAACAGAGTGACCTGCCAGCCCACTGGACAGCACTGACCACATTCAAAGAACACAGTCCAGCTTTACTGGCAAGAAAAGAATCCTGTGCTAGTGAATCCCAATCATGCACTGAGAGATGTAGTTCTTAGTCTGTCAACATGTATCATATTAGACATCTTCTCACGCTAGACACATCTACAGAGCTCATCTTCTAAGAATGCAAATACTGACTCACTGGCTTCTCACAGACATTACGTGTCATAAACTGATTTGTCTATGTTACAGATGTGAAAACTGAGAAAGATTCAGTCACCTGTCCAAAGTCATGGTTGATTTACACTGAAGCCAGGACTCTTACAAGACAGTTTGGCTGTGGGGCCAATATTCTGAACCAGAATACAACATTATTTAGCATGCATGCTTCAGCCTGTGTGGGCCTCAGATAATAGAGGAAAAAAATCTTTGTAATAATAAAAAATAAAAGCAACAACAGCTGTTGTTTATGAACTTCTACCTGACAGGTACTGTTCTAAAATATACATATTTATCTGTTACATTTAACACCATCCCTACAGAAGACACTTTTTTGCAGAAATAAGAGATGGTCATGCCCCACACTGTGAGGCTGCAAATGGAACCCTTCTTGGACCAAATCCTACGTTTTCCCTCTGTAACTTGGTGTTTGGAGGTGTGCTCTGGATTGGATAGGAAACAGCACTCAGAGCTCTTCTCTTTGTCTCCAATAATAGCCCTGCTAGAGTAAGATTACATGGAAGCTATTTCCAAACCTGCAACCGGGAAACCACACAGTAGTAATAGAGATTGACTACGCACATGTAGAGTATAGCAATGCAAACATGCACAAAAGGAAACAGTGACAGACACACAGAGAATGCAGCATTTACACACACAGAGGGTGGGGGGAAGAGAGGGAGGGAGGGAGGGTGGGAGGCAGGGAGGGAGGGAGTGCACAGTGGTGTATGCATGCACAGACAGACATGGAACACAGTGATACACAAGAGACCCAGCAATGGTAAATGCACACACAGAACAGAAACATACATGCATACAGGGATGCAGCAATGCACACACACAGATGTGCACACACAGTGCTCATGATTCACTATGATTCCTTAAAGCAGTATTCTTTCTCTTTTGTGTATCAAAATATTAAAAACTTTACAAACACTGGCTACAGGGCTGCAGCATGAACCATTTCTAGTTTTGCACTTAGGTGCTTATTATAATCATCAAGTAAAGCCATGGTTCCATGGAAAAAGGCTGAATCTGCGAAAATTTACTTGCCTGAAGTTAACAGACTCTTATATATTCAGCTTTTGCTACTGTAGCTTTACCATGTAAGGGGGAAATGCACCATTTCACTTTCTCAAAGGCAAGTTTTCAGTAGGAAAGGGATACATGATGAGTTTCGGATTAGACTATGATAAGCAGACTCTAATTACCTTGACAGAATCCAGTAAACTCTTAGGAAAAAATCGCTTTAAACCAACATCTTTTCTGAAATATAAAAAGAAGCACATTAACAAATAACAGCATCAATCAGTAATAACATACTTGAGAGAATGCAAAAGTAGTTTATTCTTTTTGTTCATGAAAGAACCAATTATAATCAAGCTCCAACCAATCAGTATATTCATGGAAAAAGATAAATTAATTTGTAGCTATGCACAAAAACATGATTACAATTCATTTCAATAGATATCTTTGGTTGTTTCCCCTCTACTGTTGAAGTCCTTTTTGAAAAAGTCCCATTTGCCTTACTACAAACGGTAGTGTGTAATGAAACTATTCTTTCTCGGGTATGGCACAGAGGTTGTCCTTACACATATCAGTTCCTCCCAGGTAACTCTATTTTAGAGAAAGCAACTGGCCTAACTAAAAAATAAACTGTTGGAACACGGTCCAAGAATGGAGCTCTATGAGGGGAATTCTGAGTTCTTGTAAATAAATAAATAAATAAATAAATAAATAAGACAAAGACTCTTATCATCTCAATTTCTTCAAAAAACACAAAATTGGTTTTTAGAAAATGCTTTTGTGTGTCCCTCCCATATATAGAAGATAGGAGTGAGTTTACTCTAGATTATTCATTACAACTGGCAACTGATATTTGTTTATATGCCTCTATGGAAAAACCTGTTTTTTCCATATGTGGTTTGTCTACCACAGGCAGCTTACCCTTGTGACTGGACACTTTACTCATGAGACTCTAAACCCTCACAGTATAAACTGTTAGATGCTCTAAATAAAGTTGGCTGTTGCTTCAGACTTGAGTCCACCTCATATTTAGAGCTGGCTCTCCCAGGTTCACACCAACTCTAGAGCAGTAAATGGTAAGCCCTTCAAATTTATCTGAAATGATGATTGCTTCTTCTCCTTGTTTTTTTTTTTTTTAAAGGGGGGTAAGGGTTCTCCATGTATCCCTGGCTGCCCAGGAACTCACTCTGTAGACCAGGCTGGCCTTGAACTCAAGAGACTTACCAGTCTCTGCTTCCCAAGTACTGGGATTAAATGTGTGCATTATCAAAGACCAGCTTTCCTTGACTTTAAAATTTATTAACTCACTCTCTAATCACATTTCCTCTTCTCTACATAACAAAATGGGAAAAGGAATAATAAATTAAGTGATCAGTCCTGGCTCAAAAACTAAATGTATAGAAATGTCAGAAATCCCAACAATTTTGATAAGTTGGGCTATAAACTCAGGCCTGCTATTATTATTATTATTATTATTATTATTATTATTAAAAACCTCAGAACACTTAGACAAGAAACAGATTGGAAAAAAACAGATTGGGCTTGCATTTGAAATTTACCACCTACTTTGTGTGCTGAACTAGCAGTTTGTCCACTAGATGGCACTGTTTCCCAGGAAGATGAAATACATATTTGAAGACATGAAATCAGGAAATCACGGAAAGACAGAAAAGAATCAAGGACAAAAGTGAAGTTCAGGTAATGTACAGGTATTTTTTTTCAGAGGTACAAGGGAGAAAACTAACTAAATATGAAGTATCAATAAGCAGGAGTTGTTTCACAATCACTTTATAGTCAAAACCACAGAAATCACGTGGTTTGTATGGTAGACCTTCAATCCAATTAAATTCATTAACCTACAACCTGAGCAGCAGCACCTAAATCAATTGACTCCTTGTTACACCAATTTACCACATCCAAAAGTCACTTTCTTGGCTCTGGCATGCTGTTTTCTGGTTTTACCTGCCACGGAACTGCTTCTTCCATGCAATTTCACTTCATGTCTCATGCTCAAACCCCATATAATTATCCCATATGTAAATAAACATACATAAACAAACAAAACCATGGCTTTTCTTGTAACTCTACTATATTAGTAGATACCAAAAGGTATATCCTGAATGCATTTAAATCAATCTGATTAAAAACAAAACCACAGCAGCAAAACAAACAAAAACGAAACTCAAAGGACAATTTGAAAACACTGCCAAGTTGCAATCCCCCCAGTCAGACACTAAGCTAATAGGCTCCTTCCTTGCTTTAGTGATACTATGGAGGACATACACAGATAATAATAGGTCAATAATATCAGGTTAGAGTGGGATTGCTCAACATTGTAGCAAATGGCTATATGGAAATTAGCTAAATTAAAAGTTCTGTTCCTGGTTTTAGCAGCTCTATCTATCTCTAGTGCTCAGGAGTCTCACATGTGGAAAATGCCTACTGACTAGATAGGGCAGAGCAGACCCAGAATGTTTCCATTACCCTCTGCAGACAGGGCCAAGGCAGATAGCTGTGTCAAAGTGGTTGGTGATCACAAAACATTCAGCACCCTTCCTGCCCTGTACACCTGAAGGTTCCTCAATTAAGGACAGAGATGAGTAATAATAATACTGGGAATGAAGACAGCTATCATGGCGACAACCACATAAACTCCAAAGTTCCTCAAATAGGGGAATAGGCATATCGGGATGTGGACAGCTGGCCCACAGTACTGACACAGCATTAAGACAGAGCCCACATAAATGTCTTTACCCTAGAGCCTTTTCCTGAAAGCAATTCCCAAGTATTTGACCCCCAGTTGCAAAAAAGGGTTCCCGTGACATGCACTCTATGTTCAGATTATTTTCACTTAAGCTATAGGGAACTTGTGCTCATCTGGTTTCTCCTGACAGATGCCTTCATTTTGGTTGTTAGTCTTTTAAAAGGTTTCTTGGCTATTTTGTTTGTAAAGACACTAATGTAGCTAAGGCTAGTGTCACATTCATGAGCCTGTGGCCTACTGTGGTAGCCTCTTGGCTCTCATTTTCAGATTTACATAGAAGTCTCATCTAACTTCTATTAAGTCTGTCCATCAGGAAAGTGAAGGAGTAGGTGAGGCTGCACTCTCACTGACAGAAGCCAGGCAGTGGTGGTGCACACCTTTGATCCCAGCACTGGAGAGGCAGAGGCAGGCAGATCTCTGGGTTTAAGGCCAGCCTAATCTACAAAACTAGTTAAGGGACAGCCAGGGTTACACAAAGAAGCCTTGTTTTGAAAAACCAACCACCCCCCCTGAAAAAAAGAAAAAGGAAAAGGCACATCAGGTCTGTCATGCTTAGAATGACAAAAGGGAAAGTAATAAAATCTTTAGTTTGTTTATGGGAAGAAAAAAAGAAAAGCAAACAAACCAGAGGTATCCAAACAGTGTGGTCCTACAGTTAGATATTCATTATTTTGAACATAATTAAAATCTTTCTTGTGAAATGTGGTAAAATTGAGGGGTACTCTGTAAATTACCACACTTAAGTTTTCTTCTAGTAGTATCTGACTACTAGATTACTAAAAGTATATGGACTATTTAATGATTTTTTTTCCTTATGGAAGGAAAAACAAACAAACAAAAACTCTTGAAGTTGTTAATAAACAGGTAATATTTTGAATGTGAACATTTTTTCTGTACTGAAAAGTATACAAATTGTAAGTGGCTCCAAGCTACCCACTGGCCCTTGAATGGGAGGAAGGCTTACTGGGTACTGTGCAAGCCAGGCATGGCAGACAGGAGTCACAAGCATCTCCTTAGCTAACACTGTTCCTAGGGTACAGACCTTTCTCTGCAGTATACATGGTAGAAGAACTAAGAAAGGTGTCTATAAATATCTGTGAAGCACTGAGAAAATTAACTACTAATCTAGAAATACAAACAGAATAAATCTACTTTTCAAGAAATGAAAAAATTAAAAAAGATTCCAAGATGACAAAAAGAATTTTGTCACCAAAAACTGCCTAACATTTGGACACTGAACTGGGAACTAAGGGAGGCAGAAGTAATATTCCCTGGATCTCCTCAGAAGTAACCACTGCAATTTTTAGAAGTGAAGCCCTTGTAACCCAAGTCACCCCATCGAAGATTAACTGGAGGCCTAAGTGGGAGTCAAGCTTAGCAGAAGACTTAAGACAACCTGGTATAGCAACATTAGTATCAAGTACAAAACATAAGACAGTTATGCAAAGGAAAAAAGGGGAAAATAAAACTCAACATGTAATATGGACACAGAATTACTGAGAATGAAGGGAAAAGATGCCAGGCACCACAGAGCCCAGACTTGCAGTGGGAATGGCAAGTAGTACCACAAACACCAAAGCTCTGGGCCAACAGGAAAGGTTACTATTACAGCAAAATGGGCATGTTGGCACAATCCTTTAATCCCAGTGTTCACGAGGCACAGGCAGGTGGATCTCTGCTGAGTTCCTGGACAGCCAAGACTATACAATGAGATCCTGGGAGGTTTCAGAGGAAGTAACACTGAGAGGAACATTAGAGAGATAATGGCATATATTTTCCAATGAAAACACAAACCTACAAAATTAAGAAGCATGCTTTGTCTCAAAGTTCTAGAACATAAAAAATGATGATAAGCACTTGCTGGAGTGCACACACACCATATATTAAGTTAAAAGATCTGAAAACTGGAGTTAAGGCATCTAGCTGTGTGAATAATATTTATAGGAGATATAGATAAAAATTTTGGAGAGAAAATTTGCAAGAAATAAATGAAAAAATACAAACCAGGGCTGAGGATACGGCTCAGCCATTAAAAGCAATAGCTAATCTTGCAAAGGGCTCAAGTTTGAATCCCAACATGCACATAAAAGCTAGCAATCATCTCTACGTATTGTTTCAGAGGATCTGACACTCTCTTTTGATTTCAAAAGGTTTTAAAACAAACACTTGCTGAGCAATGGTAGTAAGCCTTTAACACCAGCACTAGGGAGGTAGAGGCAGGAGAATCTCTTTCAATTCAATGCCAGCCTAGTCTACAGGGTGAGTTCCAGGACAGACAGGGAAGGTTACACGAAGAAACCTTGTCTCAAATATAATTTTTTCCTTTAAAGATTTATTTTTTTATTTATGTATATATCTGTGTAGGTGTTTGCCTCAGTGTATATATACTACATGCAAGTAAGTACTCATGGAAACCATTAGAGGTGGCAGGTACACTAGAGTTACATGTGATTGTGAGGTCCTCCACCACTTGGTTTTAATTTTTATACACATTTAAGCACAGGTCAGTTAAGGGGGTGGTCATGTAGGAAGGGGAGGGGAGAAAGGGAGGAGACATAAGGAAGAAGAGAAGAGCGGGCTTTAAAAAAAAAAGAGTATATACAGGTATATACACTCAGGGTGGATGTAGATTTCTTCAGAGAGGATGATAGGGCTGGATAAAAAGAATCTACACCTAACCTTATCTCATTTACAATGGGTGCATGCAGCACCCATTTTGAATGGATTAAGTTATTTTTTTTCTCATATATTAAATCCTAACGGCAGTTTCCCCTCTTTCCTCTTCTCCCAGTCTCTCCCTGCCACCTCCCTTCCCCCTAGATCCATTCTTCCATTTCTCTTCAGAAAATAACAGGCTTCCCAGGGATATCAACCTAACATGGAGTATCATGTTGTAATCATATTAAGGCTGGACAAGGCAACCAAGTAGAAGGAAAAGGGTCCCAAAAAGCAGGCAAAAGAGTCAGAAATAGTCCCTGCTCCCACTGTTAGGTATCGCACAAGAACACAAAGCTACACAACCAAAACATGCATTCAGAGGACCTAGCTCAAACCCAAACAGGCTCCCTGGTTGCTGGTTCAGCCTTTGTTAAGCCCCTATGAGCCATGGTTAGTTGATTCTGTGGGTCATCTTCTTGTGGTGTCCTTGAACCCTCTAGCTCCTACAAAGGATTAAGTTCTTTATTAAGACTGAGAAACTGTTATGGGATATGAATCCCCCTGCCCCACTTAACAATGTAACTTAAATTATCTCTAACTAGAGGACATTTTATTATCTTTGAGAACAACCTAAAACCCGTTCAAAGGAGTTCCAAATTAACCCAACTGATAATGCCTATGTTCTGTTAGTCGTTTTGGCCAATGTTCTTTGGAAGAGCTCTACAGTTTGGTTTCATGCTGGCTGATCATCTCTCTTCTTCACAGTATTGACTACAGTCAATTCACACTCAGTGCTGGGATCATGAAACATAATTCTCTGCTAATAGGCAGGCATGAGCATGACCACTATGGTATACTGCAAAGGGCTTCTCATCAAGCAGCAGAAAAAAAGCTAGGCCTGGAGCCAGGTGCTCTGCACGTGCAACCACTAAGCTATCACCAATCCTTTGAAGTGGGAAGTGACATCATACAAATGACACAACTGCAGAGTCACTGTGGCAGAAGTGCAAAGCTTGGATATTGTAAGTGAAGCACATAAAAACAGAGCCAAGCAAGTTATAGTCAAAGGACATAAGACCCTTTCTTGCAATAGCCACCATGTTTACCTGTGCGATCACTAAACATACATATAAACTGACCACTACAGATTATGTCACTCAGGTGCTCAGTGATGTCCTCTAAGAAGGATCTGATTTACATATTTATGCTGACTCTTCCTTCTCTGGTCCAGCAGTAAAATCACAAGCTCTGACTTTTGTAAAGGAATCTCACAGTCCATTTTTCTGATTTCTCATAAAAAAGAAAACCATATCTGAATTTTGAAGGTGCTAAGACCTTATTCTCCTGCTACCTGACTTTCTGTAATTTCTAGAAACCAACTTAACATCAACAGTACTGTAAAACTTGCCTCATTTCTAACTTAGGACTGGAACCTAAAACTTTCTCCAAATACTTCACCCAGATGAGTAAATACCTATAATCCCAGTACTTGGGATTGAAGGCAGGAGGATCTACTGTTCAAAGCCAGCAGGCTAAATGAAAACCTGCCTCATACAACTACTACCACCAAAAATAAAGCAAAACTAAACTAAACAAAAGCCTACTGATAAGCAACCTTTAATAATTTCTCTAATTCTAGCAATCTGAATTTTAAGCAGTAAGGAGTATTTAAGGGTGATGAATACATCTACTTTAAATTAAAAATGAAACAAACAATTCTCCTGAAAATTACTTCTTCTGTACTTGTCTCATTGATTAGTGGACACAATGCATGTGACATACCTTCATAAACATATCTATTATCTGCTAGGCATATACTGTCATGAACCAAATGCAAGATGTCTTAAACTCAGAAAGAAGAAGGTGCATTAGCTTTGGGCACTTTGAAACATGATAGGCAGACTGGACCAGCAGAGGTTTACCAACAGCCAAAATGACTACTAACAGTAACTGCTTTCCAAAATACTTTTACTTTTCTTTTTCTGTGACCATATCTGCTGTACAAGCTCCTATTTTCGGCATGGGGGAATGTGAAATTATCATACTATAAAAGTATTTGGACTGATCTAGAAAGTCTAAACAAAATCTAAAACCATTTATATAGTCTTCATTACAACAGATGAGCTCTAAGTGAATTTTGATATGTTAGCACATCTCTCAAAATACTACAAAAACTTCAATAACAATACAGATGGAGACTATAGTGATAAATAACAGTAAAATGGAGCTTCACTCAGATACAATAAATATTAACTGTCTGGCTCAATTAATTATCAACAAGATGAAGTACAGAACTTTTATCAAGACACTTTTATAGAGGTCCAGTTTCTCTAACACACATTTAAAACAATGAAACACAACAGATAAATATGCAAACTAGTATCATTATTAGAAATTGTTTTATGCTCTACATTCTGAGTAGCAAATAACTCTCATTTTTCCACTTGTTAAAAAAGAATCCTTAATTTATCTGTAGAGAAAATGAATAATTAACCAATTTATGGGCAACTCTGAATTTCGATATAAAACAGAAGCAAAGTATCATCTCAGTGAAATTTAATCTATACTTTTTAAAACCAAATATATTTGTGTATGTATAAATGTATTTATGTTGCTACACCACACGCATTAGCTGTAAGTCATTTCACATTACATTTAAATGTTTGTGAATAAAATTAAGGCCATCAATATTTTTTTCCCTAAAAGTTTTTTCTCCTCCAAATAAAAACTGAGAAGACTATTACTCCAGGCAATTTCCAAGTAGAGATGAGCTAGGAGGAAGTATACTCAGAGTCTGCATGGACAGCTCACATGTGCAGTACTTACTCTAACACTTCATAGTTGGACTTCTTCTCTAGGGCGTTGCCCCTCATCTCCCAGTAGGATCGCCTGAAATCAGGAAACACATACAGTGACATGTGTATAAAAGGAATCTTTAGGCTGTTAAATGAGAAACAACTAGGGAAGACAGATCTAAATAATAGTAAGTAATGTGGATCCTCTCACAGTTTAATCATGATTTTACTGATAATTTTATAAGGAAGAAAATACTTAAAAATTAAACAAACACAAAAACTATGTACCATGACCACCTACCTAATTTCCAAACAACCCAACTTCAAAGCTATTTCTTGGTCTACTTGATCAGCTATCTCTAGCATGTAGTCACTCTTCACCTGAAATAAAGGAATAGGAGACAGGAATGTTTGCAATATGATCAATCCCTAAATGTTTGCTAAATGCTTTTTACATATTTGTTCACATTTTGTCAATAATTATACTGAATTTCTGATATAAAATAAGTAATATCAAAAAACAACTTAAAATGTAAGTCTTTTATGCACATGCATGTTCCACAGAAGTGTGCAGATCAGAGAAAAACTTTGTGACATTGGTTCTCTCCTTCCACCTTACCTGAGTCCCAGCAACTAAATTGAGGCTTCTGTGGTGAGCATCATTACTGCATCTTTAACCAACACAGGCTTGTACAGTCTAACACTGCTTAACTTGTGTGTGGCTTTGAAGCCACAACAATGCTCTGCTGCTTTATGGTCGCCCCACTCAGCCCAAACGAAAAATGAGCAGCAAGAGCTGCACTTCTACTGAACTGCAGGACAATTTTTCTCTGATTAATAAATCCAGTTCCCAAAGCATTTGGGGGCCTCAGCGTAAGAGCTACAAAAATTCATGTTCTTCAAAACCCAATGTGCAACCTCCCAGTCCCCACCTAACTGTCCACTCTGTTATAAATCTGCGAAGGAACACACCTGAAGTCTAACATAAAGCAATAGTGACACCTCTGGCAATAAACATGTTCAATTAAAAACAGATGGGGCCAGATTTAGTGGCACAATCTTGCCATTCCACAGTGAGTCTTTGTCTCAAAACACACAAAAGCAGGCTAGTAAGATGGCTGAGCAATAAATCAAAGGGCCTGCTACACAGGGCTGATTGCCTGAGTTTGATCCCAGGAACCTAGAATGGAGAGAAAAGGGATCCTGAAAGTTGTACTCTGATCTCCACATGCACATTGTGACACAAGATGCCCACAGTCACACATATAAAACACACACATGCACATAATAATAAATTTACACACGCACACATGAATGACACCATTTTGTCTTAATATCTATCAGTATGAACACATCTGCAAAGCTGAAAGATTCACAATTTCCTCGCAGAATTGAATTAAGAGATAAAAACTGCAGTTGATTTTGAAGACGGGGCATGTACTCTGAACCTAGAGTAGAACACTGTCTGCCCTCCCTCACAACACATCTCTATTACCAAATCTACATACAGCTACATTATGAG
Organism: Grammomys surdaster; assembly: GCF_004785775.1. NCBI lineage: Eukaryota > Metazoa > Chordata > Mammalia > Rodentia > Muridae > Grammomys > Grammomys surdaster. Next base: position 1,591,033 of record NW_021604669.1, on the reverse strand, counting down.
CAATATATCAACACAAATACTTGTCAAAATTGGTTTCTTGTCTTGCTATACACCTACCTTCTTATTGTCTTCAATTTTGTTTCTTGGTCTTCAAAGCCTAAAATATTCACTTTCTGGCTCTTTGTAGAAAAAATATGTTGACTACTGCCCAAGAAAAACTTCCAAATTTTCAACTATTATCTCCTATGCTACCTGCTTCTAGTTCAACGATTTTGATCCCATTTTTTTTTTACAGTCTTCATTAAGATCTTTCCTTGCAAAACCCCGAAGTCCTATTTCTGACACTGCTTATCTATTTAATTGCTTGGATATAACAACCTGTATCGAGCACAAATGCCCTTTATCTATGCTCACTGCTGAGCAGCTGGTATAAAACAGTGTAAGTTTCACTTAAACTTGTGATTCTCATATAGACTTCCTATTTTCTTAGAGAGAAGAAGGCCTTATTGTCTTTCAATCACCCAGGGCAGGTTTCAGAACAGGTACCACTGCAGACTTTCAATACCATATTGATGATAAACAGACCATTAACCAACTGTCCAGAAGGTCAATAACTGCACTTTCTAAAAACTCTTCAACGGTAAGAAAATCAATCAAGGGTTGGAGAGATGGCTCAGGGGCAAAGAGCACTGACTGTTCTTCCAGAAGTCCTGAGTTCAATTCCCAGCAACCACATGGTGGCTCACAACCATCTGTAATGGGGATCTGATGCCCTCTTCTGGTGTGTCTGAAGACAGCGAGTGTACTCACATAAAATAAATTTAAAAAAAAAAAAAAGAAAAGAAAAAAGAAAGAAAGAAAGAAAGAAAATCAATAAAGTGTTTTAAGTCACTCTTTAAAGTCAAATGTTTATTTAGTTGCAAAAAAGAGACAATGATAACAATCCTCAGGGAAAACGTTCTTACATATGAAAGTTTTACTCCAAAATTATTCAAGGCATTTCTTCAGAGCAGTTATTCACAGGCTAAGACTTGTGGTCTGAAGACACCTGTATTCTTTGGATACCTGAATGAACTTTGTCCACTATTTTTCTACTGCTACCCCATTAGTGTCACAGCACTGCTTCTCTTCTGTTCCAGTGGTCTCTGTAGCCACTGAGTTCAGTCACATCCTGAGGTTGTGCTGCAAGACTCAGGGCTCCTCACCTTCACTGTCTGTTTCCCTTATTAATCATTTTAAAACTGTGACTCTCCTATTAACTCCAGAAGAACTATTTTTATTAAATAAACCAGATGGATCAAACATTTCAGTATATATACCTATATAGCCATATATCACACAACATTTCAGTCAATAAAATGACCACAAAAACAATAATTTGTTTCTAAAGACCTGCCTGATGATGTAGCCATTTTAGTTTGTGCAAATACCCTGTGATATTTGCACAATGACAAAACTTCCCAAAAATGCATTTCTCAGAATATATCCCCATTGGTAAACTATATCATACTTCAAATATATACATATATATACAAATATATAAAAATATACATATATGTGTATATATATGTATATATACATATATGTGTACACACACATACACACACAACTATTAATTCTCATACTGAGCTAATTTGTTAAAATGTTTCAGTCAGTCTGGACACTAGCATCTTCATAATCCCATCTTACTGTGTCAGAGAAAGCCTGAAGGTTACGGATGATTATAGAAGAATCACTATTTAAGGAGAATCTACTAGCAGTCAGGTCCTAGGGCTAATGTTTTCTATAAATCATTTCTGATCCATGTAATTATTCAGGGTAAGTTTTAATAGTCCTACTTTATATACAAAACTCAAAAGACAATTTACAAAGAGTCTCAAAAACAAATTTTAAAGAGACAGGGCTTATATAACCCAGAATTATAAATCTCCAAAACTCAGACTTTGATTGTACTTTCATTTTCTTGTGCATTTGCACAATGCACCTGAAACTGGGCGAGCACTGACCCTAGCAATCCGCATAGGAAAGGGGGTGACTATAACACTTGTCACCTTTATTTCTTTTAAAGCATTATGTACTTGTTGCACTGTCATAAAAGCAGGCAAAAACATAACAAGATAGTTCCCTCGACTTTCTAAAGGTATGTATGTCATAAGATTTAACAATTTGTTTTAAATAAAAGGGTGGGGAGGTGAATAAATGAATTGCAGACAAGTATGACAACAGACTGGAAAGGTCCTAGAAACACAGAGATGATGTATCTTTTTAGAGCACCAGTTCACATCTGCTGTGTGGTTAGCAGACAGGAATGCGTGATCTTCAGTACCCTGACACTCTCCAGTCACAACATTCAAAATGAATAGCAGGTACATGGCAAAGCCATCTAAACTCTCAGAAATCAGACACAGCATTACAGATTTTGGAGTTTGCCCTGCTAGGTGTCCATCTTGCTTTGGTCCAGTATTTCATCATTATGCCCCCTTTCCTCCCTTCTGGAATGGTAGTGCATATTCTGTGCCATTGTTATGGTGGAAGTATGTAATCTGCTTTATGATTTTACAGGGAGTTACCTTGAGTCTTAGAAGAGACTTTGGAGTTTGAGCTTTTAAATTGTATTGACAGTGATGACTTATGAAATTAAACTAGACACATTTTGCATTATGCTACGGCTATAGGCCTATGAGGGCCAGAAAGTGGAATTTGATAGTCTGAATGAGAATGGCCTCCATTGACTCATTATTTTTGAATTCTTGGTTCCCCAGTTTGTGGAATTGTTTGAGGAGGATTAGGAAGTATGACCTTGTTGGAATAGGTGTGGCACTGGGGGTGAGCTTTAAGGTTTCAAAAGCCCACACCATTCCCAATTAGCTCTCTCTGACTAGTGCTTGTGGATCAAGATATAAGTTCCCAGCTACTGCTCCAGAGTCATGCTACCTGCTTGCTACCATGTTACCCACTACGACGGTCATGGTCATGGAGTCATCCTCTGAAACTGTGAGCCCCAAATAAAGTCTTTCTTCTATACCTTGGTCATGGTGTCCTAATGACAGCAAAAGAAACTAGGACATGCCACAAGTAATTGCCTTTGGCTTCCTTTTTTTCCCCCAAGAGAAGTCTCACACTCTCATTTTGCTTTATTTTGAAACTTAGAGCCAAAGATTATCCAAGTTCACTGACAGGGATTTCTACATGGCAAACCTACTGATGTCATGATCAAGCACGAATGGTCAAATGTCAAACAGGGTGGCCTTGAACTCACAGAAATATGCCTGCCTCTGCATCCTGAGTTCTGAGACTGAAAGCATGCCTGGCCAGAACAAGTATCATTTAAGCCTTGCCTAAGCATAAAAAAATTCAACAAGTATTAGAAAAACAAAACAACAACAACAAAAAACTTCTCATGAGTTAACACTCTTAATACTGGACTACTCAACATTTATAGTCTCTCAAATACAAGGTTTAATATTACTCTAAAATAAAAAGAAAATAAAAATGATTCAAAGAAACAAAGCAGCATATATAAAAGAAAATGTTTTATACCTGTTGATAGAAGAAATTCAATGTTGGCTTATCTTCAGTAAACTGGTTTAGAAATCCTTTTGGCAAGTAACGAATTCTCAATTCATATCTAAAGAACAAGTCACAAAATATAATGATTAGAAATAAATCATTTTCTTTATTTACAGTCTACAACTACCTTCTGCTGGAGACCTACAGAAGGACATTGGAAGAAGGAAGATACTCCCTCTTCTTCACCTGCTTGCATTCACTTGCCAGAACATCTGTT
>NW_021604669.1:1580517-1587296 GCF_004785775.1 Grammomys surdaster | reverse complement strand
ACTCCCTCTTCTTCACCTGCTTGCATTCACTTGCCAGAACATCTGTTGGAACATACTTCTACAGAAGACCAGCTGAAACAATTAGCTTTGTGGAACTGAGAAACTACTAGATTCTTGGACTTACTATTCACAGTTGACCACTGTTGGGGTAGCTGGAGTATAGACTGTAAATCATCACAATAAATTCCCTCAACATAAAGAAACATTTCGTAAGTTCTGTGACTCCAGAGAACTCTGACTAATACAATACAGTAGAGAACATCTTGACTAGCCAGGAGTGGTGGCACACATCTTTAATCCTAGCACTCAGGCTGTGGCAGGTGGGTTTCTGTGAGTTCAAGGCCAGCATGTCTGACATAGCAAGATCTATGTCAGCAAGGGCTACACAGAAAGATCCTGTCTTGAAGACTAGCGAACAATACAGTCAGGATGCCTAAAGGTGACCCCAAGAAACCAAAGGGCAAGATGTCTGCGTATGCCTTCTTCGTGCAGACATGCAGGGAAGAACATAAGAAGAAAAACCCAGAGGTTCCAGTCAATTTTGCAGAGTTTTCCAAGAAGTGCTCTGAGAGGTGGAAGACAATGTCTAGCAAAGAAAAATCAAAGTTTGATGAAATGGCAAAGGCGGATAAAGTACGCTATGATTGGGAGATGAAAGATTATGGACAAGCTAAAGGAGGCAAGAAGAAGAAGGACCCAAATGCCCCTAAAAGACCTCCATCTGGATTTTTCTTATTCTGCTCGGAATTCCACCCCAAAATCAAATCCACAAACCCTGGCATTTCCATCGGAGATGTGGCAAAAAAGCTGGGTGAGATGTGGAATAACTTAAGTGATAGTGAAAAGTAGCCTTACATTACCAAGGCAGCAAAGCTGAAGGAGGAGTATGAGAAGGATGTTGCTGACTATAAGTCTAAAGGGAAGTTTGATGGCGCCAAGGGTCCTGCTAAAGTTGCCCAGAAAAAGGTGGAAGAAGAAGAGGAGGAGGAGGAAGAAGAGGAGGAAGATGAATAAAAACTCTGTCTCTTTGTGACTACCTTAGAGTAGGAGAGTGCTGTGATCGACACATCTCTTATTTGAGTTGCCCTTGTTAGGTTTAATTACAAAATTTGATTACGATCATATTGTAGTTTCTCAGTGTCAGTGGTTTACATGAAGTGGCTGTGGGTGTCCGGAGCGCCCTGAAACTGTATCAAAGTTGTACATAGCTCCAAACATTTTTAAAATGAAAAGGCACTCATGAGTCCTCCTCACTCAGTGCACTTTGCTGTTGGTGTAACAAGGCATTTGAAGATGTTTCTGGCATTTTGTTCTCAACTCGTAAGGTAGTGTTAACTATATGGTTATTGGCTAGAAACTCTGAGTTTTCAACTGTACATATCTATAGTTTGTAAAGAGAACAAAACAACCCAGACAGATTCTTGATGCTCCTTGTTTGGCATGGAGGCTGTGAGGGGAAGATGCCTTTTGGAGGGGGCCATAGCTCAGGGCGTGCACTGTGAGGCTGGACCTGTTGATACTGCGGTGGGCATCCATTTAGCTTCAGGTTGTCTTGTTTTTGTATATAGTGGCGTAGCATTCTGCTGACATTCTTAGTTGTGGAAAGGGGGGAGGGGTCAGCTGGCATGAGAAGTGTTTGGAGTTTTTTCCTTAGTTAAGTGCAGTAGATTTTAAACTTTTAAAAGAAACTGTAGAACTCATCATTGTCAGCAAAGCAAAGAACTACTGCATCAATGGAAGTTCAAGAACCCTCTGTACCTAAACGCAATTTGCAACATTCTGTTATTTTTTGTATGTTTAGAATGCTGAAATGTTTTTGAAGTTAAATAAACAGTATTACATTTAAAAAAAAATAAGAAGAAAGATCCTGTCTCAAATAACCAAAACAAACAAAATAAAAAGACATCTTGACTATACAAGTTTTAAAAGACAAATAACCTTAGTATAATTATGACAAAAGAGTATACAAATTCAAATAAAAAAAATATCAACCTAGATAGTGTATCAGTCAGACACAGTATGGGCAGACTTAAAACACTAAACTGGCACTGTGCTATTTCCTTCTGGATCATATGTTACTGACAAGAGGAATATAAGAAAAACACATATCCCAACATGAAGTATCAATGAAGACATTACAATCTGAGATGCAGAATCCAGCAGGATATTTCAGAAAAACAAAAACAAAACTAATTAAATATGTTATTTAATATGTTTAATATATGTTACTTAATATGTTTATATATATGTTTAACATATTAAACCAGTTTAATATGTTATTTCCAAGTAGACAAATATAAATAATATTGGGATAGCATAAAAAGAAGTTTACCTAGGGACACACAACACATTCACTTCTCATTGCTGTTCTTGTCTGTTTATACTGATGTAGGGTCTTGCTATGAAATTCTGGTTAGCCAGAAAGTCACTAGGTAGCCCAGGCTGGTCATAAACTCAGAACAATCCTCCTGCCTTAGCCTCCCAAATTCTGTGATTAAAGGCATGACCATCGTATCTAGCCACAAAACTACATGCATTCATTCCAAAAAGAATGACGACATCAACCAATCCCTGAAGAGCAAAGACTCATCTGAACAGAATTTTTAAAAGAGAAAAAAAAAAAGCATCATAAAAATATTTACCCTTCTCATCCAATGTGGTAGCAAATGGCTTTAACCCCAACACTTGGGAGACAGCAACTGGGGTACTCTGTAAATTCTAGGTTAGTCTGATCTACATGGTGAATTCTAGGCAAGCCAAGATTAAAATAAGTATGTTACTGTTCTCATGATGCATGAGAACAAGTTAATAGTCAGTAATGAAGACACATTTAAATAATTCTCTGATTGATGGGGAAAATTCAGAATCAAAACTAACTTTTTTTTTCCCCCCGAGACAGGGTTTCTCTATGTAGTCCTGGCTGTCCTGGAACTCACTCTGTAGACCAGGCTGTCCTGGAACTCAGAAATCCGCCTGCCTCTGCCTCCCAAGTGCTGGGATTAAAGGTGTGAGCCACCATTGCCCAACAAATACAATCTTTAGAAAATCTTAATGTAAGAATGAAGATGAGTGAGCTCACTTTCATTACTTTAATAGTTTGGTTGCTACCAGAACACTATCATATTATTTTCCTTCCTGCTTATTTTACAATCATATTATCAATACATCACCTTACTCTATTTTCATTAAAGTATTTTTTACTCTAGACCAATGTGATCTCATGCACAACCAGAGCCAGAAACAGTGATGAGTGTGACAGTTCCTGAGCAAGAAAGGTGAAAAACTGGTTTATAGACACAGCTGAGCACTCACAGGAAACAAAAGCAGTAAATGCACTGACTAGAAACAGGCAGAAGAGTCATACCCTCAGGCATCACACTGTATGCGTTATGAAAGCCACTAGAAAGCTGGAGGCTCAAATGGGGCAAGTGAAAAGTCATAATGGTTTTATAAAAGCAAAGGAGGGAGGGAACAGAACATAGGAAGTAGGAAAGAATGGAGGGCTAGTTTACTCAACAACTAGTATCATGAGAAAAGACTCAAATTCCAATTTAGGTTGACAAAAATACTCAAAATACACTTTGGAGTTTAGTGGAAGCTGAAACCTGAGAGAAACAAATGTCATCAGAGCAGAAGGAAAGCAGCAGTAGGAGCCAGACTACAAAAGAGGCAAAACCTCTGGAGCTAGCCCTTCATGTAGAGAGGCTACAGAGGCTCAGAACATTTCTGAGCAGAAATGACTCAAACATTACCATTGAACACTCAGGGATCTCCCAGCACTGCCTTGGAAAGACTCTTAACTCACTACTTCCCAGCCCACCATCCCTGCTCTTCCCTGTCCAACATCTTTAGGCATTTTGAACAGATGACTGGGTAGTTTTGCATACTGGTTTCACTGTACCCCATCCAAGGATAGGCAATAGGGAGCACAGGCACAAGCATAAACAAACACATCTCACACATACATATCACATTAGAGAGAGGGAGGGAAGAAGGGAGAGGTTATAACATCTTTACAGTCTTCATGCATATGATCCTGCTTCCTCTGGTCATCTCTGCAATGTCTTCAGCAATATTCAACTCCACATTCATGGATTACTAATTTTTCAAACATCAAATCCTGTTCTACCAATAATAATCCCGACTCTATTTTATTGAAGGTAAAATAAATTGGCTTAAAAGAAAAAAAAAAGCTGATGTTGAAAAGAGTGATACTCTCTGAGTATAAATAACCTGAGCATAAAATTAACAGGTATTTACCAGAATGAACTTTCCCTCTAAGATGTCTATGCAAAAGAAAAATGTAACCTGACTGCAGAAAGCAGAAACCTGAAGTTATTTCTATTTGATATTTAAATATTTAAATTTTAAACATTAAATGGTCTGATTAAGTATTTAGAAGTCAAATTTCCCTTCCCTATCAGTTGCTATAAACCAATCTAATTATACTCTCCAGAAATAGCTTGTTCACCCCAGTGATTTGACAAATTTAAAAACACAATTGCAGGCTGGAGGGATGGCTCAGCGGTTAAGAGCACTGGCTGCTCTTCCAGAGATCCTGGAATTCAATTCCCAGCAACCACATGGTGGCTCACAACCATCTGTAATGGGATCAGATGCCCCCTTCTGGTGTGTCTGAAGACAGCTATAGAGTACTCACATACATAAAATATATCTTAAAAAAAAAAAAAACACAACTGCATTCTCTGATGAACTACACAACTGACACAAAACTGTATGCATTCATGCTTCATCCAACCAAGTCAGCTTTCTGTGTTGACCCTTTGTTTCAGCTACTGATCTTCTTGAGTGCATGCAAGAAACAACATGGAAGAAGTCCACTTTTTAAAGATACACTCTTCTCAAAGCTTAGTATTTTAGATTAAGATTTTCACTTACTCATAAAAATTAGTAGGTATTAACCAAGAAAAAACAAAAGACTGTGAATATTTTCTTTATTAATATATTTATTTATTATATTTGTTTATTTATTTTGGGGTTTTTTTTGAGACAGTTTCTCAGTATAGCCCAGGCTGAACTAGAACTCACTTTGTAGACCAGGCTAGCCTCAAACTAACAGAGATCTACCTGCTCCCTAGTGCTAGGATTACAGGCATGTACCACTATTGCACTGCTGGGAATTCTTTTGAATCCCCTTAAAACAACTTCAGTTACATCCCTGTTAGAGCAGCTCACTTCCACAGCCATTTGTAGATTACTGGAAAAGTATACTATTAGATAGCCCACTGATAAGGTCATTGGCTTTGCTCTCCTCCTGGACCAGTCCAGCCCTACTATGTGAGAGGTCAACACTGGCTCATAAAGCAGCAATATCACTTAGAGCAGAATTGCAAGCATAACAGACCACACTGAGAGCAACTGAAAGAGAAACACGTTTAACTAAGTGTTCTAAATGAATCACTAGTCAGTAACTACTAGTCAATTTTCTCTACACAGAAGTAGTAATTACAAGCAGTATAAAAGCTGACATACACATTCACCTCTTGCGCATATTTTTAACACACAAAGTAATCCAGCATAGTCATGCTGTGGTGAATTAGAAACTTACTTCCACTCCTCTGGTGGGTGGGCCAGTTCATATTTCTCCCTCACACTGGAGACACCCATGTCCACGTGCAGCCAGTGCACCTCCTCCGATCGCAGGTGACTGAGGCGAAATCCATAGCAAGCCACATGCTTTACTTTGTGACTGTCCACTATCTTCTGAATGATGCCCTAGAACACACCCCACAGAAATGATGGTTACAGACCAAAAAAGTCTAGTTAGTTATGATAAATCTTTTTATTTTTTACTTTTATTTCATGTGCATTGGTGTTTTGCCTGCCCATCTGTGTAAGGCTGTCACATACTCTGGAGATACTTACAGACAGCTGCATGCTACCATGTGAGTGTTGGGAACAGAACCCAGGTCCTCTGGAAGAGCCATCTCTCTAGCCATTATGGGAAATCTTAATAAGTGCATCACATAAACAAAATGTTAATCTCATATAAAAATTGCTGTTTCTCATGCAACAATAGCTTTATGAATAAGAAAAACTTTGTGCAGGGGGAGGACAAAAAAAATTCTCTATCCAACTGTTTATTGATAAACAAGGCAATATTTCAGCAACTCCACTTTTACATTATCCCAATTCTGTCAGAGCAAACCAGCCCTGTCAGGTTCCACTTTCTGAGACAGTATCTTCTGAAAGACCAAGTTGTAACATCAATACCTTTAAAAAACGATGAGATGTTCTATAAATCAGTCATAACTAGTTTGCTCTTTTTATATAAATTAGAATGTGACAATTTTAAATGCCTCCAAAACCACTACTCTAACATTATGCTGAGTTCAAGAGATAGTTGCCTTCAAATACATCAACAAGGAATATGAAGTTTCTCTTGAGGTTACGAGAATAGCCCAGCTTTAGAATGATCATCTCATTTTTACCTGCCTCCATGGGGAAGCCCCACAAAAACAAACAAACAAACAAAAAACCCAAAAAAACAAAAAACAAATGATGACAAATGCGTAAGCTGTGTAGAAATCAGATTGATTCACATGCTGCACTTTGTGTCCAGGCCATACAAAGCACAGTCCATTGTACTGTCTCTTTAGTGATAAAGATGAAAAAAAGCAAGTGTGTGCTTGCGCTCTCTCGCTCTCTAAATTTTTCAAGAAAAGGCATATGCATATAGATATAGAGATAGAGATTTAGATAGAGATAGAGATCTATCTATCTATCTATCTATCTATCTATCTATCTATCTATCTATC
>NW_021604669.1:1571626-1580507 GCF_004785775.1 Grammomys surdaster | reverse complement strand
ATCTATCTATCTATCTATCTATCTATCTATCTATCTATCTATCTATCTATATCCCTGGCTGTCTTAGAACTTACTCTATAAATCAGGCTGGCCTCGAACTTACAGAAATCCACCTGCCTCTGTTTCCTAAGTGTTAGGAAGAAAAGCTTTCTAATGGAAGGTGTCATCACCATTAATATCAACAAAAGAAAAAAACTAGTTTTTAAAACTCAGCAATCAGATGGTTCAGTAAATAAGAACATTTGCTGCTCCTGCAAAGAACCTCAGTTTGGTTCCCAGCAAACCCTACAATTGTCTACAATTCCAGTTTCAAGAACTGATGCCTACTCAGGTACTACGGGTGTGGCAGGATTTTCTCTGTCCAATTACATTAAAATATTACTGTAGTAGGAGACCTGTGATTGGACAGGGAAAGGGAGGTAGAGCTAAGGGTTGGAGAGAAAGAGGGCCTCTCAGGAGAGGGGAAGAAGAATCAAGATGGAGGATAGCCAGGAAGAAGGTCCTGATCCCACGTGGGCTTAAATAGCCACAAGTAGTTATGATATCATCTATAGATAGAATAATTGGGATAACTTGTCTAATCTAGATGGGCAGCTTGTATCATTATCAATTGGCCCTGAATTTGTTGTGTGGGCACCTTGTGAATTGAGAATTTATTGATACATAAATCTGACTGGTTAATTATAAGTTTCAAGAGTTTTGATTTTACCGGGTTACTAGGTATTATGATATCTAACTGCGAGATCGGTGGTCATTGCATTGGGAAATTAGCAAGTCAGGTGAAAATGGGGCCATGGTCTGCTGAGATGAGAACACCCTGCTAGAGGGTTACTGGAATGTGGGGCTGCCGACCACAGAGGGGTTATGGCTGTGAAGGAACTAGCAGTTCCAGAGGCAAGTGAACTGGAGCTGCGAATACCGTGACCAGACACTGTGGGGGCTAGGCCTAAAGCTGTGGAGGCAGTGGGGTTGGCGGGCAGAGGAGACATTTTGGAGCTCGAGTCAGTCTCCACGAGATAACAACAGGCCAGCCATTACTGGCAGTGCATAGCCCACCTGCCCGCTGGGGGAAGTGGGAAGCAAGACAGGCAGTAGCAGGAAGCCTGCAGTTCAAGAAGCCAGGGAAGCCTGCTGTTCATTTTTTAATACTTCCTGCAACACTACAGGTATATGATATACTAATATATATGCAGGTAAAACACACACATTTACAAATTTCTTAGAAAAAAAATTAGCAACTAATTTAAAGCTTTATACTTATTGAGAATTTTTTATTATGGCCTAGTGCTATTAATAATACAATAAAAAGATATTTTCAACTATCTTGGTCATCAAATTATTGCTCTGAAGAGACACCAAAAATGATAAAAAAAAATGATAAAAAAAAAAGATGGCAACTCTGATTTAAAAAAAAAAAAAGCATTTACTGGGGGCTTGCTTTCAGTTTAGTTTAGTCTATTTTCATCACTAAAGAATGCAGGCAGGTGCTACAGCCCAGCAGAAGAGAGACTCTGGGCCTGAAATGGGCTTCTGAAACCTCAAAGCCCACCCCCAGTGAATCATTTCTTCCAACACAGCCAGGCCTCTTAGTCCTTCTAATCCTTTCAAATAGTGCCACTTTTTGGTGACTAAACATTCAAATATATAAACCTATGGGGGCTATTCTTATTCAAACTACCACATCAACCTTCTCTCTGCTTTATATCTGAGGTATGTATACATTGGTGTGTATGTGTATCCACGTGGCATACAGAGGCCAGAGAAAGATGCCAAGTATCTTTTTATTGTTCCCCACCTTATTCCTTTAAGACCAGGTCTCTCAATAAACCGAAAGCTCAACTCACTGTTTTAATTACATTGGTTAGCAAGAGAGCTCCTGGGATTTGCCTTTCTATCCTGCTTCTCTATTCCCCTAGCACTTGAGTTACAGACACCATCAACTGTGCCTAGCTTTTGGCATGGATATTAGGGACTTGAGCTCAGGTCCTCATGCTTACACTGCTATCCACTGGGCCATCTCCCAGATCTTTAACCTTCTCTACTTAAGACAAAAAAGAAACAGGAAAAACAGAAAAGGTACCATTAAAAAATAGTTAGAAGTAAAGAGCATTGACTACTCTTCCAGAGGTCCTGAGTTCAATTCCCAGGAACCACATGGTAGCTCACGATCATCTGTAATGGGTTCCAATGCTCTCTTCTTGTGTGTCTGAAGATAGCAAAAGTTTACTCACATACATAAGATAAATAAATCAATCTTTTTTTCTTTAATGGTTATAGGTACAGTGAAGAAGCATGTGCTGTTCTGTGCCATAGCACCTGTACAAGGCATGCTCTGGACTCAAGCAGATGAATCAGTCAGTCAGCTAGCTTCCTTTCAGACCTCTCAGCACTGAATAGGAGGGTATGATCAACACAAAGAATGACAGAGTTATGGAATAGGGACAAGAGGAATTAGACATGGTCCCAGAAGAAACAAACAAAATATCAAGAGTCTTGGACTGCAAGAGTCCAAGACAGGTTCATAAGGAAGATGGATTCTCATCGAGACAGAAAGAATGTCTTCAGTCTGCAGACCTTTGTGGAACTAGTGCAACACCTGGAGAATTCCACAGGACAAACGATATCCCATACAAGGTTATCCTGATACAGAGAGCCAGTCAGCTGACCTCAGCCCCAAGTTACAATTTTAAATCCTGTGTACTAAATGGGGTTTTCCAATAGGAAAAGAAAGGAATATAGGCTAACCTTAGTGATTCTCTCAAATTAAAGGCCACTTGTATATTTCCTCCTTACCAACCCATGAGTCCTTCCACTAAAAGGAGCTGATGCTCTTAAGTTCCCAAAGGCCCTCATGTCTAACTCTGCTAATTCTACACCAGTGTATGTACACCAACATTATTCACCCCAGAATATCACAAGTGCCACATCATCTCCTTGCAGCTCAATCATACAAGCACGCTATCTCTTGTTTAAGTCACACACACTCCATGCATCAACCCAGCTCTAATCACACTTTTATGCTCACCGAGTATACCCTTCCTTAGCTCATCTGTCAGATGTAAGGCCCTGCAAAGCACAAATTATTCCTTACACTGGTTCCATTCCAATGGGTGCTGTGTCTGATGACCCTGTTAAAGGATCACCTTCATATCCTTGTAACTCATGGGTACTTACAGGAGTCCACCTATAGCAAATCAGGCATAGTGAGAAGCTTAGCCCAGCTTTATAGTGAGCAATGGGGTAAAGTAGGCTTCTATCTAATCTTGGTGTTTTATGGAGCAGAAAATAAGTTTGGCCACACTTGGTCATGTTGTCTGAAGAAACCCAAAAGGACCTCAGCCTGTGTTATAGTAACAAAGTGTTCCACACTACAGCCTCTTGACAAATCATAGTTAAGAGTTTTCACTCTCCAGGAAATCAGTCAAAAACAGCAGGCATACAGAGATTTCACTTTTTTCCACCTTTTTGCTTTTCATCACACTTCTATTCATGGCCCATCATTTTCTTCACTCTACAATTGCTTACCAATTCCTCTGGGTAGCAACTGACACAATGAATACACAAGTCACAAGTTCCTAACTTGCTACTGACCATGCATATTCAGTAACCCAATGAGTAAATCTGAAAACCAAAAGATACTGGGCCCTGCAGAACTCAAGTATTACTGGCAATTGTTTATTGGAGGATGGTTTTGTACACTGTATAGTCAGTTGCTGATTTCTGTGCCCAGATATCTGGTTACAGTCTGGACAATAGTACTGTTATGATTATTCAACCATCTTCTGTATCTATGTTGAGTAAAGTATGCCCCCCCCCAATTATCTCTGATTGGTTAATAAAGAGCTGAACACCCTATGACTGGGCAGAGAAGGCAGGACTTCCAATGGGGGGAGGGGGTGCTGAGGGGGGAGGGGGAGCACAAAGTGAGAGAAGAAGGAAGAGAAGACATGGCCATGAGGCAAAATGTCCAGAGAAATCAAGGAGCGGTCATCAAGGAATTTACCATGAGAACACACATGGAGGAGATTAAGTCAGAGCAAGACTCAGTCTGCAAGTTACATGGGGCCTGTGGCTGGGACATAGCTTAGAGGGTTAGAACAGATGAAGGTTAGAACAGATGAATATCTACCCAGTCATCATGCTTAAAGTTTGTTAATAAGCCTAATAGTTCTTTGTGTCAATTATTTGGGTGCTAGAATGGAAACAGATATGGTTTTCAGCCTTAAAATACAGCCTAGAATAACTTGGCAAGTAATGTGTTCTCAAGACACTGCACTGTTGCTCTGCAATGCTCCCATCACCACACAACACACACAAATACAGATGCTAGATTTCTGGAAATAGGAATTATGAAGAGTGGTTTTATGAATGTGCCACTGAAATTAGCTGAAATCAACTTTCACCTTCTTAGCTCTTCATGCCTTTAACCATCTAGGCCTATGAAACATAAAGCCTTACTTGACTACTCTAAAACCTCTATTTCCCTATTTATGCCAGGTTTCAAAACCAGGAGTTTTCTGCACTAAATCCTCATAATAGGTATCTTTGGAAAGGAGTATTTAAGGATGAAAATAGGACAATGTTCATAACAAAACTTTAGCATTGGGTGCATGCAATCAGTCACTCACTACTAATGGGCTGTCATAGGTGAGAACAGAAGGTAGAAATGCGAAACAGTACTCACTGAACATCCTTCTAGCTGCTGTCATTCATGGTATACTACCAGTGCAGGACAAAAGTAACCCACTGAAACCAAACACCTTGTAAAGTACAACATACTATACACCAATAAAATGAACCAATCAGTTCACACAAGATGTTAGCAACTGTCTTTCATTATATCTTAACAACATATGATCTTACGATGGTTGTTAATGTGAAGAACAAAGGTAGAAATAGAAACTACCATGTACACACTGTCATAACTGGCATCTCCCTAATTATACATTAGTGACAAGGTTCTCACCCTCTCTCTCATTTTTCCTGGTCTAATGTACTTTCTAATCTTTCAGGTATAAGACTGTTAGAAGTAAGTGATGACATTCCCTTTCTGCACGCTCACTCTTTGCTAGATAGTAGCTCACTGAAGGTCCACAGCACCCACTCCATGTGTGTTATCAGGAACATCATGAGCGATAAGAAGCAATTCTTACCCACGGAAGGTCTGAGTCTGTCAAGAGAAAAGCATAATTCATGCAAACAAACATCAGCTGATGTGTGGGAAAGGCTTCCCCATCTTCTCATGCTTATTTTCTAGGTTCCTTACTAGAGAAACTACCAAAAGTTCCTATTAACACTGCTCACCTTACTCACCTGATTCTATTTCTAGGATGGGCAGTGATCTCATCTCAATGTGTTTCTCTTTCCTTCCTTCCCTATCTCACTCACTCTGCTAATTATCCCAAAATAAGGATGCAGAGCTTCAGAATGCAGAGCCCAGAAGTCCATCTAAAACTCCCTCTAAAGCAAAGAACTTTATCTCCGGATGGCCCACAGCCACTGTATTAGTTCCCTGCTGGTGCTATAGCAAATCACCACAAATGTAAAGACATAAATGACACATGTGTATTATGTTTGGGGTTTGGAGAACACAAGTCTGAAAGTCTTGTTGAGCCAACTTCAGGTACTTGCATTTAAGTCCCCAACTCACTGGGGCTTAGAATGAGAATCATCTTTAGAAACTAGCCTTGTGTTGGCCAGAATCTCCCTGCCCAAGACTGGTTTCAGGTGCATATTTTAAATACCAAAGCAGACCTGGCCTCTAGGTTCTCAAAGCATCCCTCAGTCCCTACCTGGCATACCCTGCACCCAAACCTGAACTTTCCAGGCCAGGGGCTTATCTGTCCTTCCCCCAGAGGCTCCCAGACATTTTGGTTTCTCCTTCTCTCCCTCCCCCCACCTCTGTGTACAATTTCTCTCTTTCTCTTCCCCATCTCCTCTCTCCTTTCCCATGGCAACTTCCCTGACCTCCTTCCTTGGGGCCACTGAATTTGCCTGCCCAAGAGCAGCTTCCCAGTAAACCTGCATTTATATATATTTTAATCTGGTTTGAATTGGCTCATTTTACTATGTGAGAAATAACTTATCAAAGACCACAGTGAAAAATAATTGTCTTTCTTCATGCTCTGCCACTTCACACTCTCCTTAGCACAGCTTTTCTTCTACATTGTTCTTTTTTGTTCTTTTGGGTTGTTTTTTGAGACAGCTTTTCTCTGTGTGGCCTTGGCTACCCTGGAACCAGCTCTGTCGATAAGGCTGGTCTGGAACTTAGAGATGCACTTGCCTCTGCTAGGATTAAAGATGAGTGCCAACAACAGCCAGCCTCTACTCTGTTCTTGACACTTTCTCACCTTTCTCTCTCTCTCTTTTTAAAATTTTATTTATGTTTTTTTTAAATATAGGAGTGCTCTGTCTACGTGTACACCTATATCCCAGAAGAGGGCATAGAAACCCATTACAGATGGTTGTGAGCCATGTTGGCTCACCATGCTGTGAATTGAACTCAGGACCTCTGGAAGAGCAGCCAGTGTCCTTAAGCCCTGACTACCTTGCCAACCCTTTCACCTTTTTCTCTAGAAAAAAGTCCAAAGTCTAGGACATGTGGAATCTTTTCTAATTCCCAAATTATTTGTACTCAAAATAGTCAGCATTCAAGAACCATCACATCTTGAACACAAACCCACCTGCTTTTCTAGCAGAAAAAAATTATGCAGTAATGACTGGTGAAGTATCAGAGATGATACCCAGCAAACACTGCAAACCTTGGACTGCTCGCAGAATATCTTCCAGGTCTGTGGTAGAATTCAGGGGACAGGACCCAAAGTCCCTTTCCCTCTGGCTCCATTATTTTTAACACAACTCTGTTCACAGAACTCATTACTCATGTTCTCGTTCTCATTCTCATTCTCTCTCTCTCTCTCTCTCTCTCTCTCTCTCCCTCCCTCCCTCCTTCCCTCTCTCCTTCCCTCCCTCCCTCCTCCCCAACCATTCTAGCCACTGAAGTGTTTTCCCATTCTAATAAGAATACAGTCACCAAATGCTATGATCTAATGTTACTCTTTCCACCAAGAAGGAGACAATCTTAGATTAGTGTTCATTTAACTGTAAACACCATTTGGCAAACTACATGAATTTACTTCCTTAAAATTACAGGCTCAAATAATACCAGCCAAGCATGCTGAACCACAAATCTGATCAATGTAGTTACAAAAGTTTCATGTATTAGTTAAAAGTTTAATGTGCTTTGAATGTGGCAAGAACAAAACTCAATGACTAAACTGAGTGTTTTCTCATCAGACTTCACTGTGAAATTAAAATAAAGCCAAAATCCAGCATACTTCAACCCCACCCATCTACAACAACAGGAGGCTATAGGAGGAGATTCACAGGTCAATATAACTACTCACTTTCTTTCAAACATAAGCTAGGAGGGGAAGGAAGTTCTGTCAGGAAGACCCAGTATGTGTAGACACAAAGTAGCCAATGTCATCTTGTGCATGTGGAAAAGAAGCTCCTTTTTATTAAGAAAACAAAAATGATGCTTCCTTGGCCACTCAAACTCCACTAAAGAAGTACAGGTGCCTGCAGAGGCCAGAAGAGGGCGATGGATCCATTAGCTAGAGTTACATGTGGCTGTAAAACAATGGTCCTCTGCCAGAGCTGTATACACTGTTTGGCCCTATGTTCTTCGATTTTATTTATGTTTATTATCTGTGTTTGTGGACGTGTATGGACAGGTATGTTCAAGAGCCCACGGAAGCCAGAAGAGGGTACTGGAATCTCAGAAACTTCTGAAGAACAGCAAGCTCTCTTCAACAGTGAAGCACCTCCTTAGTCCTATTCTTTGCATTGTGAAACCAGACACTGGCTCTTCCCTAGCTATGAAAGTCACAGATGCCATCGTCTACTAGAAAGCAGTTTCGTCTACATTACAAAGCCTAACAACCTAGCTAGGTCTTCTAGATAGTATGCTAAACATCCAGGCCAGTTGGTGCTGCTTCACCAATCCTTCACACTTACGAAAATTCTACTTTCCTTAAACATTATGAATCAGGGCTGGAGAGATGGCTCAGCGGTTAAGAGCACTGACTGCTCTTCCACAGGTCATGAGTTCAAATCCCAGCAACCACATGGTGGCTCACAACCATCCGTAATGAGATTGAATGCCCTATTCTGGTGTGTCCGAAGGCAGCAACAGTGTACTCATAAAATAAATAAATAAATAAATAAATTAAAAAAAAAAAAAAAAACATTATGAATCAACCTCTACTGCTTGAAAACTGCTCTGAAGTGGCAGCTTCTCCTCTCTCAACCCTCACAGAACCTGGATTGAGCTTTGTCTTGAGGGACTATTCTAGCCTATTTCACCTTCTATCCAGGACACTAGAATTCCCTCCTTATTAGCAATAAGCTGTATCACTGTATTATTACTCTTGTGTTAACTGGAATTAGGCTTTTTATCTCCTAGAATTTTCCGTTGTATTTATAACATAGCACTGTCTGGCATAAGTGGTCTAGCTTTTGTACTGTCTTGGCTTTCTATATGCCCTCCTCACAAATGGCTTAAGCCATTTCTAGCTGTAGATTATAAACGCAACTCTTCATTTCACTTGTACCACTGAAGGATGACTAACTAGTGTAATTTCAGCAATATTACATCTTAGGGAATGAGAACCCAGAGAAGAGAGGTAGTATGTAAAGGAGACAGCACATATATAACTTATCTATTAAGTTTGCTTTCTTATATGGGTGTGGTTCATGGATCCCCAAAACCATTTAGACGAACATCAAAAATCAACAGAATTCATCATAGCACATAAAATCGCAAAGGAAAGAAGGAGGGAGGGAGGGAGGGAGGGAGGGAGGGAGGGAGGGAGGGAAG
>NW_021604669.1:1503937-1571226 GCF_004785775.1 Grammomys surdaster | reverse complement strand
TACTGCACAGCTTTGGTTTATGTTTCCTGTTAGGAACTGACCACACATGTATCTCTAGGATATCTGCCTGAACTTCTCAACAATGTATATGCTACCTGGCAACAGGGGTGCCTCAGTTTTTAAAGGCTGAACAAAATAATATGTCAGAACTATTTTTAATCACACTTGGATACACAGCTTGCACCTAACCGTGGTTATCATTTGGGCACTCACATATTTTGCAAATACCCATGTGCCCATCTTACAGATCACACCACCAGAGACAAGAGGCTTCCTTATACTGAGGTGCTACACACAAAGCTGGAGATGATAGGAAAGACTGTCCCTAATACCCCCATATCACTGAAATGAGTACCTCCCCCCACATCATGCTCCTTTTAATAATCCATCAACGTAGTCCATCAATACAGTGGTTGTACAAAGGTAACAGAAAAGTATAACTCATGAAAAAAACTTAGTCTTAAATCTATTAATTTCTTTATTTGAATAAAACAGCAAAGGAATCTAAATAAACTGATTTAATTGTGGTTAAAAAGAAAAAAAAGGAGAAAGACTTGTTTAAGCTAACCTTGTCACTAGAAATTCCTGTTTTCTAAGAATAAATACAGGTAAGAGGAGAGTGGAAAGAGGAATCGTCAACACTCACCAAAACAATGTCTCCTAGAAATCCACAGACTCCATTTTCTAAATCCTTATGCTATCTGCTCACGTCTAACTTTCTGAACAACATCCTCCCCCTTTGTCTTCCAGTCTCCTCTCTAAGTCTCTATCACTGGCTCTCATGCCCTTAAAAACCCAGGACCTTTGCAGTGGTAGCTCCTTTAGGAGCTGGGGCTACCTTCAAGCTTCCCAGCACCCCATCAGCCTGTGTACAGTACACCCTAGAAGAAAGTGCTCTACATTACGCCATGTCTCTGACCTACAGACCCTAAGCTGTGAAAGCTAGGGCTTAAAGCAACAAGACCGCTCTTATTACTAGAACTTCAGAACCAGGAGCCAAAATCAACCTTAACTGATCAGAAATTTTATTATAGTGTCAGAAAGCTGACTAAAATAGATTGACCTTTTACATCCCTACAACATACCACAGTATTTGAAACATTATATTCAATGGCTTCTAAAGAAATTGTTCTATCTAAAGATATAGGAACAATCCCAAATTTACACTTCCTAGAAAAATCATTTTATTTTACAAGAGTAGAGGTTATTTCAATTACACTGGTTCCCTGTACCTTTCCAAGGGTTAAAATAATTAGGTGGGAAAACAAAAATTGCAGTACATGATTAAAATGACATTTAGTTATTATTTTCCTAAGAAAACAATACTTATATATTACAAAGTCCTGCTTGCCAGGTGCTAGGGAATCAAACCCAAAGGCTCACACTATTGGGCAAATACTCTAATATTGACCACTTCAATCCCTAGCCAGTTGAGTGTATATCACAAAGAAAAGGTTAACATCTCTGGAATATGTGAAGTTAAATAAGACATTAGATAAAAACTATTTTGTCTTTTACTTTGGGGGCTTAGGAGTTATATGCCATTGAAACATAACTATTGCCGGGCAGTGGTGGCACACGCCTTTAATCCCAGCACTTGGGAGGCAGGGGCAGGCGGATTTCTGAGTTCAAGGCCAGCCTAGTCTACAAAGTGAGTTCCAGGACAGCCAGGACTACATAGAGAAACCCTGTCTCGAAAAACAAAACAACAACAAAAACAAACAAACAAACAAACAAAAGAAACGTAACTATTTAAAAATGTCATGTGAGAAGATATACTTACCCTGACATCAGTAGCATCTCCATGCCTGATAATACTGGCCCAGGTGGTTGGCTCACTATTGCTTTCAAAATAATGAAAGACCTTTAATACTCGTTCCATTGCACCAGGGGACCGTTCCATGCCAGTACCCAGGTGGGTCTTAGTACTCGAACTTGGTGTGTGATTCAAGTTTGGGTCAAGATAAGCAGCTGCCATTCTTTTGCTAGATGCTAGGTATCTGTCATATTCTGTTGGGGGGGGAGGAAAAAAATATATTTTCAGTGTAAAATGAATAGCAATTACAATCTGACAATTGTGTCACCAACACTGTCTTCTAGTCACCATTCTGTATGCACAAAGTATTTAAGTATACAATGACTGTGCTCTCTCTCTACACACAAGGCCTATTGTAAGAGAGCCATAAATGCCTACTAAAATTTTTTGTTTAAGGACCAGGACTCCTATTTAACAATGTCAAAACTTCACTGACTTATTTAAAAATAATACAATGGCACCCTCCCCCTTTTTTAACCTACTCTTTATTTGCAGGACTATATCACTGCAAAAGCAAACTTATCAGTTTGCTGCCTACTTTTCAGGAACTTAAGTAAATATTCTTTCTTCAAATAAAACTTTAGGCTTTATGCACACTAAGTACTGGCAACTAAAAACAGTAAAACAAGGGAAGCTGAGGAGATGGCTCAGTGAGTAAAAGCACTTTGTTCTACAGTCATGAATACCTGAGTTCAAATCTCCAGCACGGAAGTAACAAGTTGGGCACAACTACACATGCCTTTAACCCTGGCATTAGGAAGCAGAGACACAAATCCCCTGTGCTCACTGGCTGGCCAAAGGGTTACCTTGTGACCCTTGAGAGAACCTCTCTCAAGACAATAAGGTATAAAACAATAAGAGAAAGACACCTGATACCCTGCTCTGGCCTCTGCATTGCAATGTACACAAACACCTGCAGCCACACTGTTCAGATATGGTGTAGCTTCCCTATCATTCCTGACAGTGGACTTCCTGTTCCTCTGGTTCTTAACAATCTTTCAATCCCCACATCCAAAATGTTCCACGGGCCTTAGGTGTAGGAACTGTGTTGTAGATGTTGGGGGTCCCACTCAGAAACAAAGAAGTAACTGCTGAACAAGGGAAATTTAGCCTCTCCCAGGGAGAAGGGCCCCTAACTTATCTAATACAAAATAGTCGGTCCTGAAATTATATATATACAAGCCACACTAAACAGACTCAGAAAATATATGTAATAGTAATAATAAAAAAAAGGCCATCAATCTGAGAGAGAACAGGGTTATAGGAAGAGTTGGAGTGAGGATAGGGATGGAGAAAAGTGATGCAATTATATTTTAATTTAAAAGTTTAAATTCTTCTTAAGAGTTATTTGTTTATTTTATGTATAGTGGTACACTGTAGCTGTTCTCAGACACACCAGAGGAGAGCATCTGATCCTATTACAGAAGGTTGTAAGTTACCATGTGGTTGCTGGGAATTGAACTCACAAGCTCTAGAAGAACAGTCAGTGTTCTTAATGGCTGAGCCATCTCTCCAGCCCTTAAAAGTTTACATTTAAAACAGAAAAAGACAAAACAAACAAATGTGTGTGTGTGTGTGTGTGTGTGTGTGTATGTGTGTGTGTGTGTGTGTGTGTGAGAGAGAGAGAGAGAGAGAGGGGGGGGGGGAGGGAGGGAGGGGGGGAGGGAGAGAGGGAGAGAGAGAGAGAGAGAGAGAGAGAGAGAGAGAGAGAGAGAGAGAGAAACCATAGGAAGAACCACACCCTTAATATTTCAGAAACTCCTTAAGTTCTAAGAAATTTACCTTTTAGAAAAGATACTACCTATGCTGGCAAGGATATAGAAAACAAAAGCCCTTGTGCAATGCACATAAAAAGCTGTGTAAAACAGCACAATGAACATGAAAGCAGTCTAGCAGATCCTCAAATGGCTAAACAGAACCACTGTATGAACTAAAAAAATTCCACCACACAGTAAAAAATTCCAAAAAACTGAAAATACATATCCAAATAAATAGTTGGCATATTTAAGGCAACATTGTCCATAACAGCCACAGAGTTCAAATGATCCAAACCTAAAGCCCTCCCTCAGTGACACACTTCCTCTTAACAAAGGCATATCTACTCCAACAAGGCCATGCCTCATGATCTTTCTCAAGTAGTTGCACTCCCTGATAACTAAGTATTCAAATATATGAGTCTATGGAGGCTGTACTTGTTCAAATCACCAAAATCTCTGTACTGATGATTTCCAAGATGTAATGTTAAGTTCAAAATCAAAATATAAATGATGGCTTAAGGGATACTCTGTATTAAAAACAAAAACATAAATGTACATGCTCGAATATGCGAAAGAACTGAAGACTAATGAGACTGAATACACATGGAGTGGACAGAACCAAGAAAGAAAGGTTAGGAATGGAGAAAGGGCTGGCCAGTGGTGGCGCAAGCCTTTAATCACAGCACTTGGGAAGCAGAGGCAGGAGGATTTCTGAGTTCGAGGCCAGTCTGGTCTACAGAATGAGTTCCAGGAAAGCCAAGGCTACACAGAGAAACCCTGTCTCGAAAAACCAAAAAAAAAAAAAAAGGAACGGAGAAAGGGCAGGTGTGGCACTTCTGTGCATACATAACTGGGCACAGTACTCTAATTGCTAGTAGCACAGACAACAGCAAATTTGGCAAGAGTCAACAAGGACTATGACTACTTGGAGTAAGTTCTGTGTCTAGCACATTAAGCTAGACAACTATTAAAATGAAAACTTAATCTTCCACTGTCTGGAAAGCAAGTAACCTATCTCAAACAACTCACTTGTCAAAAGGAAGCACCAAATGTTTTTAATTCAAAAGTAGAGTGAAATACTGAATATGAAGATAAAGACAGGGCTGTACCTAGGGTCAAGTTTACACACTTAAATGTGTATATCAGAAAAGGCTGAAAACCAGTCATCTAAGTACATGTGCCTAGCAAAATTTAGAAGCTAGAAAAAGATTAAGTAAAAATGTTTTACAATAAAAACCAGTAAAATTGGCATAATTCCAAGGAAGGCCAATCAAGAGAAACAGATGCAAGATAAATTAGAGATATCAAGAAAAAAGAAAGAAGAAAACTAGGAAGATCAGGGACTATTAGATAAAACATACAACTATTAACACATTGATAGTCTTGTTCTTGGTAATAAGATTACCAATAACTTTGTACCAAATTGAAATCATATAGATAGTCAAAAAAGAATATTTGAAGTATCTGTGAGAGTCACAAAACAATGATACAACAGGGTGTGGTAGTACACATCTTTAATCCTGGCACTGCAGAGGCAAAGACGGGCTCATATCTGTGGGTTTGAGAGTCGTCACAGAGAAGTCAAGTAAAGTATCCATCTGCCACTCAAGCATAATAACCTGAGTTTGGTCCCCAGTAGCCACATAAAAAGCCAGAGGTGGAGGTAGAAATGGAGGACAGCTAGCCTAGCTGAATCAGTGAGCTCCAAGTTCAATGATGTGAGACACAGGTTCTTTTCTCTCAAAGGGAGCTAGCTCACCAAAAGCCAATATTCTGTAAATCTCCCCCATCACCTTATGAACTGAAACTCTACTGGGCATGTCTATTAGCTCAATCTCTGAAATTCCTAACTTAATCTCTATCACACCTTCCTCCTTTTCGCTATGAACTATCAAATAGCATCAAATTATAAGGTCAAGCTCCCAGCAATACGGTGAAACACTGTAGATCAAAAACTAAGTGAACTTCCTGCTTTGCTGTGTGCTTGCTAGCCCTGTGTAAGTCACGGGACACCCCTTTTCAAAAAGAAACTGCCTTCTTGTTGGGTTGCTTTCACTTTGTTAGTTCTTCCTTAACATAGAGTTCTCTTCTTAACACAAAGAGACCTTGTCTGAAAAAGTAGAGTGGAGAGTGCCTAAGGAAGAAAACAGACATGGATTTCTGGCCTCCACACACAGTGCACACATTTGTACACCATACACACTGGCAGGATGGGTGAGAATGTAGAACATAAGGGTGGGTGAGAAGTAAGGGTGGGAACCACTGCTATTATTCTTAGACAACATGACTACTTACCTACAACGAAACTCAAAGAAGGTGTCTAGAAAATTGGTGAGTTTGGCAAGACTCTTGGATCCCTAAGTGCACTTCTAATCATTCTAGCTTTCTTTTTCCTCCCCACATTAAACCACTAAGGATTTCTAAATAAGACACAGTATCACTTGATCCTTGACAACAGAAAAAAAATGCAACAAAACTGTACCCCAAAGTACTCAGAGAAGCCAGGTGGTGGTGGTGCCCACCTATAGTGCTCAGGAGACTTAGGGTAGCAGGAATCACTAAAGCCCAGGAGCCTGAATAATACAGTAGATCCCATTTTTGAAAAAAAAAAAAATTGTGTGTTGTAACTCCAATTCCAGGGATCCAACCCCCTCTACTGACCTCTCAGGGACCAAACATGCACCTGGTACATAGACATACAGAAGCAAAACACTCATACACATAAAATAAATGAATCTAAAAATGAAATTTTAAAGCTTCTCAAAGAGGAAATCAAAGACTTGAAATTCTGAAATTAGGTTTACAGCAGTACTTGTGGGAGAGGACTAACTGTGTTTTAAACCTGTTACAATACAATGCTCTTTCTTTGGAGGGTAGGAGGTTGCTAAGAGCTGAATGTATGGCCTCACAGAGACTAGCAGGCTAAGCGAGCACTCTACTCCTTGCTCCAGACCAATGCTCTTATAAAATATAATAAAAAAAAGAATTTCTGGAAAGGTAAACTTAAAAAGACATCAAAGCTGAGAATTTCGTTTCTATCATTAATGTTAATAAACAGAAAATGTCTGCAAGGCTGCAATAAAGGTTTCTGAATGCTTACAGAATGTCACCAACTTTGTGCCTAGTTTAGACTAGGCACAATCCCAGTGCCAACATTAGTCTGGTAGGCCATGCTTAGTAGCATCCTGGCTGAGCACCAGGGACTCTAAATCCTCAACCAGACTGTCAGGTTGAAGTCAGTTTAGCCAAGAACTCAATTGCTTCCAGGACCAGCCTGCTGGGCTATCTGCTTTGTCTCCCTTGAATCAACAGGAAACACCTCTAGGATCTTAACTGCCTACACTTCTACAAAAGGTTGGACAGCCTTGAGCCCAAATGGGAAGATCTGAGACTCAATCTACAATTGGATATAAATACTACAGAAATATTTGCATCCAATTAAGCCAACCAGGTTCTTTTCTTCATGGGAACAAAGGATGCAAACAGTGGCCTCTGCGGTAGTATATGCAGCATAGGGCTTGTACGGGATTTCCTACAGGGTCTTGGAAACAACTTTCTGGTTAATATTCCCATCTCTGGTCTCCTGCTGTCTCCAATCTAGACTCCAGTGGGTTTGTGTGCTGCCTTTGAGAAGCTCAAGGACACAGTGGCCAAGGTTCACAGTGGCCAAAAGGTTCACAAAGGTCATCATGCCCATCCTACACCAAGCTACAGAATACGGAATGTGTTACTGAGTTGCTGTGTAAAGTCAAGTGCAAGTTCCCTGGCCACCAAAAAAATCCACACCTCAAAAGGTAGACCTTCACCAAGTTTTATTCAAATGAATTTGAAGACATTGTAGATGAGAAGCAGTTCATCCCTGATTGGCTATGGGATTAAATATATCCATAATTGTAGCCCCCTGGGCAAGTAGAAATCTCTGAACACCTCAGAGCATTTAGAGTGCCGAGCCCTACCAATCATACTTATGAATAAATCTCTGTCTAGTTAAAGGAGCACCAGAAATACAAGGACAGACTTCCTTCCTTTATAAAATCACTGTAGATCACCCAAAAGCAACAAGTGACTTTCACTTCAGAAGCAGAAGAGTAGACCAAGCAAATACTAGTCCACACCCAGGCTTTAGAACAGGAGAAAACTCTGGACTAAGGGAAAAGAAAAAAGAAAGCGGAAAAAAGCCCAGTAACCTAGGAGAGCCTACCTGTACAACCATGCAGGAAAAAAAGACTCCACAATAGCCCACATTCAGGTGTTTGAATTCATTTGCTTCTTAGTTTTGTCTAGAAGTTCATAAGGGAGAAAAATAAGTGGTTTCTAGCCAAGGATCACTATCTTAGCATTTCAATATCTTAAAACTAACTCTTTGTTAGCACTTTGCTTTTTAAAATTCTGTTAGGAATAAAAATGGTGTTACAACACTAGAAAACTAAGTCAAGAGAACTGAACATAAATTCTCATCACTCATATTTTCAGCAAGTTATTTACCTCACTCTGCATGAAGATACCTAAACTGCAGCATCACTGATCCCACAGGACCCTGTGGACTATAGATTCAATTATAATGTCTGCATCATGCTTTGCAAAATCAGCACTGTGTGTGGCATGACCACCTGTTAATTCATTTCCTTCAAGTGACTCACACACCAGTTTCATGTACAATACATCATTACAAGTAAGGACACTGGGGTACTCAGTGAAGTTACAGAGCTGAAGAAGCCTAATAGTGTTGCCCCAAAATCTGTTTTCATCCAAACCACAGCACATGAATCACAGGGAGCTTGTAAGAAGGAAGAATGCAAGAACACTACCCCAGAGTGGCCCGTGTGAAATCTCAAGCTTGTAAACTGTAAACCTGATACTGATAAGCTGTATCACAACTTCCTCACTGCATTTATTACTTTCCATCTGAAAGACATCTGAGAGAAGACTGTCACCTGCAAGATGTTTTTTTGGCTACCAAGACCTGTACAACCAGTACAGGTTGGTCTCACCACCACAGGCAGACATAAACTTTCTTTGCTTCTGTTGCACCTGGGTCTGCTGACCACACCACACATCAAGGGCTACCACTCCCTATGTCTCAGCAAAGGCCCAGCTGCAATGTATTATGGCATGGCCAGCAATCCCACTGATGTATTCATCCTGTCTCTTACAAGCAAAGGAATGGGCCACACCTTCCAACAGAGTAATTATTTACTAAGAATATTTAAGTTACTATTATACTGTAATGAGCACCAATACATAGAATGCAAGTAAGCTGCATTTGTGCATGTAGTACTATGAAATGTAGCCAAGGCCTTGCATATCAGATCTACTCATAGTCTAATTAATTAATTAAAAGCAAAAATGAAGCAAAACAAGACATACTTCCTACCCTAGAAGAGTTTTCAGTCTAGTTGGGAGAAAACCACAAAAGTTTATTAAGTACTTTTTAAAAAAAAAAAAATTATAACTAAGAAGGAACCAAGTCAATGAGGAAAGTCAGCGAGAGTTAACTGCTAGGGATCCAGTACTTAGGAAAACTCCAATACTTTGGTAATAAGGCATAGTTGAGAGACATTCCCCCATTTGTTTTATGAAGCATCAATACTTTGATAATAACAATTTGAAAAAAAGATTACAAGAAAAAGTTATGAACTGATATCCTTCATGAACAGACACAAATAATCTAAATAACAAACAAATATACTGAACACAACAGAATAAAAACCAATGGTATATTATGTTTAAGAAAGAATTTATGATCAGGAGTACAAGGTCAATATCTTAGTCATTGTTCTATTGCTGTAAAGAGACCCCATGACCAAGGCAACTCTTATTGGGGACTACTTACAGTCTCAGAAAGTTAGTCCCTTTTCATCATAAAGAGGAGCGTGGCAGCACACAGGGAAGCACGGTGCAACAAAGACCTTTCCATCCTGTTCATAGACAGCAGACAGAGAAAAACACACTTCCTCCAACAATTATACACCTACTCCAACAAGACCACATCTTCTAATTCTTCCCAACAGTCTACCAACTGGGAACCAAACATTCAAATAAATGAGGTAAGGGGTATGGCAGAGGAATTCTCATTCAAAACACCACATTCCACTCCTTGGTCCCCATAGGCTTGTAGCCTATGTATGTCATATCATGTTACAAAATGTGTTCAGTCCAGCTTCAAATGTCCCCACAGTCTACCACAGTCTCAACACTTTAAAACTCCAAAGTCTCTTCTGAGATGTAAGGTAATCTCTTAACTGGAACCCTTTATAAAATCAAAAATCAAAAGGCAGACAGAGTATATAACTTCCAAAAGGCAATGAGACAGAATATACATTACATCCCAAAAGGAAAGAAAGGGAGGAAAGGGAGCATAGTAAGGGAATACTGGACAAAAACTCAGCAGGGCAAACTCCAAACTCTGCATCTAATGTCAAAGAATTCTTCAGATCTACTCCTTTCAGCTTTGTTGGCTGCAACCCAGTTCTCTCTCTTGGGTTGTTTCCATACCCAGTCAGCAGCTCTCATTGGCAGGTATCCTACTGCTCTAGCATTTCCAACAGCTTGGGCTCAACAACAAAATCCAAGCTTCACCTTTACAGCTTCACACAACTGCCTCTCCTGGCCTCCATACAAGGAGTCCCTTAACACATGCCTGGCCTCAGAGACTTTCTTTAGCTGTGGAGAAGGTTCCATAACCCCTTTTCTGTATCCTTGTCTCTAAAGCCAGACTCATGTGACCAAAGCAGCCAAGTTCTTCTGCTTGCTGGGGCTGGAACCCAGGCCCCTCCTTTAATTACAATTGCATCCGCTTTCTGTGGCTGATGTTTTACTTCCCTGTTTAAGCTTTCCTTTAATTCCTTTTCACCAGTTGGAAGCTTAGCTGAGTCTTGCTCTAAAGTCACCACTCCCTTTATATTCTATTTAGCATTAGGCTTTTCTTTAAACTTCTTACCTCCCTGAGCACAGGAATTTCTGTCTTCAACACTGTATTTTCTGGTGCTCCTTTTTTTTTTTCCATCTCAACTGTACACTTTCTATATCTCTTTATCCTGTTTCTTTTTATTGTAGATCTGCATAAGAGTGACCATTAATACCAAGAGTGACCAAGTAACACAGTCAATACTAAGTTGTCTTGAAATCTCCCCTAACAACACCATAAATCTAAAATTCTTCAAGTTAAGCTTCCAGCAGATGTTTTTGAGCAAACACAGAAAGCAGCTATTTTTTACCAAAATATCACAAGGCCACTCTTGTGATTAACCACTTGCATAGTGGCATAGTGGCATATAGGCAGGCATGGTGCTAGAAAAGCAACTCAAGAGTTCTACATCCTGATCCATAGGCAGCAGGCAGAGAGAGACTGACATGGACTACTGAAACTTTAAAGCACTCCTTCAACAATGGCACACATACTCCAACAAGGCCACATCTCCTAATCCTTCTCAACTGCCCACCAATTTGGAACTAAGCATTCAAATATATAGGGAGGTGACAAAAGTGCAGTCTTATTCAACCCCCACAGTTGGCTTAACACTCAATACTAATATATCAGATTGTAACATGCATAAGCCTAGAACCTGCATGACCTGGGTTCAATTTCTACCATCAAAACCATATTTAGGGCTGGAGAGATGGCTCAGCAGTTAAGAGCACCAACTGCTCTTCTAGAGGTCCTGAGTTCAATTCCTGGCAACCACATGGTGGCTCACAACCATCTGTAATGGGATCTGATGCCCTCTTCTGGTGTGTCTAGAGAGAGCAATGGTGTACATAAAATAAATACATCTTTAAAAAAATATTTTTTAAAAAAACATATTTAATTTAATAATCAACACCATAATAGATCACACTGGTTTTTTTTTTTAATTCATGTGATCAATAGAGGTAGAAAAATATTTGACAAAAGTTAACATCTTTCTCACTATAAATAAAAAAGCCTCATGAGACAGAAAAGGAATTTTTTCAAATAATAGTAATTAGAAATTTTTCAAAAAGCTAGAGCTAACACATTAACCCTGAACACTTTCTTCCTGAAATCAAAACAAAACTTCTTCCCACTACTTCCCCACAGTCAAAACAAATACTGATAATCAGCCGGGAGGGGGGGTGGGAGGGCAGGGGGAGAACAAGATGAAGACATGCTAATGCCCACTGAAATATTATGGTGAGGGGCTACTGCTATGTTCACAACAAAAAGGGGGGACACAACATAGTCTTCCTGTTAAGACATTAGAAGCAACACCTATCTGTTTACTACATTGGAAAAGACAGAGCCATGTTTCCTACAGGAAAACGACTCCTCTCAATCAACCATTTTTAAACAAAAATAGATTAGAATTGATCTGCAACTTAGATTAGTTCATCCCATTCGAGACAAGAGTGAACGTTAGAGAAAAAAGTCAGGAAACTCTTCCAGGAACACTGCCATCCCACCAAGCATTCTGTTGGGGGTTTCTCCCTCCACCTTCTAGGATAAGCTTCTCAGGTGGGTCTGCTTGACAAACTACTTTTGACTGTCACCAGACCCCAACTTGGACATAACATTTACCACCTTCTATCAATTCTGGGAGCAGAAATCTGTGCCTTTTACTCCTTAGCATCAGCAAAATATTGACAAATACATTCAGCAAATACTGAATCCTCACTAAACTTGTAAAATGAATTAAATAACTTCAGGGAAAAACATTTAAGAGTAGACTCTATGATTCTTAACATGCAAACATTAGACAAAGTGAACAATTCCATTATGATATTATCATATTTCCACTTCAGCATGCAGATAGTGGTGATTAAGAACATTCACACTTGAGTCAGAGCCCCACTGTGTAGAACCTGACTCTGCTTTCTGTGACCAAAGGAACTATTGCTAAGTTATTTAGCTTCAGTGCTTCAACACTGAATATGCAAAACTAGGATAATGATGAACGCTATCTCAGAGGTCTTTGTGAGAAATGAATGAAGCCATGGGTATGTACAAACTCAGCTCACATGTGACATTTAGTATCTGTGGAATAAACTTTAACAGTTACAAGATGTACAGAGCTTACTTCTCTCTCTCTCCCTCCCTCTTCCCCCTTTCTCAAAAACAAACAAAAGCTACCCTTAAGACTGCAGAGATGGATAGCTCAGTGATTAAGAGCACTGTCTACTCTTGCACTTCCTATTCTTCCAGAGGACAAGAGTTCAATTCCCAGTACCCACATGGAGCTGTCTGTAACTCTAGTTTCAGGAAATCTAAGATTCCCCCGCCCTCTACGGGCACCAGGCAAACATGTGCAACAGATATACATGCAGATAAAACATTCATACACATAAAATAAGAAGGGAGGGATTATAACCAATTGGGGTAAAGCGGGGGAGGGGGGAGGCACATAGGAAATATTTAGTGAAATAGTCAAATAATTCTCAAAGAACTGACAATAGCTGAAGACCAAAGCCACATCACATACACCTATCAGCTGTAGGCCAAAACCAAAAACACACAGTCACTGAGATTAGAATAGTCAATTTGATGAGTCTAAAACTAGATTTAATCATATACAACATATAAGTAAAAGTGTGTAGCTCCAAAAGAGTTTTGTTTGTTTGTTTGTTTGTTTGTTTGTTTTGGTTTTTTCGAGACAGGGTTTCTCTGTGTAGCCCTGGCTGTCCTGGAACTCACTCTGTAGACCAGGCTGGCCTCAAACTCAGAAATCCGCCTGTCTCTGCCTCCCAAGTGCTGGGATTAAAGGCGTGCGACACCACCGCCCAGCTCCAAAAGAGCTTTTAAAATAACATTCTATACAGAATGCATTAACAAATATTTAAAATAACATCCACTTGTGCCACCTATTTACTAGGCAGAAAAAAATCTGACATCTCAGACAATGTTAAAATTTAGTAAAGAAGACAGAAAGCAGACATGTTAATTCTCAAATGACATGTCACAGTATATGCAGTGTCAGGGCAGAAGTGCGGGCTCTGGTGGGAACCCTGGAAAGGATCTGGCTAGGTTTAGAAATGAGAGCTCATTTAAGGGGTACTCTAATAGGACTAGGGGAGTCAGTGAATGTAAAACACAGCTCTAGAGGGGGCATCAGCATATATATGCAGCTCTGAGAGGGAGATTCCAATGTGCAAGGCACTGAAAAACTAAAATGACTACACTGCTAATAAGCAAGACAATAAGTAGCTCAAAGCTGAAGCAGGCAAGAGACAGGATGAAGTGAGACCTGTGGGGCAGAGTAAAAATGTGGGACGTTATCCAAAGCTAATAAGCCACTGACCAGCTTTAAACAGGAAAGTGTCAGATTTTTGTTCTCACAAAATCTGAAGGATAAACAAACAGGTATGAACACAGTGAGACCATACATTAACAGAGAGGTAAAGTGATTAACTCAAGATATACCCTGGATATATACTAATAAAAATAAAATGATAGACTTGTGCATGGAAAGGAAAGTCCAAGAGGCATCCTGGATCTACAGCATGAATAAGTACATGGGGACCTAGTGTGTACTAAGAGGGGGAGGATTTGGGACAGCAACTAAGAGTCCCATCTCTGAAAGGTAACTGATATTTATGCATACTATGACTTTATATACCAAGAAGCAGTTGCCACTCCAGTATAAGAAAAAAGGAAAGAGGACAGATGGACAAACGGATGAACAGATAAAATTTTAAATTCTTATGCAGAGTGTGACTTCAACCAGAGAAGTCAGAAATACATAAAATCTCTATTACAGAAAAAAAAAATAAAGAAATCAGAAAACATACTTTTTCCTAACAATCAAACCTCTGGCACCACTACAGTAATGGTCAGTCTCCTCCACCCTCACCCACCACAGTGATGGAACAATGTACAACTAACTGATAATCAGAAAACTCCACAAGCAGGTTTTCCCCACCCAACACTTTGTAACCTAATGTTCTGAGAACATTTATACTTAGTATTCTTAATTAATACATATTTTATGCCTAGGAAATCATACTGTAAATAATATATCTCTTAAGTATCTTAAAATATAATCTTCTTGGATGATTCTTCAAACTAAACAATACACTAAACTATTAAAGAACAAATCCTCAAGTGTTAAGGGTACCTTGAAGATCCACTTCAAAGTATACAAAGATAGGTCTGTTCTACTATTTTTAGCCTGTCCTGGTAAGAATCTTATGTCTTCTTAAAACTGGGACACTGCTATGTGTTTTGAGGTTAATGTAACTGGTTGAACGAAATGTGTGGTTTAGAATGTCTATTTGAAAGCAGAGAGTTGTATATTCTTTGCATCTGATCTTTTAACTTTATCTACACACTGTCACTGTTATACTTGAAATAACTTAAGTCAGCTAATTCTTTGATCATGAAGACAATATTAACAAGCATGGGGACAAGTCTCCTGCCTTCTGGTCCTAATACAAGAGTGTAAAACGGACAGTCAGAGAGGAAGTTTATAAAGACAGCTGCACTGGACAAACACTGCAAAAGCACAAGGTCAGCTGAGAAGGCAAGGTGACAAGCTCTTCCACTTGAACCACCAAAGTAAACTATCAGCAGAGGAGAAGGCACCTGGTTCTTTCTGCATGCAGAAATGTAGCCTACTGGGCCTCACTGTGTCCTTGATGTGTCCCAGTTCCCATCCTCTGCTTTGAGACCTTTGCTCCCTCAGTCTAACATCTAAAGAAAGGTACATTTTAATTAAAGATCAGCTATTTGTATTTTCTCAAATAGTCTGCAAACACTTAAAAAGCAAGTTGCTCTGATCAATTTCTTTGTGGTAAGTCAAAACACTACTATCTCTTTTTTGCCAAAAAGTTCTCATTTCTAGGACCCCTTTGAGTAGGAAATCCAGCTGCTAACTATTCAACACTCCATTGGTCTAGGTCTGTAGCTGTTGGCTAGTCATGGTCTGTGAGAGAACCTGGAAGCCTTTTACTGCACTGCACCCATATACTATAGAGGTGGAACTCTGTTTACAACCTACAAATTCTTCGGTAACCCTAAACTCTGTCTCAGTTATGTTCATTTACATTACATGGTCCTCATACCACAAAACTACAATTGTAAGTCAATGTCTTTTAAATTTTGAGAGCTTCAATTTAAGTTTACAAAGTCTTTACTCTGAGTACCTATGTAATAAAAGTAACGGGTGCTTTATTCAGATACCACAGTACTCAAAACAGTTTAAATGCTGCAAGTTTTGGTACAAAAGCCTAACACAAGTAACAAAGATAAATCAACCAATGAAAATTAATCTTGAAAACTGCAGTGTGATGCTAACACATCCTAGCCTAGAGATACTAATAGCTTTAACCGAAAAACTAAACTGAATAAGCCTCTAGCTCTTTCATCAAAGCACAGCTCTTGACCAAGTGCAGATTACTCCTTTTGAAAGCCTTCCTAAGTACATCAGCACAGTACCTAAATACATTTCACAGAGTGCCAGATTTTTGTAAAATCTTAAGTATATTAATGGCTTAAATATTCACCACTATGCTAAGCAAAACTTCTAATCAAATTTGTCTATCTTGAGTTATGCATTAATTTTATAGTTTCTCTAACTTATTAACTATGCTTTCTAAATGTTGCCTTGAATGCTAGAATAAAAATGCCCTACTTTATATTTACATTTCTGCATCGATACAAACCCTCACACTAAAGCAGAAAATTCTTTACTCACAATATTCTTGACCTGTGGTAATAAACACAAAGTAACAGAGCTTCAAGTTAAATACTCAATGCATATAAACAATAAAGGAAACCCACTTAAAAACAACTAAGCCCATATTATCCTTTTCTCCTCTGGTCCTATGGTTAAAACCAATCACTTTGTTATTCAAAACTTCTAGTCACAGAATAAATAATGGAGTCTTCAGTAAAAGGAAGAAGCAAAAACACATGACTTATGCACAGGACAAGTGATCTAAATCATTTAAGCACATTTCCATACAAACATTTCATTTTCTACTTGCAAAGTCACCTAACTGGTTTTCTGCCCCAGCCGTAAGCCTATACTACATCTTTTTTTTCTCAAATGTAATTGTAACTAAGTTCTGAAAGGACTATTATTACCTAGCTTTCTTAGTACAAAAGCATGAACTGACATAAGCACACACTGAAGAGATCTTTAAGATGTTATACCTTTAGCCCAACACACTGGAAATGGACTACAGCCGCTTTTCTCCATACAGATGGCACCTGTAGGTCTCAGGGCCTCTTGGCCTGCCCGTTCCAACAACATACACCCAATCCTATCAAGATCAAGCCAGGAGTCCGCACACAAAGTCCCAGTTCATTGCTCCGACAGCATTTGCTTGGATCCAAAGCAAGACTAAGCTTCCCCTGTACTCCTTTTTTCAGAGCCTGAAGCACGGTTTGAGAGGTGCTCCTTCTGTAACAGTTTCCAGCAGCTCCACGGTGGCCTCTCAGTTACTGAATCTTCTGCTTCCGCAATCTGAAACACAGACCATCCTGGCCAGATTAAGCCAATGAACAGAATAAAACCAGCTAGTCATGAGACCCCATGGGTCTGGGTTCCTAGATTCATTCAGGGAAAGGGAGTCGGGGAGGGAGAAAAGGGAGGAAAAAAGAAGTCCCAGAGCCAGCACCTTATGAATATGCTAATCTCGCCCTTCTGTTCACTTCATCTGGCCGACTTCTGTTTACAAAATGACAGTCGACTCTAAAATTGAGTAAGCTGCAAGCAAATCCAGTCTGACCCAGATCAACTGTCCATAGATGGTTCCTAAACAATTCCTGTCTTCAGAATCATGCCTTTGGCACTTTACCAGCCTTATTCTGGTCTTAGACTAAAAATAATTAACTTGATGAAATACATTTTGAAAAAAATGATCACAATCAAAGTAAAACCGAAATGTGGAGGGGATGACCTATATGAGCCCAAATACCTCAGAGGTAAAATATTTTCCTTCACTGATACTTTTACAATACACCTATATATACACACAGATTATCTAGAAAACACAAACTAGAACTGAAGGTAGCCAATTTACTTTAAAACATACTTAAAGAATAATGAGGGATCCGAGATACAAGATTTTTATCTAGCTTCAAGTATGATTTCTTTTTCTAGCCTCAAAAGATGAGTACTATCTCACAGTGAAGTAGGACAGAAACTACTTTCACAATGTACATCAGCAACTTTTTTTTAAATGCAAAACTTACTTTTTCCACTCAAATTGAGAGTCGAGGTCATGTCAAAAATCAGGCTATCTGAACACATTCCATAGAAGCATCAGGACAGCAGGTAAGGAGTTTCTGGTTAACACCTTGTTCTTCAGGCATATGTAGTAAATACTGAAACTCCACAGTTCATGTTTGCCTTGTCTGCCTTGTCTGTAGGTGACTCTGCAGTTGCACAATCCCACAAACAGCCAAACTCAAGCACTTCCCTTACTGTGTAAAGGGCCAAGATTTTTCTATTAATTTATTAACTTGAGAAAACAGGAACTGAACAAATACGTAGAACAAGAAACATGTTGGTACCCAGCGATGCCCAGGACAGTTTTCTTCAGTCTCATCACCAAATGTAATGACACCTTTGACTCCAGGCTCCACTCAGACTCTTACCAGCTACTAGAGCTCCAGAGACCACTCCTGAGGCACCCTGAAAACACAATTATTCCCAAGCATGAACTATGGTCCTAGGCAACACTAAAAAGAAAGGGCTATAGAAAACATTTCAAGCAGGCTGGAAGAACAGAAGAAGCTAGCAAAAGAGCCACCAGATTCAAAAGGATATCCTGGTCACAGAGGACGATTGCTATCCAGTAAGAAGTAAGCACACCAAGCAAGACCACCATCTGCCTTACCACATAAGCATAGCCATCACCAACAGGTGCACAAGTAATCCAAGTCAAGGGTGAGTCTACTGAAAATTTATGACTGTCAGAAACCACCACCAGCTACTCCTACTGCTATAATACACTCCACACCCAGTGCACTAACTGTTCAAGACACCTTCGGAGCCAGAACAGCCCAACTGCAAGGCATCCACCATGAGGAAAGAGACACCGGAGGAGAGGCCCTGCTAGGAATGAGGACCACATGCTCAGCGGTGATACAGGGACTCTGAGTCACTCATCCAATCCAGGAACCATTTGAGCCTAACTTGATAACAGCCTCAGGACTCCTAGAACAAAATAAAAAGTAGTCCAGGCAAGGGATGAGGAAGATGGAGCTAAGATACTGACAGGAACAGTGTAGAGGCCAAGTATAACCCTGAGAGAAGGGAATAGAAAGGGCAGGATGAGCCCAGTTCCTGGTTTTAATCCATGGATGAGATTCTCTCTACACCCTCTCACTAACTTAGTTTATTCACTGTCCAAATATTCCCACCTCTTAATGTGTATGTTCTTAAGAGGTGGAAAAGCCAGGTATGAAAGATGACTAATTTCTACAGTTACTTCTGAGAGCAAATGACTAAAGGTATGCCTAGTACTCACAGGAACTGAGGCAGTAACAAAATCCTGAGAACCCACTGGCCCGCTGAGGATCATGGGGTCAGATGACAGCTGGAAAGAGGGGGGAGGAGGTACATTACCTGCAATTAAAAGGACTACCATAACTTTTTCTAAAAATTGTAGTTTATAGTCAGGCATAGTGCTGTAAACCTTTAATCCCAAAACTAAAGAGGCTGAAGTAGGAGGATCTGTAAGTTCAAGGCCTGATCTACATAGACAGATCTTGTCTCAACAAACAAAAACCTATAGTTATAATCAAAATAATACCCCTTTGTCTATGACACAATCCCAGAGAGGATTTTGATGATTCAGAGAGGTCAAGCATTTTAAAAGAACAGATGTATACCACAACAAAACCTAAGAGAAAACATTAAGAAGTCCTCTGTTCTCTATCTTGTGAAATATACAGGACCAGCATTCACTAAAAATTCTGTGCTGTTCCAATTAATGTTTAGTACTGGCATAATGAAATACAACTCTTGTAAATTCCCCTTCACAAGTAAACTCATTATATTAAAATTTACAAGAAAGAGATAGTACTATTTGTAGAACACCAAAACCCTTCATCCCTAGTCACTGTTGCCTTCTTGCTTCTAAGGGGTCTATCAGAAACCCTTATCAACACCTTCAGAACACAGCCAGTGTCTATGCACTTCTCATTGACTACTGCTCACATTCTAATACAGGCTCCTGCAGAACTACAACTATAGCCTGCTTCCTCGGATTCTATCCTAAACCTAGCAGCTGCTGATGCTCTGGAAAGAACAAGAATTTCATTCATTCCTCTATTTGAATCTCAGTCAACATTTCTCCCAAGATACACACCAAAATACTTAGCAGAGTATAAGGCCCGTGTGATATGGCTCCCCTGAATACACCTTCATCTCACGATTATCTATCTGTTGGTTTCCATAGCACCAACCACTACACTGACTTTCCTGCTGCACTCTGCACATCTCAGCACATCTGAACTGCCTGTCCCTCCTCCACATGGAATGACCTTGCCTCAGCTTTCACAGCCATGCCCTTTCCCTACCAAATCTTGCTCAAATATCACCTACTCAATGTGTCCCTGTCCTGAGCACTCTATCTGAAACCACAGAGCCTATCTACTTTTCTACTGCATTTTCCCGCATGGTTTACTGATGCACAGTTTACTATTCAACTGCCCCCACTACAAGCCAACTCTGATAGGAGGAAATGGTGTCTATTCTAGCATAATCTCCAGCACCTTTATATATATATATCAGCTACCACAGAGGTGTGGAAGCCGTGTTCCACCCATCCTCCATTTGCATCAAGGCAGTATGAAGATGGTAAGGGAATTTGTGTTTTTTTCTCCTAGGTCACTGAAAAGGTATAGTATACAGTAATATACCCTAATGATAAGTCCTTTCTCCATTCTTAGACCCCATGTCACCTCCAGAACCCACTGGTCAGAGGCTGATGAATAGTTACAGAATGAGTATTTTTTTTCTTTAAAAAAAAAAAAAAAGGCAACATAGAGCCTAAAATATTTGTGACTGTCTATATCCCAGCTACACAATAAATCAGAGATGCACTGCTCTGATACTTCTCCTCAACTTCCACTGCAGAAGAAGTACCAACTGCAAAACTGGACCAAAAAAACATCAGGCTAGTAAGCAATGCTATGAGCATGATCAGTATGCAGAAAGGTAACTCTAACAAATGCTGTGTGTAATTTGTCCAACCTGGCCTGCAAGTCACTGGGAATGAATTATATTTTTTTTAATTTTTATTATTTTTAATAATGTGTATTGTATGTGTTTCACAGACTCCAGAAGAAGGTAGCAGATCCCCCAGAAGTAGAGTTATTGGCAATTGTGAGCCACCTGATGTGGATGCTGGGAACTGAACTCAGGTCCTCTGCAAGACCAGTACTGTGTTCTTAACCACTTGGTCATCTCTCCAGCTTGGAATAAACATTTTAACAAATGAATTGCTTATAGATGTCGGCAAAAGTATACCATGAAAATAAGAAACTGGCTTTCGTGTTTCTTATAATGCTGTAGTAGCTTTATTTAAACACATCAGAATAGTTTGGGAAACAATAAAGAATAAATAAATACTCTATGTCAGCTGACCAGAGGAATATCTAGAAAAAAAATAGTATCCTGAGAAATATACTCACATGTATAAATTTCTAAGTCTGTGACCTATGTTTGCATGAGAATTGAACGTTTAAATAAATACATTTCTAATTAGCATCTAGT
Source organism: Grammomys surdaster (assembly GCF_004785775.1). Taxonomy (NCBI): domain Eukaryota; kingdom Metazoa; phylum Chordata; class Mammalia; order Rodentia; family Muridae; genus Grammomys; species Grammomys surdaster. The sequence continues at coordinate 1,549,969 of NW_021604669.1, read as the reverse complement.
ATTTATAATATATGACAACTTTTCTGTGCTAGAAATCTCATACTAAGCTTATATCTATTAAGATTACTAATTATCATTTCTCTCACTGTGTATCATTGCTTCCACTAAAAAATAATTTTCTTAGAATTAGCTCATCAACAAAAATTATGGCCTGATAGACATTAGGGTTAATGGAAATAAAGAATATAATACCTTCTGAAAGTAAAGACAACAAGCAGCCTCCTAGTACAACAAACTCCCAAAACTGCTGGCAAGACCACTGTTCACGTCCCTGCCAGCTTTGAAACAACTGCCGTATCTCTCTTCTGTCACGCTGCAGGAAGCTGGAGAAGGCACTGATAACAACTACCTGTGAGACAAAGAAAGAATCATCACCAGCAGGAACCTCAGTTTCAGTGTTTGTAAAACAAGGTCACTGCTAATACCCATCCTCTAGCCAGCACTGACTGCATGTCAGGCAGCCACAACACTAATACTTGCTATGTGCCAGACCTTGCTCAGAGCACTTTTAAAATGTCTGCCTACCTCATTTTCACTAACAACTCAAGAAGGCAGATATTATCACCCCACTACCACCACTGCAACCTCAGCTTCACAAATGAAGAAACTGAAGTAGAGAGGTTAGTCAATGTACAGTAATACTCAGGAATTGTGTCCCCAATCTGTGTTCTTTCCCAATTAGCATCAATGCTTGTGGCAGTTTTCTCAATTAATACCTCTACAGCTACACAGATACTATTACAAACCTGTGACACTAACAACTGAAGGTAGAAACTGGACAGCTCACCTACTATTAAACTACTATTTAGCAGCCTAGTGGGAATACACAAATGCACCTAGCCCTCAGAAAACAGGCAAAATACACAGAAGCCATCACCTACAGCATAGCCTACCCCAGAAACTACAAGGGTTCCAGAGAAAAGGCCAGAAATAAGCTCTGTACCCATGGTTCATTTCACCTACAGAGGACAAGTGAATAGTGAAGACCAAAGGAACAAGAAGGAAGAGAACAAACACAGGCTCCTTCTACCCTTTCAGAGTACCTGGCATCTAACAATGGCTAGTGTTGTTTCAAGTATCCAGCTATATGCTTCTTCTGTGTTTGTGCAAAGACCCTAAGTAAGCACTACAGACCACAAAAGAACTAGGTCAGAAGTTTATAGCTCACAAAAGCAACAACTTGAATCAGAATGCTCAGAGTCCTGGAATATGAGAAACAGAGACCCCCCTCAACTGGTGCCCCAAGTGTGGGGCTTTGACCTCAGAGGAGGTAAAAAATTGTTTCTTTAAATAGAACTGGAAGGTAGGAATTCAGTACTCTCACCCAAGGAGTTGTGACCATAAGTGAAAGTAAAATAGCACGGTTCCTCTCAGTCTTCTGGGGCAAAACATTTTATATAAGTAGAGGTGTTTGTTAAGATCCAGAGGAGCAAAATACTAGAGCAACAGTTCTGAAGCTTTGTACAAGTGACTAGAAAATTAAATCCTTGATTTCCTAAACTAGGAACCATTGATGTTGAAAATTGGAAACACATAGGAGCTAATGTAGTAAGAGCTCATGAAAGAGGGTATAAAATCCTTGTCAATTATTTTTCAAGATAAACTACAGTAATGTATTACTTGGACCCCCTCAGGAGGATCATAAAAAGAAAATTTTAAAATCCTCTGCCAGACACATCTTGACAGGTCTTGGCAAGGCAGGCCAAGTAAACTCTGGAGCCACTCAAGCAGGGGGCTCCAAACCCTCTGGCTGAGCTGCACAAATTGGCAGGCCTTTGCTTCATGGCCTTTCCACTGCCCTACCATGTTCCTTCCCATCGAGTCTGACATCTGAATTTGGTTAGGCAGCAGACACTACCCACTTCTGCCCATTCTTCGACTCTAACAACCCCAAACACCAACACCCCAAATGAGCACCAGAACTCAACTGCCCCAGAGCTTGGTTTTTTGTTTTCCCTCACAGTGGTAATAACTCAGTATAGATCGATCAACAGCCCTTTTATGGGGGAAAAATTAAAACAGGTCCAACTACTAGTACTGGAAAAATTCCAACTAGGACATATATATAGAACCTTTGGTTAGTCCTTGGAACTCCATCTGTTTTATAATTCATAAAAGGGCAAAAGTATAATCTGACTGTTATATGATCTCAGGGATATATATACACTACTATGAAAATGAATGGGGAGGGGGTGTTTCAGACAGGGCTGCCTAAGATTCTATGGATTTCCCAAGGACATTACATTATTATACTTGACTTAACAACTATGTTTTCTTTATTCCTTCACATCCAAATGTTGACCAACTAAAGATGAATTTTGTAGACAGACTGAAGAAACTGGGGATAGCCAGAGTGGTCAACACCCTTGACCCCCAGGAGAATGAGAAAAGCCAAGAGGTAGAAATGAATCTTTAAATTGCAGGCTCAACTGTTTAAAATTGCCATAAATTTTGAAGATTGCAAATCTTATGTAAATAGTCATAGGTTTAAATCTTTAAAAATTAATGACCATTGTTAATTAAGTAAGTTTTTGTTTGTTTTTTGCTTGTCCTTGGTCTGATAAATGATCAGACTCTAAAAAGGGAAAAAGGTAGAGGACGTACACAAAAGCCCATGCTCTACTGAAGGCATATTTTACAAAATATTCCAAACTTTTAGCCCAATGATCTGAATTCAACCCCGAGATCTACGTGGTAGAAGGCAAGCTCTGGCTCTAGCAAGCTATCTTCTGACCTCCACACACAAACCACGCCTTGCATATGTGAATTCACACACACATATGCATACAAGTAGATGAATATTAAAATGTTTTTGGCAAAGTCTCACTATAGAAGCATAGCTGTCCTGGAACTTGCTATGTGGACCAGGCTAATCTCTGTTTCCTAAATACTGTGATTAAAGGTGTACTCTACCACGTCCAGTGAAAGATCGAGAGAGAGAGAGAGAGAGAGAGAGAGAGAGAGAGAGAGAGAAGAAAGAAAAGAAGGAGAGAGAGAAAGAGAGAGGGGGAGGGAAGGGAGAAAGGGAAGGGAGGAAATAGGGAAGGGGAGGGGAGGGAAAAGGGAGAGAGGGGGAGGGAAAAGAAAAGAAAAGAAAAGAAAAGAAAAGAAAAGAAAAGAAAAGAAAAGAAAAGAAAAGAAAAGAAAAAAGAAAGTTTTAACCCAATGAATCATCTTTAAGATTAAGGTATACTGACACAGGAAGAACAACAACCTCCAAGCTTCAATTGAGGGAAATGAAGATTACAGTATGAAATGAAGTAGACAATAAAGGAAAATGTTCATTAATGAAAAATATAGCATGAAAAATTCCAGCACAAAAAGAATAAGGTAGCCCTCATACCTAAAATAAGAACTGTGGGACATCTACAAATCAAGCACAGCACATCATTCCTGCTAGCTACTTGCTTTACCTGATCTACAAAAAGATACAAAGAGTAATAAGTAGGGTATGATTTGTTGTGTGTTGCCATCAATAAATGTTTTATATATATACACAAAGAACACGGATAAGAGATTATAAAATAAAATTGAAATTCCATCCAGAGAGAATCTAGAGGGAGAAAACCAGGGTAGGAGCTATAACAAAATTCATAGCCACTGGAGTTTCAGGTCATTGTATTTTCTGTTTAAAGTAACAAAATGACACAAACAACTATGCAAAAGAACACTGCACTGTGCTCTGGCACTAAAAAAGTAATAGTGCCTTTCTAACATAGGAGTAAGATAACAAGTTCAAATGAAATTAGAAAACCTTAGAATAACATGTAACACCAAAACCCTTTGCAGTTTGTGCAGGAGCATAATCCTAAAAGAATACTCAAGAGGGAAATTTATAAGGAAAAGGAAAAATATCAACTGTCTACTTCTTTAACTTAAGCCAGGAACACATGCACAAATCCTTCCTGATACAACAGGAAAGAAGCCAGGCAAAATCAAATGCAGCACTCTGCACTGGAGCATGATGTACAAATAAGAGTGAGTTGTGAGTACTGTCTTTATTTTTTAAAAATTGGATTCTTAGCCATGCATGGTGCTGTACACCTGTAATTCCAACAAAAAGAAAACTGAGGCAGGAGAATGTAGAGTTCAAGGATAGCCTGGCCACAGAGTCACTGTGAGAGCAACCTGAGCACTACAGTAAGACCCTGCCTTACTGTTAATGATAAAAAAAAGTAAATAAAACCATGGAATCTTGTTCATCATAAAATTTTCATATTTATTTTTCAATTTTAAAAAAATTGCTATTTAGCCTGATTACTGAGGTGTTTGTTTGTTTGAAGGTATTTTGTTTTAGTTTTTGCCCCCTAAGGGGTTGTGTAAGACAACCCTAGACCCACCCTTCCCACACTCTCCACAACCCTCTCCTGACTGGTCCCAAACCCAGGACTGACTCCTGGAGGCTCTATGCAATAAAAAGCATCACTGTCCCAGACAAATTAAACATAGTATAATAAAGATGCTTAATTGCTAAGAGCCAAAAACCTCAGAACCTAAATATATCAAAGTTTACCTTCTTTGAAACAAATACAATGCATTTTTATACAGTGGGTCAATTCACATGTCTAGACTGCAAACAAGAAAAGCTATGGAAGTTCCCTGACAAACAGCAGACATCATAAATTCACCCACGGTTACCCTATCTGAGAGCACATACTTGCCACAGTGGCTTAGACCTACCAGATACTGAACTTCAATAGGATAGGACAGAAGGCTAAGAGAAAAGGTTCACCAATAATTGACTAATTACAGAGGGCACAAACAAACTCTGCCCTGACCACTTCTTTTCAGCAAAGGACTCATGTCTGTCAATTGTAATGAAAAAGCAGATCTGAAATATTTGAATCAAAGACAGAGGCAACAGCTAGCAGCAAAACAGTATTTATCTAGAAAATGAAATGAGAAAAATACCAAAGTCACCTGGAAGAAGATAGCAGGGAGCTCCTAGGATGTGAGACTGGAGCTACTTTTACTTTAGTACTCATCTGCCAACTCTAGAAACAAAGAGGAAGAGTAAGAATCAGGGTTCCATACTTACAATTCCTGCCAAAGGACAAAAAATTAGACAAGGTTTTGGCAGGCTTAATCTGAAAGGAAAGTACAATGTTTCCTGTCAAATATTCCTCAGCAACAAAAGGAATAAAGCACTAGCACGTGCCACACCGTGAATGAACCCTACTAGTAATGCAAAAGACCATGTACTGTGGGAGTCCTTGCCTATGAACCAACCGTCCTACACAGACACAGGTGACAAAGTGAATTATCAATTTTCTTGTCTGGGCTAAGAATTATGGACAGTGACTACAGAAAGGGTGGAATTTCTTGGCTCGGGGAGGGGGGAACCAGTACAAAGGTTAAATTGATGGTGGTGGCTATATCATTTAAAAAACTAAGTTCTTTGGTTTTTAAATTTAAAGAACCTAAACTCAGAACTGGTGTTGAAATGACAACATAAACCCCATTTGTCTCCATTTAAGGACCAGACATGATTTCGAAAAAGTCATAGGCACCAGCTCCAGGAACAGACCTAAGTCCCAGAAACTAGGCCATAAGGCATCAACTCCAGGAACAGAACAAGATTCAGAACAAGATTATAAAACCCCCTCCCAAAGAACAGCCTGGGGATAATAACCTCAAGAATGGGAAAATATCTTATCCCAGGATGGGTCATCAGTGCTGGGCAGTCCTATCTCATCGTATGGTTAAACAGTCATGACAAAGAAATGCAGACCACTGACCACCTGTAACCCACTAGCACCCACCAATGAAATTTTAGATTACTTAATCCCTCTAGAGAGTTCCCCTGCTTCCCTATAAGAAAGCCTGCATGCCTTTGTCTGGGATCGCCATTTCAAAATATAGTTGACCCCACATGCTGGTTGTTTCTGCAGAATAGACACTCTTTGTCTTTGTGTATTATCTGAGTCTGGGGGTCTTCCTTCAGCAATTTTCAGACCCTTGCAATGTGAAGTCCTGTGTCTAAAAATCCAACACTAACTCAAAAGAGAAACAAAAAACTAGGGCTAGAGAAACGGTTCAAAGGTAAAGTACTTGAAGCAGCATAATACAACCTGATTGAGATCCCTAGAATCTACATAACAAGTGGACTGGAGAAAAGTGTCTCAACACACCAGAACAGGAAGAAGAGAAGCCAACACAGAACATTCCGGAAGCTCATAAGACAGTAAGCCTGAAGTCCAGAGAAGCAAATAAGAAGAGACCTTGCCAAGCAGTGGTGGTGCACGCCTTTAATCCCAGCACTTGGGAGGCAGAGGCAGGCGGATTTCTGAGTTTGAGGCCAGCCTGGTCTACAGAGTGAGTTCCAGAACAGCCAGGACTATACAAGAGAAACCCTGTCTCAAAAAAATAATAATTAAAAAAAAAAAAAAAGAGAGAGAAAGACCTTGTCTCAAACAAGGTAGAAGACAAGGCCTGACACCTGAGGCAGTCTATCCTCTGACCTCCACATTTAAGCTGTGGCACATACTCCTACATACACCTAAAACTTTAATTTAAAAAAAAAAAAAGCTTTTAAAAAAGCAGTAGTAAACTTCCAGTTTTAAAAGACTAAAATTCTAGACAAAAAAAAAAAAAAAAGTTAAAGACTCGAGTTCAGATCCTAGTACGTACTAGGTCTGGTAGCTCACAAGTACATATAATTCCAGCTTCAGGGTGAACTGATCCCTCTGTACTCATATGGCCACATACACTTGCAGGCAGGCAGACAGACAGACAGACAGTACTCATATGGCCACATATATTCACATGCAGGCAGGCAGGCAGGCAGGCAGGCAGGCAGGCACACACAGGCACACACACGCACACACTCTCTCTCTCTCTCTAAAAAATAAAAAAGCCACTACTTCTTATATAGAAACAAAATTTTAGTTAACCAAGAAAAAGATATAAATACAATTCTAAAAGAAACTACAAGCACTACAGAAATTACAAATCTAAGAATGTTTTGTTATAATCTTTAAAATACAAGAAAATATAGTCAACCATGGCAGGTAACATGCCATTAAACTTAGCAAGGAGGTAGCTCAACCTCCTGCGATGATTAGTTTTAAAATACCAGGATTTATATGAAGTATATTCTGTCAAGTCTCTGCTACAATGCTGGTACAGTTCTAATCTGTTCCAAGCCTATTCCTATCTTCTGCATGTAAACTTCACTTCTAAAACAGCCTTTTCTCATTACTGCCCCCAACCCTTCTCTAAAAAGATGCTTTCTTTTCTACTGGCTTTGATAATGACTTACATTACCACCTTCAAAGGAAGTACTGATAAGAAGATCTTTCTTAGGCAAAAATGTGCCTTTGCTTAACAATTATCTCTACAAAAGCTGTAATGCTTAACTTGGCCCAGCTTTTTTAATTAAAAATTTTTTCATGTAATATATTTGACCATGTTTTTCACCTCTCCAGCTCCTCCCAGATCCATCCTATGGGTTGGAGCCTTAATGAATAAAATAGTGGAGAGAGGGGTCAGGGGAAGGGGAGAGACCGAGAAAAGGGTTAGGGAGAGTGAAAGGGGTTAAGGAGAGGAAAAGGGCAGAGAGCGAGGAGGGACCAAACAGCCCCTTTTACAGCAAGCCAGGCCGACCTGGCTATTGCCAGGTAACTGTTGGGCAGAGTCTAGAAGGAATGCCAACAGAATCTTTGTCAGTTTGAGGCTAGTCTGTTCTACCTTAGGGAATTCCAGGCTAGCCAGGACTACATTAAAAAACAAAAATAGGAGAGGTAACTAACTGAAAGGGTTGTTGTCAAGGACTTTTGGACCTTGGAAGAGACTCTTAATGAGGGAAGGGACTGTCTATATGTACTGTGTTGAGAACAGGTCTAAGGGATAATATCATAATTGCTTAGCTGAGGTGGAACAATGCCCACTGTGAGTGGCACCATTCCTAGGCAAAGAATTCTGAACACTGTAAAAGTGAGTTGGGCACTAGCATACACATATTAATTCAGTGCTCTCCAATGTAAGTGATTAACTGCTTCCAAGTTCTTGCCCAATGATGCATTGTAACCTGGAATTATAGGACAAATAAACCCCTTCTCCCCTAAACTACTTTTGTTGTCATATTTTATCGCAGCAAAAGGGCATTAAAATAACACTGAGGAAAAGGCACAGACTATAAAGTTTGATATTTAAACCAGATGTTCACAGAGAGGATCCTGAAAGCAGAAAAACTAAGTTAGGTTGATATCTGTTTCACAGTACTGGGATGAATCCCAGAGTTTCATGCATGTTAGGCAACCAATCTACAGTATGTTTTAAGGCATTTTACTTAAAAATCTGTTAAAAGACTTTTCTAACATAAGAAATAAACATTTTTTACATTTATATTTCACCTTTTCCATTCTTTTTTTTCTCTAAAGTGTGTTGGGGCACTGAGATGGGATCTCATGTAGCCCAGGCTGGCCTCAAACCATTAACTCTCCAGCCTCCAACTCTCACTATTGGAATCACAGGAGTGTACCACCAAACCCAGCTTCCACCTCCCCAACCCTGTCTCTATGTTTGTGCTGTTTATGCTAACCTTTCAGTGAAAATAGGTCATAATAGAACATTTTAGAAGACACTTTAAATGATGACTAATTTAATGTGTCCAGTACAACAATAACACACTAAATCCAACAAAAATCAATAAAGTGTGTGTGGTTATTCCACACTAAAACTGCAGGCAATGACAACTGCAGTGACTGCCACTTGGCAGAAGCAACTGTCAAATCTTCAGACTTATTAAACATGCTTTGAGCCTCTAAAACTAAGATTAATGCAGTGATCTCCAGAAGAAAATACCCTGATGTAATGCAACAATGAACCATGTAAAGTAGGATCAACCTGTCATCACCTTCTGTTCCCAAATATCAACTGTCCAAGAGGCTATCAGCAAGTACCTACTATATATCACCATATCACTGCATCAAACTACTTTGTTCACATGTCATTATCACACAATATCTGACTCGTTTGTAATAAGTAACATTCTCCCTTTTGTATTTTCTTGTGTTGATCTTTGTTCTAATGGCATTTTGTTGCTGTGATGAAACACTGTAATCAAAAGCAACATAAGAGAGAAAGGAGTTATCTGACTCACAATTCCAGGTCACAGTCCACCACAGAAAGAATCAGGAACTGAGTAATGGGACTTGCTGACTGATAGTTAGCTAACCCACTTTAAAACAAATGAGCAAACATCTATTTGTTTGTTTTGTGTGTTTGTGGGTGTGTGGGTGGGTATTGTGTAGAGGTGAGCATAGTAAAGTCAGTGTAGAGATCAGAAGACAACTTGTAGAACTCTGTTCTTTTCTACCATGTAAACCTAGGAGATCAAATTCAAGGTTGTCAGCCTTGGTGGCAGATACGAGGATTATATCGTATACTACCACACCCAGCCACTGTTCTCTTTTTTTAAAACCTTGCTTATTGAGTAGAATTAGCTCCATGATTTCTGACAAACACCAGTGCTGAGGAACAACACACTGAAGGCACAGGCTTCTCCCCAAGCCTAAGTATTACCCTCACTACCTTTTTTACAGGTTCCCTCAGTACCAGGCAGCCACAGATCTGCTCTTATGGATCAGGTTTTTGTTTTTTTTTTTTATTATACTTATTTACATAATTTATGTGTATGAATGGTCTGTCTGCATAATCGGATCCTATTACAGATGGTAGTGAGCCATTGTATGGTTGCTGGAAATTGAACTCAGGACCTCTGGAAATGCAGCCAGCACTCTTAACTGTTGAGCCATCTCTCCAGCCCCAGGGATCAGTCTTCTAAGAATCATCATCACTCGGGTGTTCCTTGATTTGTAGAGTTATCCCTTCTGTTGTCTGCCATTAATAGTTAACTACTTAGTGTATCTAAGTTGGTTTCATTGTAGGGCTGCACTAAATGTGCTCATTTACCAAGTAATGGGCATCTGAACTGTTCCCACTGAATAGGAACGAAGCTGCTACAAATCCTCCTATGGAGAGTTATGTGTGAGCATGTGTTTTCATCTTCCTTGGGGAAATACCCAGAAAAAGGACTGCTAAATCATATAACAAGTATTATGTCCAACTTGAAAGAAATTATTTTCCAAATTGTCTCCCATAGTAAAGCAGAGTTTCATTTATTCCATACATTTGCCACTTGACAGTTATCACCCTGTTTAGTTTTAACATAGCCAGACCTCACTGAAGTTGTAATCTGCCTCTTCTAATAGCTACTAATGTGAAATACCCTTTTCTGTATTATTGTCATACATATGAAATGGATGAAATATCCATTTTGACCATCTTTAATTGAATTTTTAATTGTCCTACATTTAAGTATTGCCCTCACTACCTTTTTTGCAGGTTCCCCTCAGTACGAGGCAGCCACAGATCTGCTCTTATGGATCAGGTTTTTGTTTTTTGATTATATTTATTTACATAATTTATGTGTATGAGTGGTCTGTCTGCATAATCGGATCCTATTATGACAATTCTATTATCATCCTGTGCGAGTGTGTGCACACCAGCTTGTGGAGGTCAGAGAACAACCTTGTGCAGTTGTTTCTTTCCTCTAACTTTACATAGCTCTAGGGATCAAACTGGGATCATCAGATACAAGTGACTGTATCTACCGACCCACCTCATTGCCCCCAACCATGTTTTTAATAGTTTATCAATAAAAAAAAATGTTCAAGTCAGGTGGTAGTACATGCCTTTAACCTAGCACTCAGAAGCCAGAGGTAGGTGGATCTATAAGTTTGAGACCAGCCCTGGTCTACAGAATGAGTTCCAAGACAGCCAGGTATACACAGAGAAACACTGTCTTGAAAAATCAAAAAGAAAAAGAAAAAAGAAATAAATAGAATTTAACAATAAAGTGTCTCCTTGCCACTGTACAACACTCTGTTTGCTCCAAATAACTAATATGGTAGAATGTGCAAAAACAAATAGAAGGAAAAGACACATCCCTGCTCTTCTCTCAACCTGAAAGTAAGAATTCTAGGAAATGCAGCTTGCCTATTTCTAGGGTTAGGAAATGAAACTTTTCCCCACTGTGGCCATTTGTTTTGCTTTTTGAACAAGAATGTACGTAACCCAGACCAGCCTGCAAAGCTGAGTGATTTACTGTTTTTTCTACTATTGTGACAAATACCTATAAGAAGCAACTCAAAAGACAACTAAGAAATGCTGAGAGTAGAGAAAGTCTCCAGGAAATAGCATGTCAACTGGTTATAGAATACCAATGCTCAGCCCTGAAAACATAGACATACAAGAAACATTATGCAGAGTGAACAGACTGTGTTGTGTGTTTAGGAACACACATATACAAACAACAAAAATTAAAAGAAAAAGAGGCCACAAATTTGAAAAAGAGCAAAGGGAGAAACATGGGAGGGTTTAGAGGAAAGAAAGGAAAGGAAGAAACGGTACAATTATTTATAATCTAAAAAAAAAAGGCAAATTATTTCTTTAAAAAGGCAGCAACCCAGGGAAAAAGGGTATACTGTGGCTCACAGTAAGAATATAGTCCTTCATAGAAGGAAGGCACGAACACAGAAGCATGAAGCAGCTGGTCACAATGAATCTAAACTCAAGACGTAGACAACTGCCAAGTGTATTGAATTTTAATCCCAATGCTCAAGAAACAGAGACAGGCAGAACTCTTCAAGTTAGAAGACAGCCTGGTCTACACAGAGAGTTCCAGGCCAACCAGGACTATATAGTGAGACCCTGTCTTTAAAAAACAAAAATTATGAAAAGAAGTGGTTAAAATCACTGGAGGCTCTTCCAGAGGACCTGGGTTCAGTTTTCAGCACCTACATAGTAGCTCACAACTGTCTATAACTCCAGTTCCAGGGGATCTAACACCCTCACACAGACATACATGCAGGCAAAACACTAATGCACATAAAAAATAAATTTAAGAAGAGGAGGAGGGCCAGGCAGTGGTGGCACACCACTTTAATCCCAGCACTTGGGAGGCAGAGGCAGGCGAATTTCTGAGTTCGAGGCCAGCCTGGTCTACAGTGAGTTCCAGGACAGCCAGGGCTACACAGAGAAACCCTGTCTTGAAAAATCTAAACAAAAAAAAAGAAGAAAGAAAAAGAGGGGGAAGAGGGAGGAAAAAAGAGTAGGAGGAAAAAGAAGAGGAAGAGGAGGAAGAAAAGGAAGAAAAGGAAAAGGAGGAGGAAGAAGAAAAGGAGGAGGAAGAGGAGGAAGAAGAGGAGGAGGAGGAAGAAGAAGAGGAAGAGGAGGAGGAGGAAGAGGAGGAGGAAGAGGAGGAAGAAGAGGAAGAGGAGGAGGAAGAAGAGGAAGAGGAGGAGGAAGAAGAGGAAGAGGAGGAGAGATAGGTAAGGGTGAATAATGTGACTCAACTGTTTTTCTCCTTCTTAGTGCCCCTGGGTCTCCAACCTGAGGGATGGTGTCATCCAACCTGAGGGATGGTGTCATCCAAACTCGGAATGTGTCCTCCCTCTTCAGTTAGACCTTGCTGTAAAAATTCTCTCAGACACACCGAGAGGTATGTTTCCACAAAGACTATAAATCCAATCAAACTGTCACTCCTGCCCATCAGTCCTCAGAATGCTGGGAGTACAGGACATACCATCAGGTTTGATATTTATAAGTATTTGGTGAAGATAAACTCTCAGTGTGTGTGTGCAAATAAGGAACTGGATAGTATTTGCAAGCTTTACAGAAATGATAATGTATTCAACAAGCCAACCCATTTAAAAAGGAAATGCAAATTAGAAGTAGCTCTGAAGATGGCACTATTCCCCTATCTGTTAAAAGCATGACCACAAACTGTATATTTGAGTAAGCACAAGATTAAGGTTTGAGCAAAAGAACTGGAGAAGTGCCAGGCAGTGCTGGTGCATGCCTTTAATCACAGCACTTGGGAGGCAGAGGCAGGCAGATTTCTGAGTTCAAGGCCAGCCTCCTCACAGAGTGAGTCCCAGGACATCGAGGGCTCCACAGAGAAACAATCTCCAAAAAAGTGAGTTCAAATCCGAGAACTCCAGGTAAAAACAGGTGTGGCCCAGAGAGATGGCTCAGTGGTGTATACCTTCATCCTACAACAAGGGAATCAGAAGCGGAAGGATCTCTGTGAATTTGAGGACGGCCTGGTCTACACAGTGAGTTTAAAATCAGCCAAGACAACATAGGAAGATACTATCTCAAAAAACCAAGAGAGCGGATTGAGTCTCTGGCAGAAGACTTAAGTTCAGTTCCCATCACCCCACATCAGACAACTCAAAACAGCTTGTAACTACAGCTCCAATGGATTCAATGCCTCTGATCTTCACAGATAAGTGAAGTCAACATGTACACAAACCACATGATTAAAAATCAATCTTTAAAAAAAAAAAAAAAACAGATTTGTAGCACAAGCATCTATACTCCTAACACTCCTTTTGGGACAAGAGGCAAAGACACAAGAATCCCACAAAGCTCAAAAGCCAGCTAGTCAAAACAAACATCTTAAACTAGGTAGAAAGTGAGGAATACCACACCAACACATGAGTACTATGGCACATACATAAGAAATAAGATTCAGAATTCATCTAACACATAAACGGCAGCTATAATGGCTGTGACTATAATGTTCTAGCCATAATTCCTGAAACACAGTATCATAACTGAAACGTGTGCTCTCCACATACCTGGGTGTAAATGGGAAGCTTAAGACTGTGCTCAATACAAGGCCCCACCCATCCATGAATTCTAATGCATTCACATGAAGTCACTGGGGTCTGCAATTGCAAAGACTATGTGCAGGCCTTATTTCTAGTCATCTGTCTCAGCATTTCAATGTAAGTAGTGCTTCTTTTCAACAGCAAGCAATTCATCAGCTTCTGGCTTTTCACCATCTCATCCTTGAGAGCTAGCTGGTTTTCCCTGGGGTTCTACAGGTGTGCCTGCATGCCTCAAAGACATGTTCCCATGCCCTGACTGCCCTCTCCAAAGACAAGTATATTAGCAAGCAATTTCCTAAGTTTTTCCTAGAATTCATCTGATTCTTGGAAATCAAGACTGAGGAAGCACTACAGCACTAATTCCTACACCCAATGAATTGGCTTGGATACCCCAAGGCCAAAGTCATTACTTCTGTGACAAGTATTCTTAAAAGATTTTCTCATGAGCAAGATATGAAACACACTTTTAAATTTACCCTTTGGATACACGTGTTCTAATATGCTGTATGTTCAAGTCTTAGGACTATAATTTTAAAAACCTATCATCCATATTTAATAATACAAACCTAATTCCCATGTAATCTGGTTTAAAATCCGCAAGGTATGGTCTGTATTAAGGCAGTATGGTATGTACAATCCAGTAAAAGTCCCAGCAGACAGGACTTTTAAGTCAGTGAAACCTAACAAGTCACTTCTACAAGCCCAGGCTTTTGCTCCCATTATTTTCCCCCACTAAGAAGACCCCTTCTTCAGGGATTCTCTGAAAGAATAGCAGTGCTCTTAACTACTAGGCCATCTCTCCAACCCTCCCCTTCTCTATTTTTAAGTCTTTTGGGAAATAAAGACTAGGAGCAGACTGCTGCCCACTTTAGGTGGCAGAGTGATATAGTATAAAGGATATGCTCAAAGACAGCTGGAATTCATACACACTACCAGCTCTAACATGTGTTAGCTACTCATTCTGAGAAAAGCAGCTTCCTCAACCTGATCATCCTCACACACAGGAGACATAATTCTATGAACCTTATATGTTGGGTTGCATGTGCAACACATAAAGTAACTACACGGCTGAGTAGTGGTTACGTCCAGATCGTAAGTTTCTCTCATATGCAAGTCTATCCCTTTTCTCCTACCCATACACAAACTACTAACAAATCCTACTGTCATGACATCCTAAGTCCACTTCTTTGATTCCTAGTGCCCTCGCCCATATCATCTCTGCTACACACTTGATTCCTTTCATAACATCCCAATGGATTTATCTTGTCATGAGCTCAGAGTCAGACTTCAACAAGAATGACCAGCTTCATCAAACACTGGACATTCTGTCTGCACTGCTGTTCATTCAACTACAATGTTCTTTCAACCATGGATCTACTTAGGTACTACATTCATCTCTGTCACATCTGGCTCACATCTATCTCCCTTAGCAGCAAGGCTTACTGAGGTCATTCTATGTAGACCTCAAATCCTAACTACAAACTATAGCATGACTTCCTCCACTGTACTTCCCTCACATACATAACATGAGGTACTCCTTAGGTTCATAGTTTATCAGCTGCTTTACTTCTCTCTTCAAGACACTCTTGTTTTGTTTTTTGATGTCTCTACTTAAAGCAATTAGAACCATGGCTGGCACTTAATATGAACTGAGCAAACACATCCTCAACTTAACCAGCTCTTTTGTCACTACAATCAATCCTCCTAGAATGAGCCTATCCCACAGCTCAATGCACATTCAAGAACTCCTTCCATAGTCTATATGAGATGCTGAGAGCTACCACTAGATAGAAATCTTACTACCTTAAAGATAGCCATATTCTAGTTTAATTCTCACAAACTGCAACTGAGCCCATCAATTCAGGTCGACCAACCTCTCAATGCTGCAAAGTCTTTCCTTTCCTCAACCACAAATCTCTTACTACAAGTACATCTGCAAACCCTACCAATACCTTCATCCACTCTCCAGTGATAGCCATATTGCCCTGCTTCAGAGAAATCCAGGTCTGTAACCTAAAAACTAACTCAACTATCCCCTATCTTCCTGCTGCTAACATAGCAGACTCCACAAACCCTTGAAGAACAAATGAGGAAAACAACTAATAGAAAAGTAAAATGTTTTGTATAAAACACCAGAGTCAATAGAAGGAGCACCAAGATTTGACCTCAAGCCCATATGACTCTAAAACTGTGACTTTCTCTTAGCCACAAACAAACCAACCCATACCCCACCACTTAAATCCTCACATGACAAACCAACACACCCCAACCTCTTCAACCCTCATACCACAAGTCAACATAGCCCTATAGAAGAATTTTAATTTTAAGAACATGGCTGCTCTGGCAAGGGATCACATCAAAAGATCATCTGTGTGATCCAGTTGGAATATAGACAGGCCACACACCTTTAATCCCTCTGACTGGAATACGGACACACCCTTAATACACACTTCTAATCCCAAACAATGTAGACAAAGTTAGTTTGTAGAAGGAAGTAGCCATGTTTGTTAAAACAAATGTTTGAAGAGGCAAGATGGCTCACTGGGTGATGGCACTTGTTGCCAAGTCTAATAACCTGAGTTCAATCCTCAAGACCTACATGAAAAGGAGAGAACCAATTTCAACAAGTTGCCCTATGATCTCCACATGTACTCTCATACACACACACAAACACACACACAAAACAGATAAATGTAAATTTATTCAAAAATAAAAACAAATATTCACTGATGCCAACATTTGAGGAGAGATTATGAATCTCTTATCAATATCTTTGTCCTTGGTTTATTACTAGATCTACCAGAAAGTAGGTGCTAAGAATAAGACAAACTTAGGAATTTTCAAGTCTATAATCTCCCAAATGTGAGGAAGAAACCAGACAAATTTAACAATTGACAAGTCATGTAATCTCTCTCAGGGTCAATCCTACTGTTTTTACTGTATAAAACACCATCTGGAATAACTGCCGACACGGCTAGTTTTATATCACAAACTAAAGTCATCTGAGAGGAAGGAACCTCAATTGAGAAATTGCCTCCATAAGATCAGGTTGCAAGCAGGCAACCCAACAGGGTATTTTCTGTCTTCCTTTTTTAAAATTTGAGACAGGGTCTCAACTACGTAGACTAAACTGCTCTCAAACTCACAGAGATTTGCCTGCCTCTGGTTCCCAAGTGTTGGGATTAAAGGTGTGTGCCACTATGCCCAGCTTAAAGGGCATTTTCTTAGTAAGTGATTGATGGAGGAAGCCCCAGCCCAGTGAAGATAAAGCTATCCCTGGGCTGGTGATCCTAGGTTCTTCCATAAAGCAGGCTGAACAAGCCATGAGAGCAAGCCAGTAAGCAACATCCCTCCATGGTCTATGGATCAGCTCCTGACTTCAAGTTCCTATCCCACTTGAGTTCCTGCCTTGGTTTCCAATGATGAACTGTGGTTAAGGAAAAGTAAAATAAACCCTTTCCTCCTGGAGCTGCTTTTGGTCCTGATGTTTCCACATAGCAATAGTGACCCTAACTAATACAACTGGTAATGATACTGAGTGTTGACTATATATTAGATGTATTTCAAAGTGTATTCCTAACAATCTCCTAAGAGAAAATCTTAAATAACCCCTAGGTCAGATGAGAAACTAGGTTTAGGTAGGAAAAAAATAAAGTAGGGCTGAACTTAGTAAATAGGTAAAGATCAATTGCTAAGAATCTGACTTTGGATTCCATCACCCATGTTAAAAAGATGGGTATGACCACACGTTTGCATGAGTGCATAGGAAAAAACATATATAACATATATTTGGCCTGATCATATCTGTAGTTTCAGGCATCTACTTGGGGGTACAGGTATATTCCCCAAGGTAAGTAGAGCTATTATAAATAATCTACAAGGCCAAAATCTGAAGCAAGTATTCATGAGAACAAAACACCAGTAAGGAACACGCTTACTGTATAAACCTAATACCAATACTTATAATTTGGAAACGATTAACTTCTGTTGAGAGTTTATGTAAATGTGACACAGAGAACAGCAGATCTTGTTCCTAAAGTAGCTGTATTTAATAAGTAACTACAATTCAGAGTGTTTACAATGTCCAGTGTTTTCCAAGCACTATTCTATAAACAACCAAATATCATAATGCTAATATTAAACACATATAAAGAATCAACATATAACTTACAGGTCTTCTCTGTCCCTACCAATCATTTATGTTCTGCTGTTGATACTATATGTCAGAGACTGTGGACAAGGGAAAGAAAAAACAAAAAGCAACACCAAGGCACAAACGAGAAAAAAGTACTCACAGCTCAGAAGGCAGCAGTGATTTTGAGAAGAAATCAAATAACTGTTTTAAAAAATATTCCTAGTATCTATTTCCTCTTTTCATTGTAGCCCAGAGACCTGGAAGAGACAGGATGTACACATTCATAAACATGTTTATTTCACTGCTTTTACTTATTTAACAGAGCTTCTGGTAAGTGTTCTAACACTAAGCTTAACCATCAGCCCATTTTACTCCTCTTATAAACTCTTACCATGCTCACCCTCTTGAGCATGTTACTGTCATGTCTATCATATAAAGTGCTAGACCTTAGCCGGGCGGTGGTGGCGCACGCCTTTAATCCCAGCACTTGGTAAGCAGAGGCAAGCGGATTTCTGAGTTCGAGGCCAGCCTGGTCTACAGAGTGAGTTCCAGGATAGCCAGGGCTACACAAAGAAACCCTGTCTCGAAAAACCAAAAAAAAAAAAAAAAAGTGCTAGACCTTGAATGAATTTAAAGATTAAACACATAGAAGCTATTTTCAAACCAGAACCCAGTAAAAAGGATGCACACGAGTAACTGAAAACTATTAGGCAATTAACAAGCATAACCTGCTGAAACAATGGCAAAGTTCAAGGTAAACAATACACAACAAGCCTGCTTGTTTCCACTAAAACTATGCTAAAGAGATAAAATTCAAAAATCAAACACATATATGTGAGAACTAAAAGGAGTGAAAAGTGAGGAACTAAAAAGGCTTCTAAGACAGACATCCTAACAAATAGGAATACTGAAGGAGGGGCAACATTCTGGACAGAAAAGAGACAAACTTAAAATGGGAAGCACAGCCAATGACTTAGCAGACTACAGACCAGGAACTGAAAAGTTGAAGTACCATTTCCATTTTCATAGCTGAGTGAAAAAAGTCTCAAAAGCAACAGAAGCCTGCCACCATCTGGTTCCCTCTACCCACCTGAGAGCACACCAAGAGCCACTCTCTGGAAAAAGCAGAGCACCTTTCACACAGAGGTAGATAAGTCAACCACTCCAGGTCCCTCAACATAATGCAGTCAGACGCCAGAATCTGGAGGCCTTTTTCTTGCAGGAAACTGTTAGCCTAATAGGAGAGATTAAAGCCACCAACACAGAACTCCCTGGCAAAAGGCCTGTACAGAATTCCTGATGCAAAACTCAAAGGCCCACACATATACTTAAAGCTTCCTAAAAAGTTCTGAATTCATCACAAGGAAATAAAGCCGTGAGAAAGGCCTCTAATCACAGCCAAGGGAGACCAGAGTGGACAGAGGGCAACTTGGAGGAAATAGAAAAGATACAAACTTTCAGTAACCTAGAGGTAGGACTCTACCATCATGAAACAAAGATATAGAATGTTCTTTGCATGAGTCTCTCCACCATCCATACAAGGATTCTAGCTTGCATGATCTTCTATATGCAGGCACAGTGTACAACAGTTCATGTGTGCAACAGACAGTGCAGTCATGTTCAGCAAATACTGTTTTGCTACAGCAGTGCACTACCTCTAGCTTGCCCCTTAAAAGCTGCTACCTGCTCCAGTAGCTGGTCCTACATCCACACATATACATGCAACATTAAAAGGTTTTTAAGAAAAAAAGCACACTATAACATATGAGGGAAAAATGGGAGGATGGGGAGGAAACAAAGTTGGTCAAAATATATCATATACATGGATGAAGGTCTCAAAAAAACTTAGGAGACTCATTCAACACAAAAACAATACTCTTTGAATTTTTAAAAATGATCTAATAATCAGGCACTAAAGAGATGGCTCAGCAATTAAGAGCATGCTCTTTCAGAGGACCAGTTTCCATTCCTAGCACCCACATGTCCACCAAAAACTATCTGTAACTACAGTTCTGAAGGATTAGATGCCCTACTCTGGTTACCGCAAATACTACTCTAATCACAAGTGGTACACAGACAAACATGAAAGCAACATGCATACACATAAAGTATTAAATCTTTTTTAAAAACTGATAATCAAAACACAACCTTTTGTAAACCCATTGTCAAAGACATAAGTAACATTGTGAACACCCCAAAACTATTCTCCTTTACTGTTACTATAGCTCTTTCAACTTAACATCTATCTCAGAGTAATAAGTAAACAGTTATATTGGCTTTGTGCCTTAAGTCTTTATATTTATTTTTATCTTCTTTTATAAAAAGCTATTTAATTTATGAGTGTTTTGCCTGAACACGTGTGTGTACCACATGCATGCCTGATACCCAAGAAGGCCAGACGAAAATGCTGTATCCCTTAGAACTGGAGTTACAGATTGCTGTTGAGATTGATGTGGGTGCTGGGAATCAAACCCAGGTCCTCTAGAAGAGCAGCCACTGCTCTTAGTCACTTAATCATCTCTTCAGCCCCATAACTATTTTCTAATGTACAGTGAGCAGACATTAAGCAATAAAAGCACTCTATTCTAGCAGCACTAAGCCCACTGATTACTTAATATTTTAGCAAGGGGTCTTAATAATATTAAGACATATTATGTTCTAATTGTTTCATAATCCACTCTTATTTAAGAATATAAACCAGAAGAGGCCTGCCCACCACCATGCTGCCCAGGTAGTTGAAAGACACCCAAAGGCCTACCTGAAGTGGAGGCCACTATGAAGTACAAGTATGTGATGGACAGATGGAAGAGAAAGAGAAGTAGACAGTTTGAGCACTATGAAGAAAGGTGGAACTGGAGGAAGAGGGTGAAGAAGAGCAGCCTGAAGTGAATAGCGTGTCCTGACACCTAAGGCCATGATGAAGTCTTGGCCCATAATGCCACTCAGAGCCATGTATGGGTCTGTGGCCATGCAGCAGGAGTCTGTGTCGAAGTTCGTGGCCCCATAATACCACCAAAGACCACACAGATATTCCTGGTCTGAGTTGCAGGGTAAGACCATGTTAATGTCCAAAGCTGTGAAGTGAAGGCCCCGCCTTTCACTGGTTTTGGCATTCAGAAGAATGTCTGCACCTCACCTGAACAACACAGTAGAGCTGGCCCCAGGGCATGAGAGCAGAACTAGCCTTACCCTTTCCCTTTGCTGGCTGCAGCATTAGGTGAACTAGAGAGGGCAATGCTGGAGAGCTCACCCTGGTGGTACTCAACATCTACTCCATCTATAAACTTCTGGAATATGGTGAAAGAACAGGTCCTGCAGATCCAAAGCTGCAGGAGCTTCATGACAAAAGTCAGTAACAGGACATCCAAGAGGAGTCATGGTGAGAACTCAGTATTGGTAGTGTAGCAGAAGCCAGAGGCCCTGAACCAGATCAATGACTCATTGCAATCAATATCTGCAAATAAATATGTGTGAATAAAAGGGTATACTATGGGACACACTGTGACACATTACAGTTTCCCCTTTTTGTTTTGCTTATTTTTTTTTTTACTTTTTTTTGGGGGGGGCTGGTTATAAGAACAGAGGGTAGCTACAAAGGGACAGGAAGATGAGTGAGACTGGGGTACATGATATGAAAGTCACAAAGAATAAAAAAGTTTTTTTAAAAAAAAATATAAACCAATATATTTTAACTATGAAACTGGCAAAAATATCAGCATGAACTAGTTCAAACAGCCTAAAGTAGATAGTATACAAGCTATATAATTAAAATACTTATTCTTTTGCTCCAAATGGATTAAAAAAACCTGAAACTTGACTTATTACAAAATGAAATAATTTTCAATTCTCCAAAGCTATCTCTAAAATGAGACTCCTGTCCTTTTTGCATGAACAAATAAATGTATTTTAAGATCAATACAGGCAGATAGGCAAGGTCCTCAAAACTCTTCTCTCTCATACATACATTTTTTGCTATTGCCACCATGCTTCAAAAGCTTCTCATTCTAATGTGTAATCTACCCAGACAGCGTTCCTGCCATGCATCACTCACTACTACAAGTAACAACTAGTGCCCACCTGTATTCACATGTTCAAATAGTTGGCATGTTCAGCTCACTAACACTACTCACATTTTACACAGAAGGAAACTTAAGTCTTAACAATATCAGCAAATTACCAAGGTCACATGACAAACAAGAAAGAAATTAAAAGATACAAGTACTGATTTCTTAGCACTGTTATATTTACACTGCTATTCTGGGTCCCTATATAAGCTACATGAACATTTCTATTAAAACAAGTATGATAGCCAGTGGTGGCGCACACCTTTAGTCCCAGCACTTGGGAGGCAGAGGCAGGTGGATTTCTGAGTTCGAGGTCACCTTGGTCTACAGAGTGAGTTCCAGAACAGCCAGGGCTACACAGAGAAACCATGCCTCAAAAAAACAAAAACAAAAAAAGTATGAAATGGAGAAATGGGTAGGTCCTGTTGCTCTTCCTAAGAACCCAAGTTCAATTCCCAGCACACACATGGTAGTTTACAACTACCTGTAACTCCAGTTCCAGGGGATGTTCTCTTCTTCTCTTCTAGCCTCTGTGAACACCAGACAAATACACAGAGCAGACAAGGATGCATACAAATGTGAATTAAAATAAACCTTTCTCCTCCAAGTTGCCTTTCTGTGATAATACAGTAATATAAAACAATCTTTTACGTTCTAAGAAACTGGAACTTCTTTCAACCTCACAGTACAACTAATCACTTTCAGATCACTTAAGACTACTAACCTGCTGTGTACACACAGCCTGTCTGTTTACCTTGCTTTTAAGGGAACAGTGCAATAACCAACATTGTTTGTCTTGGATTTTCCATATAGTCAATTTTTACAACATAAGCTAATACATAGGTTTAATTTTAAGTTATTTACTGTTCCTAGTCCCTGACCCAGAGTAATGTGTATGTGTATGTGTGGTGTGGTGTGTGGTGTGACGTGTCATGGCAATAATTTGCTGAAAACAGCAAATGAGTCCAAAGTGCGTACAATAAATATCCACCATAAGTGTTGAAAGCAGCATAGATATAGTCTGTTTACAATGATGCTTACAGCACTGTTAGTTATCTGGACTAGTGGAAATCAGTAAAATTTCAACACCTCCTATAAAATTCTGTTAAAGATTTTTGTAAAGTAACCCTCATTCCTTTCCATGTGATGCTTTCTGTGTTGTTTAATAAAAGAAATAGCAAAGTCCTTTATCAGGGACAGATTCAGACAGCATTCAGGCAGGCATGGATTCAAACTCACCCAATTGAGCCCAGACAGGCCAGAAACCACAAACTATAGACAGATGGAAGACAGGTGAAAAAGTGGAGAATTCAAACTTGTTCACTCTTGGTCAAATTAACTTATTATGATACTAACATATTTTGGTGCTTCTGAGGCTATCTTTAATACACTTTTTAAATAAAGATTTAATTTTACTTATATGAGTACACTGTAGCTGTCTTCAGTCACACCAGAAAAGAGCATCAGATCCCACTGCAGATGGTTGTGAACCACTATGTAATTGCTGAGAATTGAACTCAGGACCTCTGGAAGAGTAAAGTAGTCAGTGCTCTCAACTACTTATACGTCTCTCTCCAGCCCCCTCTTTAATGCACTTAACAGACTCATTGTTCTTGCGGTATTTTATCATAGCATCAGAAATGAAACAAGAACAGTAGGTAATTCTGACGTCAGTTTGGTTTTTGTCAATTGTATCAAAATCCTTCACTTTTAGCCACCAAGAATTATAAGCTAGATTTCAGTAGATCTGGGAACTACTCTTTCCTCATGTTTCCATCATTTTTCCTTTCTATTCTGCCTCAATTTGTGACACTCTCCATTGTCCAAAACAAACTACCACTTCATATGTATTTACCTTTCAGCTTAGTCTAACAACTTCTGTACTTAGACAAGCTGAGACAAGCTATAACCTATATTCTGCAAGAACAGAGGTCAGAGGTAATGTCCCAAAAAAAAAAAAAAAAACACACAGCAACAGATCAAGAATGTTGGTGCGACTAATCATGGTGGCACACACCTTTACTTCCAACATTCAGGAGGCATAGGCAGATGGGTCTCTGTGAGTTCAAAGCCAGCCTAGTCTACAAAGGGAGTTCTAGGCTAGTCAGGGACACACTGTGAAACCTTATCTGAACCCACCCCCAACCCCAAAATCAATACTGGTGCAATTACAAAAAAAAAAAAAATCACCTGGGCAAACCAAAAGTCCGTTATATTCCAAAATTAGCTCCTAGCCAAAAATATTATATTACTAGAATGGGGAATTTGCCATGGTCAGAATACTGTGTGTCATTCATCATATGCCAAGATTAGTACAGGGGCTGCTGTACAATTGGTACTGAGCCACTGACCAAATAAATACTCTAAGCCAGAAAAAGAAGCCATGAACGTACTGACTTTTGAAAAGGGAGACTTAGAGTAACAAGGAAACTCAGGAAGCAACTAAGATTAGGAGCTCCTCTTCCTCAATACAAGGAAGATTCTGCCCTAAAAGCAATAGGTTTTATTTATGACTATCCACAAACTAAGAACTAAATCTATTAATTTATAAGAGTTATGAATATGTCTACGCAACATGTGAGGAAGAAAATCACTTTAAAGAGGGTTCGAATCTGGAAGCAGGACCCACATGTCTGTCTAACTTGATTCTTTCTGTCTCTTGGGTGGGTGGGAGGGTGGGTGGGTGGGTGGGAGGGTGGGTGGGTTGGTTAGTTGGTTGGTTGGTTTTTGATTTTTCAAGACTGGGTTGCTCTGTAGGCCTGGCTATCCTGGAACTTGACTGTCCTCAAACTCACTGAGAACTGCATGCCTCTGTGCCCCAAAAGTGCTGGGATTAGAGGTATGTGCCACCACCAGCATTTTTTTTTTTTAAACAGTCTCACTTTACAACACAAACTGGCTTTAAACTCACTACATAGACCAGGCTGGCCTTGCATTATCAATCCTGCCTCAGACAGCCAAGTTCTAACACTAGAGGTTTATACCAAATCTGGCTTTCTGATTATCTATCTACCACAGTTCCACTCTGCACTTCAAGTAAAGAAACACTCTCAGACAACGCTAGTGGACACAACAATAATAACCCATGTTACTTGGGAGGCTGGGGCACAAGTATTTAAAGTTCAAAATGTGGTAGCAAATGACTAATCCCAGTGCTTAGGAAGTGAACTCAGGAGAATCAAGAGTTCAAGACTAGTCTGAACAACCCTGCAAGAACTTATCTCAAAAAGTAAAAGGGAAGCTGAGGTATGATACCAAGCACCCACAAAACCCTAGGTTTGATCCCTAGTTCTTAAAAGAAGAAATGAAAAGAAACATCTTACTGAAGAAATTAATGCACACAGTATGTTGAAGACAAGGCCACTTTTTGAGCATATTCAGAAGACTTAATTGCTGTCACAGTATATGATAAGGGTGATGCCATTTGAGAAAGATAGCAAATAAAGCCTTATGAAAAGAGACATCAAAAGGATACACTTAAGGATGAGATTTAACAAGTAACCTTAGAGGACCTCCTGTATCAACTGGAGAGGTTGATACTGTTGTATCACCAAGGGACACACACGGGTCATTTGGGCATCAAGGTCTTGCTAAAACTGGAGACAAGCACTGGACAATGGAATAGCAGCCTACAAAACAAAGGGCTCCAGGTCAAAGTAAACAGGTAAGCAGGCTCCACCTGACACTTCCTTGAGAAGAAAGGACAGAATGGACAGAATGACTAAAAAGGTTACTTTTTATGGAAAACTAAACAGCAGCAGTGACTCCAGGAAGACTGGAATTCAGACCACCACCAGATCACCAAATTTAAACAACTCATAATTTCCTATCATGATATTCAAAACATGGAATATACACAAATGCACTCTGCCTAAAAAGAACCAGAGAAACTCAATTCCCTCAGCAAAGGATGTCCAGACAATCCTATAATACTGCAAATATAAGAATTATCCCATCGTCGGGCAGTGGTGGCGCACACCTTTAATCCCAGCACTTGGGAGGCAGAGGCAGGCGGATTTCTGAGTTCGAGGCCAGCCTGGTCTACAGAGTGAGTTCCAGGACAGCCAGACCTACACAGAGAAACACTGTCTCGAAAAGAAAAAAAAAAAAAAGAATTATCCCAAAGACATTACAGCAATTGTGACACAAATAATCCCATAAATATGCACACACATAATACGCTCAACATCACAAACTTTCTTCCATATACCTCTTCAGTCCAACCATGAGAACTCCCACTCAAGATTATTAAAGACTATAACTAAGCCCAAAGGATGCTATTCAATCTGTCATCTTCTCTGGGCATCTTTCCATCCTTCAAGTAGTCCTTCCTCTTCTCCCAAAATCAGTTCTAGAGCTCCCCAAGGCTCTAAACTTCCATCCCTATCTCCTAGGCATGCCTAATGCCTGCCTCCTAGGCATTACTACTTGACATGCTATCTGCATGCTTACTCCATCTCAGACTTCTTTTCTGAACCCTAGCTGAAAAACCAACTGACTGGCTATCAGCCCTACATCAATGCTTCACACCCTTGCAGCATAGAGACATAGGAGCCATATCCCCCAGAACTCTCACTTTCTATAAATCACCGAGAGAGATTATAAAGAGAAAGAAACTTTTTTTTTAAGATTTATTTTTTTATTTTATTTATAAGTACACTGTAGCTGTCTTCAGACACACCAGAAGAGGGCATCCAATCTCATTACGGATGGTTGTGAGCCACCATCTGGTTGCTGGGATTTGAACTCAGGACCTCTGGAAGAGCAGTCAGTGCTCTTAACCGCTGAACCATCTCTCCAGCCCCGAGAAAGAAACTTTTGAAAGACTAGTTTGATGAAAGAAAACTCTGTGCTTAGACTGATCAATGTATAGAAAGGAAACTATAAAACCAAGACCTTATGTAGCCTCTAAAAATTCACAGCAGCCTCTGAGAAATACCCCAGAAACCATGGCATCCAGTAGTGGCTGACTGCCCAGCACAAGTAACCCCGGAGACACTTGTGGAAAGTACTTATTCCCTGGCATTATCACTTTTATCAAGGGAGACCTAATTCCATATATTTAAAATAAGTCTAAGGTAGTTTCTATTTTCCTGACTAAACCTGAAAAACTAACTCCTTTTATAAAGACTATCTTCTAGACCCCTAAGAGAGATCATCTTTAATAAAAGATGAGTGAGCCGGGCAGTTGTGGCGCACACCTTTAATCCCAGCACTTGGGAGGCAGAGGCAGGCGGATTTCTGAGTTTGAGGCCAGCCTGGTCTACAGAGTGAGTTCCAGGACAGCCAGGGCTACACAGAGAAACCCTGTCTCGAAGGAAAAAAAAAAAAAAGATGAGTGGACAAAATATTCAACAGATGTCTCAAAGATCAGTAATGATCTTGCCTTCCAAATCTTTATAGTTCATAACAAAGCCATATAGTAAGACCTTGTCTCAAAATAAAATGAATAAATAATAACCTTTACAGTTCACTACCTCAGTTTATAATGTCTCCACCCTATTTAAATGCTCAGGCCCAAAACCAATAATGCCATCCTTGATTCATCTCTTCCTCTCATATTCCCTATTCTACCTTGTCACCAAATAACATTCTTCCTGCTGAACTGCCCAGCAACTGTCCTTTGATGCAAGTCCATACCCATATCATAATGAGCCTCTACCTCTGTTCACGGAAATGAATCCAACAGTATCTACTACAGGTAGAGCTGACACTTTAACAGTTTCTCTTTTATATTTCTGCTGGATAATTTTTTTACCTATTGAATTATCACATTACAACCTGCCAAAATGTTTTACAACTCCAAAAAATGAGCCATTTCTCAGCATGATGCCTGTTCTTTATTTAAATCCCTAAAAGATTTATGTTAGGACAGATGTCAAAAAATGACAGACACACTTAGGAGTCGTGCTCACTTGAGTTTTTAAAAATGTAATTTTTTTCATTTTGGGAGGTTTTATTTTGGTGTTTGCTTGTTTTAAGGTAGAATATCATTCTGTCACCTAATCTGGTCTCAAGCAATCCTACTGCATCAACCTCCTAAGTATCTGGGAGTGCAGTTGTACATCACCATACACAATAGCTTCACTTTAAATGACACTACACATAGAAATGACAGTCTATATCGAAAAGAAACTGATTTCTTGAATTCTTTAATGACAAAAAAAATTTGCTTCTCTAGGTCTCATCCACTAAAGAGTTGTTTGTGTATGTGGTGAGGGGGGATGCATTTTGCCTGAATGTTTGTCTGTGCATCACATGCATGCCTGGTACCTGCAGAAGCCAGAAAGGGGCCTCTGGAACTGAAATAACAGTTATGACCCACCATGGGAATGCTGAGAATTGAACCTGGGTCCTCAGAATAGCTGCCAATGCTCTTAAGTCATCTCTCCTGCCCATAAAGGATTATTTTGCCCAAAGAAAGGTTGGAGCCTTTGTCTAACTACTAAGTGGGAACATTAAGATCTGAGAATCTCCTGTCTAGAAAGGCTATATCTGGCTGCATCTGGTGGCACACAATTTTAATCTCCGGAAGTGGGGAGACAGAGGCAGGCAGATCTTCCAATCTCTGTGAGTTCTAGGCCAGACAGGGCTACATAATAAGACACTATCCAAAAAAAAGGGGGGGGGTAGTCTATAGTCTATATGGAGGAGCTTCAAATGCATATTGATAAAAAAAAAAAAAAGTTTGCAAAAGCTATAGACAGTGCCCTGATTCCATTGTATTGTGGGAAGGACAAGACCAGAGAGATAGTGACTAGGCCTGATGGGGAGGTAGCAATGGACAGACTGCAAAAGACTCTGGAAAGCCATAGCATGATCTTGTAGGACTCAGTTGCTTGGGCATGTGGCACTCTGCATTTGTTAAAACCCACACAGCTTAAATTTAAAGGAAAAAAAAAAAACCTATCTGTTTACCTAAGGACCTTGAAGGGCAGAATTCCAGACCTGTTCTCTGAAATGGTAAGTAAGCCATGCTAGTGCCAGACTTTATGACACGCTTCCCCAACAGAAATCCTGAATTTCATATCTCAGATGAGGATCTAAGGCAGGCAATTCCATGTGTGTTGCCACATACTGATATGAGTGAACAAGCACTGACCACACAGCCCATTAAAAGAGCAGAAGGAGCTCACACAGGTCTCTTCTGGACTCTCCCTGTATGCTTTCCATTCCTGAGTTTAGTCTGTATCCTTTTGCTATAGTAAATGGTATAATACACAATAACCCTATACCATCTTAGCACAGTATACAGCAAGTCAAGGCTCATATTTTGAAACCCTAAAGACAAGGGCTTTTTTTTTTTTCCCTGTAGCTTCGTGAATAGTTCTTGCAAATAATTTAATCTGTGGTGGTTTGGGGACCTCCAAATTTTACAATGCACAGCACTAGACCAATATTCTTACAATGCAGGGATGTTCACTTAAAATCACTAGCTAGTAAGAGTAGTACATACCCAGGACTCAAGAAGCTCAGACAGAAAGACTACAAGGGTTGGAAGCCAGCACTGCTACAAAGTGAGAGCTTTCTCAAAAACAAATCAAACAAACAAAAGACTGCCACACATGGTGATGCAGGCCTTTGGTCTTAGCACTCAGAAGGAAGAGGCAGATGGATCTATGAGTTCCAGCCCAGTCAGGATCACATGGTGACATCCTGTCTTAAAAAACAAAGCCAAAACATATTTAAAATAAAATGTAATTCAGAGGACTTGATACTACAGCAGGCATGAAATGTGACAATCTAAGGCTGGCTGCAGTGTACATACTGCTTTTCATTCTCCCTATAGTAAGTATCAAGTATGCTATTCTCTAAACCACTTATGAGCCCGAAAGGACAGGAAGCTGTTCTTATTCAACAATCCCCAGCTCTTAGCACTAGAGCCCTTCATGAAAATCCTTTAAACTTGATAGACAGATAAGTGGATCAGAAATAGTTTTGAGTTTCTCATTTGTTTGTTTGTTTGTTTTATTTTTAAACAGGAAATTAGGATCAGAAAGATGGCTCAGCAAGTAAAGGCACAAGCTTGGTGACCTGAGTTCAACTCTTGGAGCCCACATAAAGATGGAAAGAATCTACTCCATAAAGTTGTCCTTTGACAGCTACACACCCACAAACACACACAATAAAAGACAAAACAATAGGGAATATATAATGTCTTGTCAATCCTCATGTCTTCAAGATAATGTGGAAATCAGTATTGGGAATTAGAGAAAATGAGTTCAGCAACTGACTCTTTGTTTACTTCTGTCTACTGCCAGTTAGTAGCCGTGATTCCAATCTCCTCTCCGCCTTTTCCAGGAAAGTGCATTTCACAAACTGTGTCCTACCCATCTCACTACTAACAGGCTCTAGCTGAACTGCAAATGAACAATTAAGACTATCTGAATAATTTCCCCCTAATTCACATTGCCTTCTCTGGTTATCACCTGAACTCACAAGAAAGAGCTCTGGACCCCAACATTAAATCTATCTCCACAATTCTAGAGTACCTACAGTAATTTGGATTCTGAGGGACAAAGTAAAATTAGAAACATTAGAATGTTTTCCTATAAACTAGTAAAAAGCAGAGTATTAGGACAGATGAAATCAAAGATACCAACTCTTTGCCAAACACAGAATCAACCCTAAGCTGTCAAAAATAGCTTCCACATAGATAGTACCAACTTAAAGGAAGTTACTTTAGCTCCCTAACTCAAGTGTATTACTTCCTTTAAGTAATGTTTCTTCTTCCATATAGAAAGCAAAATGCAAGTTAATTTTCCATAGGACTAAGTGGACTGTCAACTTTTTGCTAATGATGAAGTCAAAACTAAGCCTAAGCCCAAAATCTGGGGATGACATCTGAAGCCATACAGGTCTACTGTGACTTCTATTGAATGCCATTACAATGTTCAATCATTTATTCTATCTCTGTCACTCATGACTCTATGCCCCTAATAGGATTCAGAGT
Source organism: Grammomys surdaster (assembly GCF_004785775.1). Taxonomy (NCBI): domain Eukaryota; kingdom Metazoa; phylum Chordata; class Mammalia; order Rodentia; family Muridae; genus Grammomys; species Grammomys surdaster. Next base: position 1,519,135 of record NW_021604669.1, on the reverse strand, counting down.
CTGAGATAGTCCATCTCCAATATTTCCTCTCTAAATTCCACCTCAAGTACATCAGCTATTTCTGCAGGGACAGCTATGATCTGTGCTCCAATCCAGTAACTCAACAATCAGCAAACAGCTGCCCGACTGTCCTGCTCTAATGTATGCACTCACCAGGACATCACAAATGTGCTGTTTTATATCTCATTTCTAACTTAATCAAGGACCTGGCATAGCACTCCAAAAGAGACACTATCTCACACCCATGTAAAACTTCCTCCCTTCCATGTAAAATCAATCCTCCATTGTCTCCCTAATTAAGGCCTTTTTCTGGACAACATAATTAGAATGTTGTAAAAACATATCAGAGCTCAACTTTACCCCCTTTGTCTTGCTAGCTAAGCCACAGTAGAGCAGCTACTTACTCTATGAAGATGATGACAAAGTATGAGTCCTTCCTCCTTCTCAGGTAGGTACGCCCTGTGACTCCAGTGGAACCATCCTAACATATATGTTAGGATGTCACTATGTTCCTGTCACTATGGGACCCAAAGTTCCCATCAAAATCAACTGCAAACTACTCTGATCCTGTCTGATAGAAACTTCTTCTCAACTCAACCCAACCCAACCCAACCTATACTACTCCAAACATGACTAAAACTCTCAGTCCACAACACCTAACTTCTAACACCTCCATGTCTTCCCCAATTCCTCTCTCAAGGGGACTAATTTCCCCATATGGCCTAGTCAGTTTCTGTATGGTTCCTAGGCCAAGCATTTTTCACCATGTTTGAAGGGGTTTTTGTTGTTGTTGTTGTTGATGATGATGATCTTTTTTAAAATAGGGACATGGTAGCAAAACAAAAAAAGAATGTAATAAGCTATATGCTGCCTACAAAGAATGAGTATCTGCCAAGCCTTGAGCCCAGACACCACCTATAGGTTCCCTGAGCATTCTGCTGTTACACAGGCACTGCACACTCACACAGCAAAGCATGGCACACTGATACTAAACTGTTCTTGTCTCTCACTCCTTACAGATAGATCTTCAGGACAATACCTGTTCCAGGCACTAAACTGCATTTAACAAACATTCTGCAAATGAATTTAACTAATAAACAACCTCATGAACAAGCTGGCAAAACCTAACAGGGGAGAACGAATCTTTAGCAGTAAAATACTAAGTGTGGGGAAAGATATTAACTTTATTTACATACCACTTCATATTATAACTACACAATAACTTGAAAAGCTGGCATCATAAATACTGTACAGAAAAGGTCTTGAAATGAACAGAAACCAAATTAACTTACCAAAAGTCAGGCTCCAGCCCAAGAGGCAGACAGATGTGAGTTTGAGACCAGTTGTCCATAGAATGAGTTCCAGGACAGTCAGAACTACACAGAAAAAAACCCTGTCTTGGAGAGGTTGGAGGGAGACAGACAGACAGACAGACAGACACACACACACAAACACAGAGAGATGGAGAGAGGGAAGGAGAAAGGGAGAGCAGGAGATTGAACAGAATACTTAAACTCAGGTCTACAGTTCTCAGAAACACTTTTTCTGGCCAGGAGTAATGGCTAACATGTATGACCTCTGTACTTTGGAGATGGTAGCAATAGAATCAGGTGGTCACAACTAGTCTCAGCTAGAGGCCAGCTTAAGCTACAGAGTGAGATCTTAAGAAAATGAGGAATGCTTTTCCTGTTGGTCCTAGTTTCACTTCTGCTGCTATGAAAAAATGTCCTGACAAAAAGAAAGGGTTTATTCAGCTTACAGTTCCCAGTTACAGTCCCCCTGAAGTCGGAAGTCAAAGCAGGAATTGAAATAGTCATATTAAAAGACAAGAACAGAAAAAGAGAATGAATACATATTTGTTTATTGTTCAGCTTATTTTCTCTACTTTTAACCCAAGCAATGGTGCCACCCAGAGTGAGATGGGTCTTCTCAGATCAATTAACAGCAGAGACAACGTCCTACAGACCTCTCCACAAACCAACCTGAGCTACACCATCCCTTCCTGAGACTTCTGACTGTGTCAAATAAATAAAAGTACTCATCACACTGTTACAGATCTGCCTCTCTACAAACTATAATGGAGCATGGTGTCTTCAATTACTATTGTCTGACCTGGGAATGAGGTAGAATTTAATTTCTAACCCATTACTTAACAAAATTTTCAAGTTAATGCTACTTCTTATAGGGAGGCATACAATGGATACCACTAGGCTATGGCTTTTGAATATTTACAAACTAAATATTTTATGTCTTTTCATTTTTTCTAAGCATTAGTCCTTGAGAAATCAACAAAGATTAAACAGCTTAATTAACAAATGTCATTGAAAGGCAAGACAGCTGCACCCACAGCATGACCCTCACATGCCAGCAAAGCTGACACAATGCCAGCTGAAGGAATCAACTTTTGAGCTTCAGTACAGGTAAAATAGAGTCCAAAAGCCAACAGGGCATATTAACACCTCAGCTTCAGCCAGGAAAATGCACACATACTTTCAGGAACAGATAAAAATAAAATAAAAATTCTATTAACTTAAAACAACTAACAAGCGGCTTTGCACAGTAGGTATATGTGATGTTGTCTATTCCAGAGCAGCAAACCATTACCTGCAGGCCAACTCAGCCTCACTTGACTCTGTATAACCCACGGTTATTAGACTTTACAAGACTAAAGGAATGATAATAGTGTGTCATTCACGTGAAAATTACATGAAATTTACATTTCAGAGTTCAGGAATGAAGTCTGGTTGCTCACAATCAGCTCATTCCTTTATTAGCACCCTCTGCACTCCAAGAACTAGGCACTGGTGATGCAAGTAGTCTATGGTCTAGAAAGCCTGAAATATTCATAATGTGGCCTCTCACACAGGCAGTCTATTAACCTACAGCATAACTGGGAATGTAAACTGACACAGCTTCATTCCTCTGAGTTTTCAGTGAGCGAGTGAGTGACTGAGTGAGTCAGAGAGAGAGAGAGAGAGAGAGAGAGAGAGAGAGAGAGAGAGAGAGATTAGGATTAGAGAGACTGATTCATTCATTCATTCATTCATTGGGCCAGATGTGGTGGCTCATCCTTTAATCCGAGCACTCAAGCGGGAGAAACAGTATTGAAGGCCAGCCTGATCAACATAGTGAGGCCCTGTCTCAAAACAACAAAAAGATTTATTTTATGCATATAAGTATTTAGCCTGCATATAAATATGTGCTGCCCATAAGTCCCTCATGCCTGAGAAAACAGAAGAGGGCATCAGATGCCTTGGAACTGAAGTTACTGACAATTATAAGCCAATATGTGGGTGCTGAGAACCAAACCTGGGATTTGGCAGTGGTATTTGGTTTTGGTTTTTAAATTTTGAGGCAGGGTCTGGCTATGACTGGTGTGGAACTCAGTATATAAACCAGGCTGGCTTTGAACACACAGAGGTCCACCTAGCCTTTCCCTCCTAAATGCTGGGATTAATGGTACTAATCACCACACCCAGCCAGGCTGATTTAGTTTTAAATCAAATATGCAGGGGTGAAATAAGCTAGAAAGACAAGGGAAATAGCCAGGGAAAGGAATCCCTCATCTTGGAGACTGCTCAAAATCTCTTGTCTGCTCAGAGTCAAGAACTCCAGCACAATGAAATTTGCCCACATAAAACCTGGTATGGCAGCACAGCATTTACCTATTATCCCAGAACTTTGGAAGCAGAAGCAGGACCATCGGTTCTAGGTCAACCTGAGCTACATGGTGTCTTAATCCAACCACGGCTATAAACTTCACTTAGAGTAGACATTCCCACTCCCTCTTGACCTACAATTTACCTTCTCTATATATTCCCACCCACTGTACCTTTGAACAGTTCTAGGAGCTTACTGGAAAAAGGGAAAGAGGGGCACTTTAGAAATCCTTGTTAAATGTTGTAACCACAAATGTTGTATGGCTATTACAACAGTAGGGGCATCTCTCTTGAAAAGCACACACTCACACTTGTGTGTGTTGGTCTCCAACTATGCTATTTCTTAAAAAACTCCAACTCTACCCAGTACAGACTCATCCTGAAATTCTCTGCCTGTGTGCAGTCAAGACAGCAGTTTCACCTGAAACTGCAGATCCCTGAAAGAACTACTTAGCCACTAAGGAGCATGAAGCTATGCCTGCCCAGACACTCCTCCAACCAACAACAGGGAAGGGAAGGGCACCAAATAAGGCCTAACTAAAACTCCAAATCTGTTTAGGGACCCATTGACAGACCTGGGTGCCCAGTATTCAATTAAGACCCTGTGTGCCCAGTGGTTCAATTTTTCCCCTCTCCTTTCTAAAGAAAAGGTGTCATGAATTATTGTGTCTCATTTTAACAGAAGTACCAATGTTATAGCATGTATGCTCCCAAAGCAAGCTCCTGTCATATATCTAAATATCAACCCGAATCAACACAAAGAGCCAGCAATATAGAACAGTAAATAGAGATGATGGCCAAAGGTGATGAAACCACAAAAAGTATGTTACAACATTCTGGGGTCTTTGTGTTACAACATTCTGGGGTCTTTGTGTGATATAGGGAGGAGCTGGTTTTAAGACCAAGTCTCATACATGTGTCCCAGGATAGCAAATATCCCACTCTCTTTGAGCTGCAATTTAACAGACAAAGCAAAAATGTACAGATGATTGAGTACTTTGAAAACTAGAAAATTTAATGTAAACATTTATTTTTAATAACTGTTATCTTTTGAGAAACATTTAATTAGGCTAAGCACTACACCATCCTGGAGTATGGCACAGACTGTATCATTTAATTCTCTCAACAAATAGCCTAGGGCTCTATTATTTGGCCCATTAACCAACAAGGAAATGTAAATGAGAAAAATCAACAACTGAACCCAAGATCAAGGCCTGCAAGATTGAGCCCGTTATCAAAGCATTCCCAATGGTTATTCCACTTCCAAACATATTCCCATCAATCCTCTTACCTTCAACAGAAATCTTGCTATTCACAAGGTGGGCCCACAAGCCAATGGCTCTGGCACTGTTCTAGCTATGTTTCTACTGCTGCAATAAAAACTATACCATAGAAACAAAAGCCAGATACCTCCATAAACAGGCTGAATTGGAGCCTCAAATGAAATAAGATCTACATGAGATATACGTATATGCATGTTAAAATTTGAAAATCCTAATTCAGCACCTATACATGCTATCTTGAAATGTTTCTCCAATTCAAATGTATATCCTTGTACAGAGCCTCTACTTGTTGCTTGCTGAGATCCCAAATCTAAAGGTACACCAGGACCAAGAGCCACTCCCTGGGCTGCCCAGGAAGCAACCCAGCTTTTCATCTGTTCTATCTACTCCTTCATTACCTCTTTACAGAATCTAAACCACAATCCAGCTTTCTGAACCCTCCTTCAGAGTAAAGGACAACTAGGCAATTAGAAATGTCCCAAGTTCCTTAGAATGGGAATGTACAATAGCAACCAAGAGCAGAAGGAACAGTGGGGAGTGCTTCTGTTAAGTTCTCAGCTCTTAACAACTGGAGAATAATCCCAAAACTGGAGGTGCATGTGCTACAAAGAATCTCCAACATATCCCTAACAATCCTTACTACCAAGTAATAGGATATACTACGTGAGTTATCAGAGGTCTTTAGCTTTCCTGTCAGTAGTTTGTGCTTCTTCTAGGTTATTAGAAACTGGAGATGCATCAGCCAATCTGTACACAGTTACTTGCGCTGTCTCTCCATTCTTCCTCTCCACCAGAGGAAGAATGACCCTTGACCCCTCAAAGAGGGTAGTATGAATTTTTCTGCCAGCCAAAGCACTACACAGCTCCCCTCAGCAGTATACCCAAAAGTGGGGATATTAGGGGCAGTGAATCTAGAACACAAATCAATACAAACTGAAAATGTTTTCACATCTTTCACGATTGATTAGTATTTGTAAACAAAATACACACACACACACCATTTGCAAGCATGATAATCCACAAAGAGGCAGGCAGATCTCCATATTTGAGACCAGACTAGTCTACCTAGTGAGTTCCAGGCCTGCCAGGTACTACACAGAGAGACTTTGTCTCAAAACAAAACACTGGGGCTGGAGAGATGGCTCAGTGGTTAAGAGCACTGACTGCTCTTCCAGAGGTCCTGAGTTCAATTCCCAGCAACCACATGGTGGCTCACAACCATCTGTAATGGGATCCAATGCCTTCTTCTGGTGTGTCTGAAGACAGCTCCAGTGTACTTATATAAATAAAAAAAATGAATAAAAAAAAAAAAAAAAAAAAAACCACTGACAATGGTGTGCTAAAAGACACCTTTACCTCTGGGCCTCAAAAAAGTCCTACAAAACACTTAAGATTCATAGCTTACTTTACATCATAAACAAAAAAAAAAAAAACAAATAATAAAATAACTCAAAATAAGGCTGACAAGATAGCTCCGTAAGTAAAAAATTGACAATCTTGATTGGATCACAGAACACAGTTAAAGTAAAAGGAAAGACCCAACTCCACAAAGTTCCCTCTAACTTCCACATACATATCATAGCACATATGTGCTCTCCCACATACAATTTTTTAAATTAATTCAAAATGAATTAAACCAAATGTAAAACTAAAACTCTGTAAACTCCTATGAAGGTAGGGGAACTTTTGTGAACTAGAATTGAGCAATTCTTGGCTGTTTACAACCCAAAAAATCTATATGCCAGGCATAGACGCACATACCTATAATCCTAGCACTCAGAAGGCAGAGGCAGAAGGCTAAATTGGCCTACATAATGAGCTACTGGCTAGCCAGGGCTACATGTTTAGATACTATTTGGGGTGGTGGGGGGTAAGTCCAGTACTCAGATTCAGAAAGAAGAAATCAGTGTTGGAAACTGACCTGAGTAACTGCAAAATAAGTAAAGGCTAGGGGTATAGCTTTGTGGAGAAAAAAGGGAGGGAAGAAGACAAAGAAGAAAGGAAAAGAGAGTAAGAGAAGGGAAAAGATCTAAAGGGGGGATGGAGGAAAAGCCAGAATCCCAAGCATGCCTAGCTGCAGTGTTTCCAGGCCTACCTAGTCTGTGAGGTCACCTCACTGTGAGTTAGGTCTTTTGTTTGGTTGTTTTTTTGTTGTTGTTTATTATGTAAGGTAAAAACAACAGAAGGACGAAAATTAACTGGGTCCCTTCTTTACACTATATACCAAAATCAATTCCAAAGAAATTATAAAGTTAGATGTGAAAAAGCACAATTATACATCATGTATAAAGTATAAGTTTATTTCCCTATTCCTCAGGATAGGGAAAGATGCAAAAAGCACCAAATCTAAAGAAAAGAGCTAAGAAACTAGACTCCATTAAACCTAACTTCACCCAAAAACAGCCAAAGTGGCTCAATGAAAATAACCAACAGAGACAGTACATGCATAGAATGCTCAAAACAATCTATAATTCCAGTTCCAGACATAGGCAATTGGATCTCTTGAGTTGGAGGCCAACCTGGTTTACAAAGTGAGTTCCAGGACAGTCAAGGCTACACAGAGAAATATTGTCTCAAAACAAACAGACAAACAAAAAACAAAGAAAAACAAAGAAAGAAAGGGAGAGAAAGAGGAAAGGAAGGAGAAAAGGAGGTAGGGAAAGAGGGAAGGAAGAGGAGGAGGGGGAGAAGAAAAGAAGACAGGAACCAATTGAAAATATGGACCAAGTGGCCAGCAAATGCATAAAAAGATGTACAGCCTCATTATTACCAGGAAACAACTATTTAAAGCCCCACAGCAGTAACACTATAGAAACCCAAGGGTGCAAAAGAGAGGTCAGCCAGGAGCAGAAAAGAGATCGTGGAAGAATGGCCGGTGGGAGAAAGGAACTTAAGCATAGAGCCACTTACTCAAAGTTATTGAAAAGCTCTCTGGAACAGGCATTCTGAGAATATTCACAGGGGCACTGGCTACTACTGACTGTAAATTATAACTTCAACTTCACTGAATCAATTTAGACAGAAAAAGGCTGTTCCAGATGTATTTCTCTTGCTATCTCATTTCTGTTATTTTTGCTTTCACAGTTGATGAAATGAACAAGCATTTCATATCTCACCCATTGTTTGAATTTGGGATTGCATGACCATTATCTCTGCTCCTTCTCTACCTCTGCAACTACCTTGATATTCTTTAAAAAAAAAAATCGCTTAAAACAAAGTCCTCTAGTCTTTCTGATAGACTCCCTCCAGACAGATGGTCTTTTACAGACCAACTTACCATTGCTCTCTTTATCTTTATTTTCCAAGTACCAACACACTGACAAAGATCCTTGCCACACATCTTTTCCCAACCACCACCACAGTGCATAAGGAAGCTCTGAAGCACTGAAGAATACTGAAGACTAACAGAGTCCCTGGCACTGAGCTTGCAACAGTCCTTTCAATAGATACATTTAATTCTACACAGGGCATACAAGATAAAGGCAAACCACTTATTTTCATCTTTTCAGATTCTCTACCTTTCATTTAGCCTTTTATCTAAAAAGAGGTGACATATGACCAAAAGGCAAAAGAAAATGTACTAAACCAAGTGTGCCTCCAATCTCAGCACTGAGAATGGGAAGATAGGTAACACAGGGGAAGAAAGGGGGAGGAGAAGGAGGAAGGTAAGTGGAAAGAGAGGACAAAGGAAGAGGAAGGATGGATGGATGATTTAATTAAATGTACATATGAATTCAATGCTAAGCCTAAAATCAATTTATACAATACTGCTTCATTAGTCACCCAAAGGCTTGGCAATCACCCTGACTTAGTAAATGGCAGCCAAGCTTTTGAACCAAAACAAAACCACCAGGGAACTTAGAACTTTACCTTAAGCAACAACATGTATATTCTATACTATTTGCCAAAAGCCACACACCCAGGAATCACACAAACTGTTCTTTCAATGCAAACTGTTCATTTAAATTCCAAACCAAGACCAAAAGACTTAAGTGGTCTCAGTAAAATATGATAAATCAAAAAGTAGTTGAGGTGTTCTCAAGATTCTGAGAAATACTAAAAACTGCCAAGACTAAAAAAATGAGAGCAAACTCGCTGGCATACACATATCCCCAATCAGAACCAGCATTTCAAACTTCTCTGAAGCTGCAGTTCACAGCCTTATTGTCCAAGCTCAAGCAACTTAGGGAGCACTTCACAATCTGACAAGATTCTAGGTGAAAGTAATGTTTCCTGCTGTCACCACTTGAAATCAATGGAAGACCTAGAAGAGGCTGGAATACGTACTTTTTGAGTTTCCTCTGCATGGTACAGCAAGGCTAAGGGGGGGCCCTGACTGACAAAGAGCCGACAAAAAATCAGGAACACATTCTCTACTCAAATGCTAGTTTCTCTTATCAGTGAGGACATTGTCACCTGTGACTCAAAACATTGCATGCACCTGAATAGCATCACATGCAGTGAAAAACTGTGAGTAAGGTCATAGCACACTTGTACAATATGTAACTGCCACTTTCCTGTACATGGCTTTAGGATATGTCAAGCCCTTGTTTAAAAAAAAAAAAAAAACACCCAGATGATTAAGGTAGACTATCCTAGAGCTTCTAGCATCACAAGTCCTTTTATTTTTTCATTTTATTTTCTGAAGTGCTAAGGATTGAATCCAAGCCCTTGAACACTAGGAAAGTGCTTTACTACTGACCTACACCCTCAGCATGGATCTCTTCTAAATCCTACTCATTTTGCATCACTTAGAACAACTGCTTCTCTCAAACCTGAGTTGAATCCTAATATGTAAGACTAATTCCTATAAAACCAATTTCTAGGAAAAAAAAAGAAACTTAAAAACTGTCAAATGATACAGAAGCATTTTTTTCTGATCCCAGTAGCCTGAGTGACCCAATTTTACAATAATTAATACACCTAGGTCCTTCCAGTCACTCATTCAAAAAGACTAAGACAGAAACTGGGAATGTAGTGGGAAATAAAAAGGCATTCTGTCCTCTTGGAAGACACTGAATCCTCTAATAACATAGAACACACAAAATTGTTCACAAAGATGATCATATGGCACTCTGGTCAAGTAAAAGTAGAAACTGTTAAGTGCCTACAGTCACAGTGGAGTCCAAGACACACGAAGATAGGAATTTTAACAAAAAAGAAAACCCCAGACACAGACAACCCACAAGCAGAACTTCTGAGGTCCTTTTGAGGCTGGGTTTTGGTCCAGCGGCCTCAAATAATGGAATAGAGAGTAAGTCTTAAAAACGGGATGGAAAATTGCAGATTCATAGAAAAAATAAATACACCTCAGAAATCTTTATAGTAGTGGTTCTCAACCTATGGGTCACGATGCTCTGCAGGTGAAATATCAGATATGCTACATATCAAATATTTAATTACGATTCATAACAGCAAAATTACAGCTATAAAGTAACAACAAAATAATTTTATGGTTGGGGGGGTCACCACAACATGAGAAACTGCATTAAAAAATTTCAACATTAAAAATGTTGAGAACTGCGGGGCGGTGGTGGCGCACGCCTTTAATCCCAGCACTTGGGAGGCAGAGGCAGGTGGATTTCTGAGTTCGAGGCCAGCCTGGTCTACAGAGTGAGTTCCAGGACAGCCAGGGCTACACAGAGAAACCCTGTCTCAAAAAAACAAAAAAACAAAAAAAAAAAAATGTTGAGAACTACTGCTTTACAGGAACACAGTGTGTTAGAAATTATAATTTCCAATCAGGCAGTGGAAATTACACACCTTTATTTCCAGCACTCCGGAGGCAGAGGCAGGTAGATCTCTGAGTTCAAAGCCATCCTGATCTACAGAGTTAGTTCCAGGACAGCCAGGGATACACAAAGAAACTCTGTCTTCAAAGAAAGAAATTATAATTTCCACCTGGTCTACACAGAAAGTTCTAGGACAGCCAGGGCACACAAAGAAACCCAATCTTTTTTTTTTTTTTTTTCTGGTTTTTTTTTCGAGACAGGGTTTCTCTGTGTAGCCCTGGCTATCCTGGAACTCAGTAGACCAGGCTAGCCTCGAACTCTCGAACTCAGAAATCCGCCTGCCTCTGCCTCCCAAGTGCTGGGATTAAAGGCGTGCGCCACCACCACCCGGAAAAGAAACCCAATCTTAAAAAAAAAAAAAAAAAAAGAAAAAAAAGAAAGAAAGAAATAATAATTTCCGGGGGTTACTACACAGGAGAGCTCATGCTTCTGAGAGAAACACAGTTTTTCTTTGCTTCCCATAAACTGTTTCCCTTACACACAGTAACCCAAGAAAAATCACCCACAGAAAGCCTTGAGGCTGTGTCAGCTACCAAAACAAATAAGCACCATCAAGCACTGCTCCACTCTTATACATCTGTATTTAACTCATTCCTAACTGACTCCAAATAACCAAAGCTTTGATACAGTCAACGGTTAGTCTATACTGTGCTGTTTAAGTCAGAAGCTCAGGTCCTGAAAGTGCCAAGACAGAATCTACTTAGCTAAACTTCCCAGGTATCATCACTCCCATTTGTCCAGTCCCACAGGCCCTGGGTGGCCATTTCCCCTCCAGAGCTGCCAATATGAGCCAGGCAACCCCCACAAGTTACTCTTAACTTCAATGTCCAGGTCTTCTGTATACACTGAGGATGGTACAACACCCGCAGCCCAATGGTTCTCATAGGAATAAACAATTGAAGCAAAACCCCCATTCAGGGCTGGGAAGGAAGGGAAACTCTACCAGGTTTCACAAGAAGACAGTGACACACAGGGGCCCAGTGATAAGATCACTCCCCTATTAAGATGATTCCAGTCATTTTCTTTTCAGCAAGGAGAAATATTAATCAGTAAGTTCTGTATAGAACTACTTTAACTAATTTTAAGGCTGGTAAGGAAACATCTTCATGTCCATAAATTCTGGTCAACACTAGTGATGCTCTCCAGGCTTCCAGCTCCAGCAGCACACCCACATAAATTCTATTTCCCACTTCCAACACTGCAGATTAGACACAACAGTATCCACTAAACTCCACTTAAACTGAAAGCTGAACCATACAAACTTCTCTGAGTTATATTTCCATACTAGAACCCAGCAAAAAATATTTTTTTAAATATTATAGATTATAGGCATCAGCAATGCCTTTAAGCCTGACAGCTGCACTCTTAAGGGCCCTGGAGTGTATCCCTACCAAAACACACACTCACACACACAGGGCCATTAACTTTGGCAGCCTTTTAAATTTCTTTTTTTTGTTTTGTTTTGTTTTGTTTTGTTTTTCAAGACAGGGTTTCTCTGTGTAGCCCTGGCTGTCCTGGAACTCACTCTATAGACCAGGCTAGTCTTGAACTCAGAAATCCACCTGCCTCTGCCTCCCAAGTGCTGGGATTATAAATTTCTTGAATTTAAGTAATTCTAAAAGCATCAGTAAAAGACTCCAATAACAATTTATTGCTGATATTTAAGGAATCTTAGTAGAGGAAATGGTAATGAAAATATGTATTCAAAGTGGTAGACTCCAAGATTTAAAACAAAATCCTCAGAAACCATAACTGTCTGATTATTTTGATCTTTGCAGTGCTAGGGTTCAAACTCAGAACTTCATAAACACTTGCTACCACTGAGCCACACTCCCTATATGCTCCTCCAATGGTGGGGACTATCACCACTACCACCAACACCAATGACAAACACTTCACATATTAATGCAGCAAAACTTTTTATGTTTTATGTACTGGTGTTAACCGTTATTTGAAAGTCTGATAGAATTCTCCCCTAAATCCATCTGGCCACAAGCTTTTTTTTTTTTTTTTTTTTTTTTGGTTGGGAGATTTTTAATGACTGCTTCTATTTCCTTAGCTGTCACAGGTCTATTTAAATTGTTTTTCTGTTCTTAATTTAACTTAGGTAAGTGAGAAAATTATCCATTCCTCTTAGATTTTCCAACTTGGTGGGGTATAGGTTTTTAAAGTTATGTCCGTATGACCGGTAAGTCGGCACAACAGGAAATAGCACTTGCCTATAATAAGCCCAGCAACTTAAGTTCAATCTCTGGTAGAAGGCAAGAAGCAACTACACAAAGTTCCTCTGACCTCCACACTTGCACACATATCATACACACACAAATAAAAAAAAAATGTAACTTTTAATGTGACTGAATTTAAAACAAGAAGTGACCCAGGTAAAAACTCATCTAAACTAGAAATGTATACTCCAAACTAAAAATATTTGCACACTATATGAACATGTTGAGTAACACCTTTTGAAACTCATTTTTAATAATTTTCTCAAAATTAAGACACCATGGGGCTGGGGGTGGGAGTCGACTCAAAATTTCTGTGAACAAAGTTCCTACTTCTCTTACCCAACGTAACATCCCAAGAAAGGGCAATGATTTTAAAACTAGTTTTATTACATTATACAATGTAATATAAAATCCTTTCTTCCTCACGCTCAATCATCTAGCAACTAGAGTTAACACCATTTTTTCCCACTTAGGGAGGAACAGTGCCACTGATCAAACTAGGAGCCTTTCACACTTAGCACACAATGAGCTAACTCCCCAGCCTAATATTGTCTTTTAGATACTTCGCCAAATTCCTATGGAGAAGAGTTATCTAACCAGCTCCAGAACAGGGTTTTGAGGACTGAGGGATTATGTAATTTCCAACAACCAGGATTAGAGCTCCAAACTACTTCACATACCCCGCTTCCTCCATGCTGCCGCCTCCCACTCTTCACAGCTACAGCTGGAACTCCGCCCCCAACACTTCCTTGTTTAGTGGGCTGCCAGCCTCAAAAACAGTAGGTCTCATCTACTTTAGAGAGTTTGTCACAGCACTCCTGGCCACATACTATGGATTTTGAGCCAAAAGAACTTACCTGTCCAGGCATCATCTCTGTATGATCCACACAGTCCTAAAAGCTGTGACTTGTAAGTCCCTCCCAAACAGAAGCCACCTTTGCCTGTCAATCACGAATAAGTTAGATTATACGACAATGTCCATAATAAAATTCTTTCCAGGAAAATGCACTCCTGTAGCCTTTTAATAAGCTCAAGTGCCTAGAAAGGAGGCCAGGGATCAGCCCATCTACGACAGCCACAAATATAAAACAACTAAATTCATAATGATCCTGGGAACCATGTCCATGTCCCTTAAAGTTTTCTGTTAGGACTGGGGGCGTGGCTTTGTGGCCCAGCACTAAGCTCGTGGGAAGTCGTGGGTTTCAACCCCTGATTAAAAAAAAAAAAAAAAGTTCATGTTTAAATACTACACGAAACTCAACAGTATCAACTGAGTGGAAATATTATCTATAGTGTACCTCCACAAAAAATATGTAGAATGCTAATGGTCTATGAACAACCTCTTTTAATGTCTGCATTCACAATAGTTCTGTCCCAGGTCACTGCTCAGAGACCTGTCTTCCAAAGGAGACTTTCCATTCCTCACTTTATAAATACACACTACACAGAAAGAGAGAGTGAGGCGCTGCTATTTCACTTCAAGTAGTAGTAACCTATTAGCACAACCATGATAAAGCTTCCATTCTAAACAGAAATGCCAGCGCTGGTCAGAATTTAAAACGAACCCGCAAACTCTCGCAGTGCCTTCAGCTCCAACCTATTTCAACCAATTCCCATAATCATTACAGTATTGCTATTATCTTGGTCCCACTGCCAAACACCCAGCTGCAGTCTAACTATGCAAGAATGAGACACTGTTGAAATGGCTTTCAAAAAGAGCAACTTTCTCCTCAGTGCATTTCTCCGAAAAACCTTACAATTAAACGACACAAGTGCGCACACATAGACACCCTCGCTCCTTCAGAGCGGTGCCACAAAAGCAGCCGGTGAGAACCGACGGGGACAGGCAGCGTGCCGTGGCGGGGCTGGGTCGGGGCGGAGGGAACTTGGACAGCACAATGACTCCGGGGTTCGTGCAGTCGCACTGGAAGACCCGCGCCGGCCACCCCGCGGCTGCTCGGCACTCCGCCTGCCACCTCTTTTGTTTTTCGGCTTTCGGGCCTCCCGGTCCCCGCCGCGCCCGCCCCGCCGTCCCGAACCCCGGGGCCTCTCGCGCCCCAGCCCCGCGGCCTCCTCAGCCCTCGGGGCCCGGCCTGAGGAGGAGCGAGGCCGGGGCGCGGTGGGGGCCGTGTCCGCCAAAGCCCGCACCGCGGCCCGCGCCGCCCAACGCCCTGAGCCCGCGCCTCCGCGGCCCGCGCCCCGCACTCACCGGCCGCCGCTGGGCGCGCGAGGCTGAGGC
>NW_021604669.1:1467279-1503537 GCF_004785775.1 Grammomys surdaster | reverse complement strand
CCCACGCGCACGCCCGGCGCACGGCGGTCCGGCCGGCGGCGGTAGCGGTGGCGGCGGGCTCGCGCCCTCGGGCCGTGCTGAGTCGGCGCGGGCCCGCGCGTGCGCGGTGGCTGGGAGCGCGCGCCCACACCTCGCGGCGCGCAACGCCTCACCTCAGCGCAGAGCTCTACGCCTGCGCGATGCAGACCGCGCCTGCGCAGAGAAGTCCGGCGCGCCCGGCTCCTAGTAAAGTGTATCCCAGCTGTGCGGGCGTGGCGACGTCCGCGGATAGCGCTGTTCCGGGATGACGAGGTGGCCCCTGTGGCCGCCGCAGGGTCTGCGGACTAGGCCTGGGTGCCACAGGGTCACAGGAGCTCCTCAGCCGCACACACGCCTGCCCTGATCTTCTCCAGGCTTCACCGCTTCGGCAGAGGTTCATGGGCTTTCTGTAGATGGAGAAACTAAGGCACAGAGAGTATTTTAATGGATCTTTGAAGGCGGTCGGAAAGACCATTTAGGAGTGCCTGGGGCCACTCACATTCCAGCCCCTTCTCCCACCCCCTCTAAATGTTAAGACTGGGGAAGCCTTCCGGGGACACTGGTTGGACAGGAGGGCGAAAACTGGAGAGCCACTGTGCCTGGCTGCTGGGATAAGAGCCAGTTCCAACTTACCATGAAACATGAGACTGGGGGATACCTTTGCCTGAATCAAGCAGGTGGCCCTGTCCTTCTGAGCCGTGCCTAGTTTCCTTGAGTTTGTTTTTATACGCAGGGACCCTACGGAGAGGCTTAAGCAGGAAGTGGTGACTGATTTGTGTTCTCTGAAAAAAAAAAAAAAAAGAAAGAAAAGAAAAAAATCACTGGCATCCTTGCGGTAGGAAATGAAACCAGAAGCGGGGAACTTTCATTTTTAATGGTGTCATTTTGATCTTCGACCACAAGCCAACGAGCAAGCAGGACAGACAGTGAAAGGTGAACACGGAGCCAGCAACCATTACATACCTGGGAGCTGGAATTTACCCATAGCAGAATCAGGTATAATAAAACGCTTTGAGTTGTCGAGATTTTGACATATTTTAGTGCTTTTTTTATTTATTTATTTATTTTTTTTAGTGAAGTATATTAAACTTGGATTTGGACTAGTAGTGGTGGTTACGTTTGGGGTCTTTTTCCCAAGATTTATTTATATTATTGTAGGTGTGTGAGTGTTTTCCATGAATGTATATATGTGTATCACACACATGCCTGGTGCACGTGAAAGTCAGAAAAGGGCATTGGATCCCTCTTCTGAAATTAGGGGTAGTTGTGAGTCAGGAATAGAATCTAGGACCTCTCCAAAGACAACAAGTGTTCTTAACCCCTGAGCTATCCGTCTAGACCCAGTTTTCTTTTGTTTTGTTTTGTTTGTTGTTGTTTGTTTGTTTGTTTGAGACATAGTTTCATGTAGCCCAGGCTGGACTAAAAATTTCTATGTAGCTGAGGATAGTCTTAAACACCAGCTCTTTCTACTTCCATCTTCTGGTGCTGGGATTACAGATTATGTCACTATACCCAACCTATGGTGTTTTTCTGCACTTAAAATTATAAGGGATGTGTCTCTGCATCACCTCAGGCCCCTTGCACTTTTTCTCCAGTCCTATGTTAGTTGTCACTTTGATAATGTCAGCTGACCTCTTTGTAACCCGAGCTACCCATTGCCCTGCGTCCTCCCATCCAGGCTCCTCCCTCCCCCCTCCCCCTACCTCCCTTCCCCCTGCCCCCCTCCCCCCCTTATCTCCTAACCTATTGTTCATACCAGCTCAACACTTAATTGTCTCTGCTCTGGGCTTCTAGATTCATAGAACAGGGACTTTGTTTTGTTCACTAGGCAGTCCCTGACACACAGTAAATATTTGTTGAGTGGGTGAATACGGCTTTTCATGGTGGAAAATGAGAGATTATTATTTAAAGTATCAGAAGAATTAGGGGAGGGGACTCAGAGTGGTGACACAAAAGGGTTTGCATCAGAAATGGCTTTGTGAGGAGAGGTAGCACTCTGTGGTGACCTAGAAAGAGTCACTGAGTCTTTGACAGGCCTCCCAATGAGAGGCAGAATCTGGTTTTCACCCCTTGAATCTGAATAAGTCTCATAATATGCTTTGACCAATATGATACATCATAGGTGATATGGTACAGATCACAGGATGCCCAAAGCTGTTTCTTCTTAACCCTGCTAAAGGAGCCAAAATTGGCCTCCTGAACAAGCCACGTGGGACCCTGACAACAAGCTGCCAGCCTCCAGGCTTGTGAGCCAGGCTATGATGAGCCACCCAGCTCCAGCCAGATGGTCAGCCAATAGCAGCCACATGGGGCCTTCAGAGACCAGGAAGTAATGTTCAGATGACTCCAGTCCACATCTCCAAATTGTGTCTTAGTTACTTTGTCAAAACACTATGACCACAGGGCAGTGATGGCGCACACCTTTAATCCCAGCACTTGGGAGACAGAGGTAGGCAGATTTCTGAGTTTGAGGCCAGCCTGGTCTACAGAGTAAGTTCCAGGACAGCCAGGGCTACAGGGCTACACAGAGAAACCCTGTCCTGAAAAACTAAAAAAAAAAGAACACCATGACCAAGGCAAGTTATGAAAGAAGGCAGTGGGGGCTCACAAGTGCAGTGGGTTAGGGTGGGTGACCATTATGCCAAGGAGCAAGGTGCTGCTGGAGCAGTAGTGGAGAGTTTACCTCTTGACCCACAAGCATGAAGAGGAGAGAGAGCTAAATGGGACTAGTGCTAGCTTATGAAAACCCAAAGCCTACCTCAAGTGACACACCACCAACAAAATCACACCTCCTAATCCTCCCCAAACAGTTCCACAGACTATCAACTAAGCATTCAGATAGCTGAGCCTTTGGAGGCCATCTTCATTCAAAGCCCCACAGTGAGCAAATACAATTATTTTTAGCCCCCAGCCTGAGGTAGTTTGTGACACTACAGTAACTATCAGACACCTTCCTCTCCCCAGGATTATGATGACATCTAAAATTCATGTTCTTGAAGGGCAACTTCGCTTATCTTTTTGTTCTTTTAGGTTTCTCAAGACAGGGTTTCTCTGTGTAGCCCTGGCTGTCCTGGAACTCACTCTGTAGACCAGGCTGCACCACCACTGCCCGGCAACTTCGCTTATTTTTAACAGATGAAAATGCAGTTGATGTAAATGAGACAGGAAAACAAACTAGAAAAAGCCTGGTCGAGGCAACCACGGGTTGCATGGCTTTATCTTCTTGGCATATCCCGGATGCCTAGGAGCTCAGGTGGAAGAATCAGGTGACTATCAGTTTAGACTCAGCCTTAAGCTCAGCTATTCACCAGCTAACCTTTGGGCCCTGGGCATGTATCAGAGTGTCTCCATCTTTAAAATGGACTGTATAAGGTATCTATAAAAATAGTATTGCCATGGGAAGAGAAGAGCTATTACGAAACAGCAGAGGGTCTGCTGTGTTGATGTAATGATAGGGCATGACCGTGTAGCTGACAGATGGGAGAGTAGTGTCCAGAAGGCTGTCCTTATACGTCCCATCATAGCCTCATAACCCTGCTGGGGCTGGGGTGGGGGAGAACCACCTGTTATCAATACCCCCACTTCTTGGATGTGAAAGCTGTGTCTCAACATAAAAGGGATGAGTCAGGTAACAAGGCGAAAATTCAAGGCTGCTTCCTTCCAACCATAGCATCTCTGTGCTGCTTTTCTCTCCCTGGGTAGTCAGCTGCACTCCAGCCATCCTCACTCTCGCCCTTAGAGCAGTCTGCTGCACTCAAACCTCTTGCAAGAAAACAAAACAGCACAACTTGGCCTCTCTCTTCCTGCACTACATCAGATGGACCAGTACTTCCCTGGCGTGGGAAGTACTCAGGAAGGGCTTCCTGTATTCTGACAGAGCAGCTGCACAGTCCCCCAAGCAATTCCACTTGAAATGCCCACCCTCCCCCCAGCTGCCCAGAGCTCCCTCCTAGGAGAGCTCTTTCTTTCACCGTGGAGAAGCAGAAACAGACATTTAAAACCAGATGCACAGTCAGGCGAGGCGGCACACATACTCTGGAAGCAGAAGCAGGTGGATCTCTGAGTTTGAGGCCAGCCTGATCTACACAGTGAGTTCCAGAACAGCCAGCACAGTTACATAGAGAACCCCAGTCTCGAGGGGGGGGGAAAAGGGTAAAAGAAACTAGATGCATATTAAGAAGGACTGAAAGCTGATCTAACCAAGGACACTTAGATAGACACTGAGCCCATCACAGCACTGACAGCCTGCAGTTTTGCCCAAAGATGCGGGAATGAAAGTGAAAATCGGATGCCGGGCAGTGGTGGTGCACGCCTTTAATCCCAGCACTTGGGAGGCAGAGGCAGGCGGATTTCTGAGTTTGAGGCCAGCCTGGTCTACAGAGTGAGTTCCAGGACAGCCAGGGCTACACAGAGAAACCCTGTTTCAAAATATATATATATTGACAAACTCGGGGAAAGAGCAGGAGGCAGGGAGGACGTAGCTCAGCCAACCTGGATTGCTGGATTGCAGCCCCACCTTCCTCATGTGACAGTCCAGTGGCCCTGCACAGGCTAATCGCTCTCTCTGCTCACTTTCTCTTCTGTA
Source organism: Grammomys surdaster (assembly GCF_004785775.1). NCBI lineage: Eukaryota > Metazoa > Chordata > Mammalia > Rodentia > Muridae > Grammomys > Grammomys surdaster. The sequence goes on along the minus strand of NW_021604669.1, from coordinate 1,498,934 downwards.
AAAGGAGATTAGAGAGGGAGGCTGTAAGCACAGGAGCTGGAGCTGACAGCTTTGTGATGCTGGAACAATTTGTAAAGCTCTTTGTTTCCACCTTTGCTTCATTAAGGACCAGGACCATGTCCAGACCCAGCTGTGCTCTATGCATCTTACCATGGGCAGCACCCCATCCCAAAGATTAAAACACAAGAAGTAGGGCTGGGAAGATGGCTCAGTCAGAATGTTTGTCATAGGAGCTCAAGAAGGACCTGTGTTTGATCCCTTATTATCCATGTAAAAGCCAGGCAAGGTGGCACCAACTTTTAATTCCAATGCTGGGAGGCATACACGGGGGACTTTACTGGCTGACTGACCAGCCAGTCTACCTTACTTGGCAAGATCCAGGTCATTGAGACACCCTATTTCAAAACACAAGGTGCGCTGGGCAGTGGTCATGCATGCCTTTAATCCCAGCACTTGGAAGGCAGAGGCAGGTGAATTTCTGAGTTCGAGGCCAGCCTGGTCTACAGAATGAGTTCCAGGACAGCCAGGGCTACACAGAGAAACCCTGTCTCAAAAAAAAAAACATCAAAACACAAGGTGATCAGGGCTTCATAAATGACACCAGAGACTGATTTCTGGCCACCATATGTATTTTCATACACATATGCACAATTAAAAACCAAAGTTTGAGTCTCTTCAATATGTACACATCAGAAAAGGTTTCCACCAAGGAAGGGTACATTAAAGACAGTGTGATTAAGAAGATATTTTCTGGCCAGGTGTGGTGATATACACCTTTAATCCCAGCACTCAGAAAGCAGAGGCTTGCCTGGTCTACATAGTGAGACCCTGTCCCAAAAAGAGAAAATACGTTTTCCTATGTTTGTGAAATAAGGACTTGTATATCTTACAAATGTCTGTTTAACAAAAAGGTAAGTGAAACTACAATTTATACATATCAAAATTTTGCTACATATGAATAAGGCTGGAGTTTTTTTTGAGACAAGGTCTCAAACTTCTAACAATCCTCCTGCCTCACCCCTCCCAGTACTGATGTTATAGCTCTAAGAAGTTCCTGTGGCTCCTTCCTACGCAGCTAGTTCCTACAGACCTGTCTATCTCACAGACAAGAGGCAGAAGAGCTGGGTTATCTCTAAGGACACCACCCAGCTTGCCAGTTCCCTCCAGAGCCCACCTGGCTGCAACGTTTTTATAAGAACATGTCTGGTGTGTATTTGCTTTTTCATGGACTCTTGAGGAGTCCTGTTGGACCTTTTCTATGGCAGCCCAGTAATGACATTTGTCTGGTGTTCTGCCCATGAAAAAAACAGGTGTTGTAGGCCAGTATGAAGAAGACCCCAAAGAAATTATCATTTGTCACAGAATACTGAGAACACGCTGTTGACATGACACATGCCTGTTGATACCAAGTGTGACTGCCTGGAGGTTGCTCATGTTTGTCCCTCTCCCCGATGTCCAAACCTTGTGTTCTGGGAGGAAGTCACTAGTGTGGCCACACTTAAGCTTGGAGCAGGCAGACTGATGAAAATGAACCTTACAGAGCCAACCTCATGCTTCTCCCCAATGCGTTCACTTATTCAGCCCTTTATATCTGGACTTGTAAGGAGGGGTAGCGTGCTTTGGGAATATTCAGTCACTATCTTATTGGGATAATCGTGTTAACATCCAGAACACCTTCAAATCTGACCCCATCCATTCACAATCAAGCCTGTGTTGGCATCAATGAGTAGAGCCACTGCCTGCAGGAAGTTGCTCTGGTAACACATGGCCCTCTCCCCTGCATGAGAAAAGAGCCAGGTGGGCAGCAGCTGGTGGGAAGAGGCTGATGGATCTAGTTGCAGAGTGTGAAGTCACTCCCACCTCCTGAGTCTGCAACAGCCATTCTTTTCCCCATGCATCATGCAAACCCCGCACACACACACACACACACCTGAAGCAGATGCTAAATATCAGGTTGTACCTGTCTGGTGGAGACAGACAACTAGACAGGTAATTATGACATGGAGCCATCCATCCAAAGAGACTAGGTTGGGAAGTGGGGGCAGAGGCACAGGGTGACACACGGGCTTGAGTGGATCATGAGAAAAAGCAGCCAAAACGTGTCCCTACACATGTGGCAGGAGACTGTGGTGAGAGAGCAGCAGAAGAGCAGTTTGTGAGGCAACAGGAGCCAAAGGAGCTTTACTGCAGAGTCTCTGTAGGATTCCTCTACTGCAAGGGAAAAGCACACAAGACCCTGCTCTGTCCTGTAAGCAAAGCTTAGAATAGAAAAAAGGGGAGCCGAGCTCCAGACACCGCTGTGAGTCTTCTCTGCTGTCCGTGACCTCCATCCGCAAAAGCAGCTCATGGTCTGCCATTGCTGGGAAAGTTCCAGCTCTCATTCCCAAACTTCCTGAAGCAGGAGGAGGGAGGGAGGGTTAAGTGGTACATTCTCTCATAAGTCTCACCAAAACTGAGGCAGGGCATGAAAAAAATGACTCAATTGTGGGTTCAGAAGATTAACATAGTGACAGGTAAGGATCACAGGCATTCTGGGCAGAACATGATAAAGAACAGGGGCTATCTCCTACTAAATCCAGTGTTCACTGAATGACTGTGAATGAAAGTTTCCCTAATGGCCCATTTCACCACAGTTATGTGAACATATGTTACTTTTGGCCTGGACTCCATTCTGTATCTCCTGACTTAACTTTATAAACTATACACTCTTTGTAATAAGAATCAAGGACCACGGGTTCTCTGAAATTGGGATCAACAGAGATCATTGTGAAGTTTCGAGGGAGATTTAAAAAAAAAAGTGTATGGGAGCTGGCTGTGATGGCGCCTGCTATAATTCTGGAACTAGGAAAGCTGAGAAGGGAGGGTCACTAAGTTTAAGGCCAGCCTAAAACACACTATGGAATTCTGTCTCGAAACAACCTATAGGGACTGCAGAAGTAGCTCGGGGGGAAACGGTTTGCTTCACAAGCATGAGAACCTGAGTTTGAATCTCTGGCCCCCGGCAGCTGTAGGTGCCTGTATCCTCAAAGCTGGAGCAGAGACCAAATGCCTGGAACTTACCAGGCAGCCCTGGCAGCAGTGAGCTTTAAGTTAGCAAAAGACCCTGTCTTAAGGAAATAAGGTGGAGCTTGATGGAGTAGGACACCTGTGACATTGTCCTCTGGCCTCTGTGTGCACAATAGCACATGTAGGAATAGACCACACATAAACACATAAACATTTTTTTTTAAATTAACAGCCAGGTATGGCTCTTGCCAGTCATCCCAGCACTTAATAGGTTAAGAAGGATGATTGTTGTGAGTCCTAGGCCAGCCTGGGCTACAGAGCAAGGAGAGACAGAGACACAGAGACAGACACAGACAGAGACAGAGACAGTCAGTCCTATTCCTGGTGTTTCTCTTTACAGGAAAACTGTCTGGCAGGAAGCACTTGAAATGTTTGCTGGCTGGAGAGAACAGTGCATAAATGGTAATGGTTATTATTCCAACGGGAATACCTGGCCATGGTCGGTAATTCACCCACTATGTCAGGACTCAAAGAATTCTACAAATGGTCTCTGTAGACACATTCATATAGGTTGATTTCTAAACTGGCTGTCCAGAACCGCCTCCACTAGAGACGAACTCTGGGTTCACCATGCTGGTGTAGTTGCCACCTCCACTTGGAGAAAACCCAGGTGACTCAGAGAGTGGAAATGCCACCTATGCCCTCAGGACAGGAAAAGCACTGGAGCATGGCCAGCACCCACAAGGCATGGCTGTCTGGCTCTCTGTGCAAGCTCCACCTAAGTTGTTTGCACCTCACCCTACCCTCTTCAGCCTCACTTGCTGATCTATCAATGACAAATTCAAAAGGGGGTAGACAGCATTTAGTCTGTGACAGGCATTCAGTAATCCCCTCCACCAGGTCTCCAATGACAAAGACAAAGTCTTGTGTTCACACAAATGGCAAAGCTATCAGTGGATAATCAATAACAAACCACTCTTGGGCTGGAGACATGGCTCAGCGGTTAAGAGCACTGACTGCTCTTCCAGAGGTCCTGAGTTCAATTCCCAGCAACCACATGGTGGCTCACAACCATCTGTAATAGGATCCAATGCCCTCTTCTGGTGTGTCTGAAGACAGCTACAGCGTACTCATATAAATAAAATAAATAGATTGATCTTTAACAAAACAAAACACCACTCTCCCTGTGTAGGAAAAATCCCAGCCTCTAGCAGGAGTACCAACTGCAGGGTGAGCTTTGAGGACAAGCAAATTGTGAGCTGGTGTTGGAGACTAGCTGAGGTTTTGTGGAGGTGAGTCCGGACCCCCTGGTCAGTTCCTAGATGCAGGCCTGGAGACGGCACTTGTGATAAGGACGTGATGAAGGATTCTGAGTCCTATGACAGACACCAGTCATCGCTGAAGGATGCAGTTTGGGCCTCCAAACAGCACTATGAGGTAATTACTTCTCTGACTCCCATTTTACAGATAAGGGCATTTAGGCCAGAGACATTCACTTGCCCTAGAGTCTACAGACATTGGTACAAAGCCGGGATTTGAACTCATGTGACTTGGCTCCTAACCACTGCTGCAGCATCCGGAGCTCCTGCCTGTGCATGTTGCTAGAACTTCAGTCCAAGAAAGATGGCAGCCTATAAAATATGCCAGTCCCAGATTCCTATTTTAGGACAAAGCAATGGCTGAGAGGAAAAAGATAAGAAGGCTGTGCTTTCAGAGCTCAAGTTCAGCCAACCCTCCCAGAGGTGTGGATCAGGAGACAGGAACATCCTAAGAGAGGCCTTTAGAAGGGTGGGGGCCACTCCGCTCTGCTCTGTTCTGCTCTGCTCCACTCTGCTCTGCACACTGGAGGCGGAAATTACTAACTAGACATGAAAATATACAAGTCATTGCAGACAAATTTAATCAACACAAGGAAACAGACAAGGGGGGGGGAGGGAACAGGTGGCTACAAATAAAAGAAAGGCAGGGCAGGCAGCAGGCCTCCTGGAACAGCAGGCTGCAGAATGTCCCTGCGAGTATGTGTGCACATGAGTTCAGTATTCCCCAACAAGCGCATTCATCTCTGCAATAATGCAAAGCCCATTAGTGAGCGGGCATGTACCGCAAAGGAAAGAGTAGCAGGAGATCCCAAGCAGGAAGGAAGCTGGGCTGTGGCCTTGGGGGAGGGGATGGACCATGGAGGTCAGCCAGAATAGCTTTTCAGGGCCACAGCTCTGGGGTGTGGTTCAGCTTTTGGCCCTGTGCTTTGAGCCTTAGTCTCAGTCTGAGTAGAGGATCGGCTGGCTGGGACAGCAGCTCTCAGAAGATGTATCTTCATGGCCACAGTTATTAGTTTAAGTGTGAAGGGTGCAACTGAGAACACAGTAGGCCTAGCAAAGTATTTCTATGGGGGACCTAGACTTCCTGGCTGTTCTCCTGGAGCTAGAATGATCCAAGGAAGTGCCAGTCAGTGGCATATGTAGGCTGAAGAGTGGCTGAGCCTGGCTATAGCTGCCATCCTGGGGGATAGGCAAGGCAGTACCTCAGGAAGTGGACCGCAGGCAGGCAGTCCACACTAGGGAAAACTAATGGGCTTGGCTTCTGAGGTATGTGACCTGGGCATCCATAGAGAACCTTGGGCTTAGAGGTAGACATGGAAGGCATGACAGTGACTGCAAGTTCAGCAGGCCCTATCTTGAAATTCTTTATGCTTTTATCATCCAGTCCATATGGCTGCACATTCCAGAACTTTAGACCCTCAGGTGTACATGCCTCCCTGACTACAACCTCCCAGTCTCAAAGGTCTTAGGACTGTGTCTAGCCTAGTTCTTGCTCTCACTTGTCCTGAACCTTATAGTGTTTGGGGTGGGGCACAGCAATGGCTCTCCACATCTGTACCTGTAATCAGTGATACCCCTACTCTGATCTAGGTCCCAACAGGTCTGGATACATCCCTGATGAGCTAATGAATTTATTGAGCTTACTTACAAGAGCATATTCAGCCGCCAAAGAGCTGCATCATTGAAATATCCCTCTCTAGCGTAAGCAACCACTTCCCTATAGCTACACAGATGGAATCCCTCCTTCAGGAACTTCCCAGCTCCTGAGAACATGATGTAGCTGGGGCAGGATTATGTAGAGCTAGGAAAAGGGCCAAAGGGGTAGAGAGTGGCAGGCTCTCAGTTGAAGGTCTAACGACTCCCTCCCCCACCCCACTGCCCCCCGTTCCTTTTTCTTTTTTTTTTTTATTTATTTATTTATTTTATTTATGAGTACACTGTAGCTGTCTTCAGACACACCAGAAGAGGGCATCCAATCTCATTACGGATGGTTGTGAGCCACCATGTGGTTGCTGGGATTTGAACTCAGGACCTCTGGAAGAGCAGTCAGTGCTCTTAACCGCTGAGCCATCTCTCCAGCCCCCGTTCCTTTTTCTATGGACCATCTACAGGTTTCATCTCGTTTAAAGTAACTGTAGCTTCTCTAAGATGTAATAGCTGCTGTGTTTGAAGACAGTGTTCTCCAACAAGTCATTTCAGCAACATTCCTTTTGCTACAAAAAAAAAATAGGTCATGTAAAGAGTACGTGGGTTATAGACCATTGCTTTGTTTACCACACAAAGGATTGGAAGTCAAAATATGATCAGATGCTCTCAGGCAAGTGAGACAAAGGGGGATAGTGGCTCTAAGAAGGGAGAACTGGCATTTGTGGATCTGGGAGAACCTAGAAGATGACACCTGAGCTGAGATGGCAAAGTATACCAGGAACACAGGCAAGCCAGGGTACCACCTGTAGCCCTGGGCAGATGGAGGGCGTTGCCAGACACACTCATCATGCAGCCTGTATGTTCCTTCCCTTCTGACATGCACTGTCTTTGGTGGTCCTCCAGCGGGATGGCCCTGATGTCCCCCCAAAGTCTCAGCTGGTGAGAGTCAGGTAGGAGACAGCTCATGCTAGGATACAAGCCTGTGTGCTAAACCATCTCCAAAAGCCTCCTAAGTTTCTCCTCCTCCTCTTCCTTTTCTCCTCCTCCTCCTTCTCTTCCTTGTCCTCCTCCCTTTTTTTTTTTTTTTTTTTTTGAGACAGGGTTTTTGTATGTAGCCCTGACTATCTCAGAACTCACTCTGTAGACCAGGCTATCCTCAAACTCAGAGATCTGCCTGTCTCTTCCTCCTGAGTGTTGGGATTAAAGACGTGTACCACCACTGGGGGACAAAGGCCTGACTCTTAAGAAGCTGCCTGTGTGTCTGGTTAGCAGCCAGTCTGATCCAGAGAATTTGCACTGGGAGACAGCAAGATAGTATCGGGGATGGTGGTAAAGGCTGGAGCCAAAAGATACAAGGAAAGCCAGTCCCAAGGCAGAAGCCAGGCTACAAGGGAGATAAAGAAGTCAGCTGGAGGAAGGCATGAGTCAGCAGGAGGGGCGGGAAGCTCAGCTGTGAGTCAGCTACAGCCCCAAGCCTGCCGATGCCAAGAACAGGAGCAGAGAAGCCGAGAAGCCGAAAGGAGTCATGAAGACTAAAGGCATTGAGTCATCATACATTCTGTTGCCCATGGGGGCTAGAAGCCTGATGACCAGGTCCCGAGGCTCCTGTGACATTCCTGGCAGTATTATGTGCTAGTCTGGGAACCAAAATACACAACGTCTTGAAGAGAAAGACCAGACCCAGAAGAAGGGCAGGGAACAGACATGGGAGGTCCAGTCCCTACTCACCTCCCAGCTCCTGTCTCTCAGCCACATCCCTCATCAGTTTCATCCCATGACCTACCACCAGCCCCCTGCCCCTCTGTGGCTCTCTCATTCCTGGGAATTATGAGTATTGTGACACTGCCATTGCACCACCAAGGCTAAACAGTGCAGTGACTCAGACAACTCAGCTTTCGGAACATAAGCTGAAAACCGGGTGGTGGAACTCTATGCAGGGACTCCCCGAGTGTAGCAGAGCTGCTGTCAGTGCCCTCTAAAAAAATCGAGCTGGATCTCTCCAGTTGACCTTCTGTGAATCACTTCCAATTCACTAATTCATGCATTCAGTAGTCTCAGTGGCAACATGGAGTCTGGGACTCAGCTTGCTGTGGGTATGTGTATGTTATGTTACATACACAGAGCTGTAATTACATGGGTTGGTTCAGGCACTAGAAAGCAATCTAGGGAAGCAAAAATAAGGACCAGAGATATAGCACAATGGTAGAGCATTTGCCAGGCATGAGCAAGTCCCCAGGTTCAATCCCCAGTACTCACAAATGAGACAAATATACCAACAGAAGGTAAAAATACAGCATTGTAGTAGTAAGGGCCTGGGGGTGTATAAGGAGTCAGGAAAGGACTCTAAACTGATGGCTTCTAAAACAAAACCAGAACACCATGAAGGAGCCAACCATGCAGACAAGCTATTCAGTGTATCCATGCATTTATCAGAAGGAAGTATTTCAGCTGGGTAAGGACGGGACACACCTTTAATCCCAGCACTGGGGAGGGAGGCAAAGGCAAGCGTCTCTGTGAGTTCCAGGCCAGCCTGGACTACAGAGTAAGTTCCAGGATAGCCAAGGCTACACAAAGAAACCCTGTCTCAAACAAACAAACAAACAAACAAACAAAAAAAGACATTTCATTCTTGGACAGTATCTGCAGCAGCTCCAAGACAGTAATGGAAACTGCCTGGAAAGTTTTCAAGTTCTCACACTCTATAACCTTCAGACACAAAAGTATATATATGCAATTATAAGACCAAAGTTACTAACGTTCAAGTGATCCCGGCTGACCCCATCCCTCATTAAGAATTAATTCTAATAATTCTAACTTGACGTATTTTCTTCCTCCTCCTTGACCTCCTCCACCTCTTCCTTCAAGGTGGACTCTATGCCTAGGTGGGTTCTTTAAGGTTTCACAGCTGGGTGAAAGAGTGCAGGAGAAGAAAATAACAAAGGATGCTTATGAGAGTTGTACAAGAGCCATCACAGATGAAGGTCTGTGAGAGATCGGGAAAAGTCAGGACCAAGACAAACCTGCTTCAGAACTCTACGTCATCGCTTGTGGTGAGTGACAGATCTGGGGGAAGGGTTGAAAGGATTGGAAATTGCTAGCGGGTGCTGGACTGTGCTCTAGGACTGCACCTGTGAGTAACAGGTTTGTGAGTGCTGTATCTCTGCTTTGGTCAGTTGTTCATCACTGTGACAAATACCTGGAAAGATCGGCTTCAGGGAGAAAGATATCTTTCGGCTCATAGTTTTGGAAGTTTCCATCTGAGGTTACTCAGTCTGTCACTTAAGGCTATGATGAAGTAGACGAATCATGATGGATACAGCATAGGGAAGCTACGCAATGCATGGCAGTCAGGGAGAGACAGAGGAGGGAGCAGGAAAGAGACAGAGACAGGCAGAGAGAAGGAAGAGGGAAAGGAAGAAGAGAAAGGAAAAGAAGCTGCCATCACCACTACCAAAGACCCTTTGTATTAGTTACATTTCTATTGCTGTGATAAAACATCTGGACCAGCAGGGCAGTGGTGGTGCACGTCTTTAATCCCAGCACTCAGGAGGCAGAGGCAGGTGGATCTGTAAGTTCGAGGCCAGAGTGAGTTCCAGGACAGCCAGGGCTACACAGAGAAATATTTTTTAAAAAAAAAAAAAAAAAAAAAAAAAAAAGAACCAAACACCTGGATCAAGACAACTTACAGAAGAAAGAGTTTGAGTCTATGGTTCCAGAGGGCTAGCGTGTGTGTGTGTGTGTGTGTGTGTGTGTGTGTGTGTGTGTGTGTGTGCATGTGTGTGTGTGACGGACAGACAGACAGACAGATAGACAGACAGATTTGGAACTCATCAACAGCCAGCAAGTTCAAGCCATCTTTCTGTCTTGGCTACCCTCTCACGCTCCTGGGGTTCTAGACGTATGCAGCCATGCCTGCCTTTTAATATGGGCACTGAGGATTTGAACTAAGGTTCTCATGCTTGCATAGTCAGTGGTCTAACCTGATGACTCATCTCCTCAGCCCTAACTTCAGCCTTTGAATAAGAGTATTGAAAGTATAATACTGTGAAAAGCCAGACCTGCTAGGGGAAGTGGGTCATTCGGGCCATGTGACTGGGGCAGTGCCTTCCCCTGGCTGTGATGCTGCTCCTCTCTGGCTCCTGCCCCCTGGGATGTGAGCAGCATTCTCTGCAGCATACTCTCACAGCCTTGATACTGTTTTCAGGTACACAGCACGGGCCAACCATGAAACCATTAGCAACAGGTAATTTATCCCCCTTAAGTTGTTACCTTACAGGTAGATGTAACTAACACGCCACATCTAGGTATGTCTATGAAGGCATTTCTAGAGACAGGTGTCGCAAGGGGTCTAACCTAGTCAACAATTTCATTTATAGATATTTTTTGGGGGTCAGGGGACAGGGTCCTGCTATGTATCCATGGCCTGGGATTGCTATGTAGACCAGTGAAAGACTAAGTGGCCCATATTTGAAGAGCAGTACGTGAGCTTGACCTCTGGCCTACACACATATATACTACATACATATGTGCACACACATGTGCACCCATATCTCTACCCACCTTTACACACATGCAAACACACATACCATCTAGAGCTGGGTATGGTGACTTATTCCTTTAACCCCAGCACCTAGGAAGCCAAGAAAGACTCCTGTGAGTCTGAGGCTAGCCTGGGCTACATAGAGAGTGAGCTCCAACCCAGCCTGGGCTACAAAACTCTATCTCAAAACTAATAAACCACAGTAAACAAAACACATCATCTGGACTGCTGCATGGGGAACTAGCCGGTGGGGTGTTATAACCATAGAGCCCCAGACTTCTGCCCCACTGGCCTGTGATGCTGAGGCCCATCATGCCTTGCAACTGCCCTTGTCCAGATTTACACTGCACTTCCAGCTGTATCTCTCCTGGCTTGCCAGGTGGTGGTGGTGGTGGTGGTGGTGGTGCATGCCTTTAATCCCAGCACTTGGGAGGCAGAGGCAGGTGGATTTCTGAGTTCAAGGCCAGCCTGGTCTACAGAGTGAGTTCCAGGACAGCCAGGGCTATACAGAGAAACCCTGTCTCGAAAAACCAAAAAAAAAAAAAAAAAAAAAAGAGTTGGTCTCCTGACTTGAAGGCAGCCTAGGTGTCTCTCAGTTCCCCCCAGCCTCTTTCATACAAGATGTGGGAGCCCAGAAGGAACCTCTCCCCCACTCTGCAGCCTCCTTCCTCTATTCAGTCTGCAGCCTTCTACCCACCACCCTACTCTGTGGCTCTGGGTAACTGTTCCAGAAGCTGACAAGATGCATGATCGTCTCTCTTGCACACAGAAACACCATGGCAACAGCAAAGGAAGCCAGACTGGAAGTTGCCAGCCCAGAGCGGCAGACCATCTGGGAGGCCACTCCTCCAAATGTCGCCTGTTCTAAGCGCGGGCTCTCATACATAGCAGGGTGACATTTAAGCGCCACGAGAGTAAACAATAGTGAACATGATCTCCCTCCCCACTGTACATTTTTCTGCCCTGATATAATGGAGACAATGAGTAAAGGAAGCCAAAGAAGGCCCTAGGTTACAAGAGACGTAGATCTGAACAAGGGAGGAGCCCTTCATACAGTCAGTCAGTGGGCTAGTCTGTGACTCCATCTCTAATGTCATCTTAGAAGTCTATTTTTCATGTAGGGAAAAGAAACGTGTGTGTGTGTGTGTGTGTGTGTGTGTGTGTGTGTGTGTATTAATGAAAATCTCCATAACCTGAACCCTCTGGTGCATAGGTCCCCACGAGCTTGTCTTTCCTTCCAAGGACGGTAGTCTCCCTAGAAACATATAATATCTGCTAAGAACTGTGTTAAGCCCATTCACATGTATTATCTCATTTAGTCTTTGCAACAAAATTAATAGATACAGTTAAGACATTGATGCAGAGTGCTCTTGGAGTAGGTGTAAATTCTTGTCAGAGTCGTCCTAGGTATTGTTCCAGGTACTCCTAAGGAGTCCAGCTATGGGCAGGGTCCAGCACGTACTAGAAGGGGTTGGAGCAAGGCTGTTTGGAATAGAGTCAGCCAGGATATGCAGCTGTGGTTTTCCTCCAACAGTGTCAACAGCTCCCTGTCCTCACTTCACATTTCCCACATAACTGTCTTATCTGAGACCTCTGTCCAGAGCCTACTCAGAGCATCTCCTAAGATACAGGCTGCTGGGACTCTGGCTCTTGGATAGAATGAAGGAGAACAAGTGCTAACCCCTTGGGGGTCAGCTAAGGCACAAAGCAAGTAGAGTCTTAAGATTAGGGAGCTAAGAAAGAGTCTAGTGGGAGCTGTTAAGTCTCACCCTGGGACAAAGGGCTAACTGAGGTGCCTACTTAACATGTCAGAGTGGACCTGGCTGCCAGGTTCTCCTAGCATCCCTCCAGTCCCTACTGGTGTCAGGGTATGGACCACAACCTTAAACTTCTTCATCCCAGGGGCTGGGCTGCCTGTCTCCCAGCTGCCCTTCTCTATGTAACCCAGCCATTTTGATTACCCTGCCCTTTTTGGTCTATCCTTTACCCTCTTGGCATTTTGGTCTCCTGGCTCTTCTCCTCTCATCCCCATCTCTTTACATGGACTGGCTGAAGCTCACGCTCACTCCAGACTCTCACAGATGTCTCTGCCTCTGCCTCTACCCTCTCTCACATCTACAATAAACTGCCTCCGACATACCTAGGAACAATCATGGCCTCCTTTTTTTTTTTTTCCATTCAGAAGCCACCTAAGGGTACCAAAAGTAGGGGTGGGTTTCCAGAACCCAGTGCTACGGTAAAGCCAGGGTCAAGGGTGGTCTAACAGCACTTCATGCAGAGATAGCCTGGCTGGAGAAGATTGCTTGCTTTCGACTGCTGCCTAAATCCATGGGCACTGTGATTTGGGGGGCACTGGGAATGAGGGTAGACACAGAATGCAGTCAGGTTTCACAAGTGGCAGAGTTAAGAGAGGATGGGGTCAGAAGAGGCCAGGATAGGAGGAGTCATTTGGAGACTGAGGCCCATATGATAAGGCTGGGAGTAACACTCGGGAAAGGTCAGGCTGGCCAGGCTGGGAGCTGTCAGTCTTTGGAGACTATCCTTGACATTCTTTTTCCTTCTTTCTGTTGTACTGTATCGTATTGTACTGTACTGTACTGTATTGTGCTGTGTTGTACTGTATTATTCTTGTTGCTATTGTTGTTTGGTAGTACCAGGGATTGCACACAGGGTCCCACGGATCCTCAGCAACCCCTCTTCCACATTTAAAACCCACTTTTTGTTTTGAGATAAGGTCCTATTAAGCTGCCCAGATCGGCCTCAAACTTGCCATCCTCCTGCCTCAGCCTGCTGGGTAACTATACCAGGCATGCTATACCAGGCCATAGGAGACATTCTTAGTCCTACTGACACTTCTCTGGGGTCTGCCTTTCCGGCTTAGAAGGGTTCAGCTGTTCCTGTTCCATTGGGAAGGTTTGCATATTGCCGCACCAGGAGCTCTGGGAAGCTTCAGTTACTGGCTAGGACTATCAGCCTCTGCATTCGTGTGTTTCAGAACTGCCTTGGAACTAGAGGCTCCTCTGCTTTCCACCCTCCAATCGGCAACAGATCCCATCTGTTCTACCTCCAGTGTGAGGTGAATCACGCCCTTCAAAAGAGTTATTGGAGCCCTCACTGCCGCCGACTGCCAGCGCTTGCTTGGAAATAGCACTTGGAAATAGCGTCTCGGTTACACCAGCTTCTCACAACCTGAGAGGATCAGTGTTTCGTGAGAAGAGAAGGAGACATATGGACACCACGTGACAGAGGAGATAGAGATACCTACACTGAAGGGCGCAGCTGCAGGAAGCCTCAGGGACAGAGAGCAGAACGGTCCTTCTGCCATGCAGCCTCTGACAGTGTAGACTTCTGGCTTCCAACACTGTAGCAGTAAATGTCTACTCATTAAGCCAGCCCATCTCATGCTTTGCTTGGGATGGACTGCCTCCTCGAGCTGTTTCCTCTCCTTACACAGTCCTCTTGTCTACCTAATGCAGGCTTCTCTCTCTCTCTCTCTCTCTCTCTCTCTCTCTCTCTCTCTCTCTCTCTCTCTCTCTCTCTCTCTCTCCATCTCCTGCAGACCAGGATGGTCAAGTTACCTGGAGTACCCGAAGCTCTACACAATCCTAACCTTTGCCCAACGGCATTGCTGTGTGCCCAGGTCATAGCTTGCTGGGGCAGACTTCTACTGAGAGATGCCATCTACTCCACAGGTCTTTTCTGTTCATCTACTGCACGCCTGAAACAAATTTCATTGCTTCTGGTTATTCTGTGTCCCCAAGATCTTGCCCTGTCCCTAAAGTTGGGTGGCTGGAAAGCAGGGAGTATGTCTCCTGGCAGGAATGTCGTATGTTCAGTCGGTAGGGTACACAGATGCAAGAGCTGGCCTCTGGCTCAGTGTGGACAGAAGAATGAACACCTGGATCAGGAAGGAGAAACTTCCCAGAAATTGAGAGATCAATGCTTATATTGCTGGATGATCAATTTCCTTTGAGAAAAACTACAGCTGGGGGTAGTGGCACACGCCTTTAATCCCAGCACTTGGGAGGCAGAGGCAGGCGGATTTCTGAGTTCGAGGCCAGCCTGGTCTACAGACTGACTTCCAGGACAGCCCGGGCTATACAGAGAAACCCTGTATTTGGTGCTGGCTCCTGGCAGACTGGCCCTTTTTTCTGAACAGATGGGTGGATCTCTCAATAATATCTTATTGAAACACAGTGGTAGGTATCCTTTTACAAAAATAGAAGAGATAAGGTTAGAACAAGGAATGATACCCCCCCCACACACACACACGCCTATATCCTAACACCTTCAGGGGGCTCCTGATAGCACTTGGGAGGCAGAGGCAGGCAGATTTTTTTTTTTTTTTTGGTTTCGAAAAACTAAAATAAAACAAAACAAAAAACCCTATAAGCCCAAGTTCAGGGTTTCAGGAGAACTCTGGGTATGTGTATAGAAGTGAGGGAGGGTGTAAGCTACTGAATTCACCTCTTATTGCTAGCAGTGGAGGAAGAGGCACAGCCCTGGGCTGGGCAGCTGCCACTTCCTCTTTGCTTACAGACCGCTGACCACAGGCAGCACTTTCTCTGAGATTGTTTCCCCTGAGGTCTGCAGGTCTGGGTGCAGCTTCCTCAGGCACTGCCCTGCTCCTGTCTCTGCCCTGCCCGCTGGCCTCCAAGCTCCTTGTGACCTCTCTGCTGTCCTGCTGAATGAAGAAACCGAAGCGTCCAAGAGATTCTGGTTCTGTCACTTGCTTGCAGTTGATGATTCTGGAATGAGTCCTGGTGTATTCATTTCCAGAGAAATTCACCACAAACTGGGTTGGCTTATGCCATTCCAGAGCTATGTTTGAGATCAAGGTGTCTCAGGAGCCCCTCTGAAGGTGTTAGGGTATAGGCCTGTGTGTGTGTGGGGGGGGTATCATCCCTTGTTCTAACCTTATCTCTTCTATTTTTGTAAAAGGATACCTACCACTGTGTTTCAATAAGATATTATTGAGAGATCCACCCATCTGTTCAGAAAAAAGGGCCAGTCTGCCAGGAGCCAGCACCAAATACATCTTTTAGTGGTATGTCCTTCAGAGCGTTCCCAGAGGGACAATGATCTGGATGACCCCCCCCCCCCCACCTCATGCAAGAGGGCTAGGAGAAGCAAGCAGCTGCTGGCTTGCCCCAAATAGGAAGTGGGGGCTGCCACTCCCACTAGCTACAGCAGCCCTCTTCAGGAAGAGTTTGCTCTGAGGACTCTTTTCCTCTCTCTTTCCACAGAGTGACCTTGCAAGCTCCTGGGTTACTTCATGTCACTCTTACAGCTGTGCAGCGACTGCTCAGACTTCCTGCTCCTCCCCCAATCCAGCTGCCTCCTTCATAATCCCAGGCCTCCCTCCCGGATTTCTAGTCTCTTCTCCCTCCCCCCTCAGGTTTTCCCTGCCTTCCTACAGAAGGCAGAGGAAACTACCAGGGAAAGAAGGTAGGAAGGCCCTTTCCTGAGCCCTGCTGCCTCCTGGCTCCCTGTGGGGGGTCTCTGTGTGATCTCTGAGCCATCCTCCTCAGAGAAATGCATTGGGCAAAGCTTAGGACTTGGTGGTCTTTGGTGAGAACACTGTGAGGGCCCTTGGTAACCCTTGCCACCACTGACAGCCCCAGAGGCCACTGCTACCTTGAACTCAAGGACCCTCCTCCCTGAGTCCACACATGTCGGTCCTTCTCAGCAGAAAAGTCCCTTTTTACCGGAAGACCACCCAATGCCCCTTATATTCTAGGCATCACTGGCTACTGCCTAGCTTAGCCCATCCTTGCTTCCTGTCTAACAAGTTCTGCCATGGTCAGTGTTTCACCCCTCTCAGGTTTCATGGAGGCAGGCTGACTCTGTTCTTGGCTCTTAGGTCTTCAATGGTTTCCACCCTTTCCTTCCTCCTTGGGCAAAAGATCCCAAGGTCTTCCTTAGTGGCACAGCTTGCCTGTGGCTCACGAGGTGCTTCTCTGAGGTGGTTAGGCTGTGCCCTTCTCTAAGTTCCTCCACATTATACTAAATGCTTGGTATCAGGATACCCCGAGTGACTCCATTTTATGAAACAGCGCATCGTTCTCTTTGGCTCTAACTGCCAAGGACTCTGCACCTTTTTTTGTTTGTTTGTTTAATTTTGGTATTTTAAGACAGAGTTTCTCTGTGTAGCTCTGGCTGTCCTGGCACTCTCTCTTTAGACCAGGCTGGCCTCGAACTCAGAAATTCGCCTGCCTCTGCCTCCCAAGCACTGGGATCAAAGGCATGCGCCACCACTGCCTGGCATATCTTTTCTTTTTTAAAGAGTTATCTACTTTATGTCTATGAGTACACTGTAGCTGTCTTCAGACACACCAGAAGGAGGAGTTGGATCCCATTACAGATGGTTGTGAGCTACCATGTGGTTGCTGGGAATTGAACTCAGGACCTCTGAAAGAACAGTCAGTGCTCTTAACTACTGAGCCATCTCTCCAGCCCCCAGGACTCTGGATCTTAAATGGCCACCACCTGTCCATCAGGCACATACAAATAAATAACATATTTACCAGGAGCTAGGGATAAAAGTCAGTTGTTAGAGTGCCTGCCTGGCTGGCGTGAATGAAACTCTGGTTCCCACCCCCACCCCGTCACCTCCCCCTCCACTCTCCTAGAAGAACATAAACAGAGTGTGGTAGTGTACATCTGTAATCTCAGCATTTGGGAGGTAGAGGCAGGTGGATCAGGAGTTGAAGGTCATCCTTGGCTACATAGTGAGTTGGAAAGCCAGCCTGAGCTAACATGAAACTTTTTTAAAAAGTATTGGCACCTATGAATTTATCAAATGAGCATACAGGGAGCTCAAACCATGTCAGAGGATCTAAAGAGATGGTTCAGTGATTAAAAACACTGGCTGCTCTTCCAGAGGACCTGGGTTTGGTTTACAGCACCCACATGACAGTTACAGAATTACATCTTCTGTAACTCCAGTTCCAGGGAATCTGATGCCCTCTTCCAAGCCTCCATCGTCACTATATATATAAGTGGTGTGCATGCTGGTAAAACACCCATACACATAAATAAAAGTAAAGAAAGCATGCCAGTAAACTCAGGCTCATAAGCTTATCCAGACCAACAAATGGTGTAGGTACCCTTAGCTGGGCTGATGAAAGGAGGGACAGCCCAAGACAGAGTGTAGCAAACTCTCATCTCTTGCCTGTCACTCATCATGGGCCTTGTCTAGGAAAATTGTCACAGCAAGTAACCTCTGTGTCTGTTCTCTGCTCAAGTGTAGTTTCTTCTGCCATTGACACACAGATCACTTCAAACTGACATGCAAAAAACGCCTGCCCCACCAGGACCTGCCTTTGACAGCTTCATATTGAACAGTTCTGTGACTACAGACTGTAAACCTTCTCATCCAGCCCCCTACAGGGCGACAGAGACACAGACTGATCTGTTTGTCTCTCTGCTTCTGCTTTGATGAAGACTCTTTGACTCATGATACTTCTTTGATCTTTAGCAGAGAGAGAGAGAGAGAGAGAGAGTCTTGTGTTTGTGTGTGTGTGTGTTCACACATGTGTGTTCAGTGTAATGCATGATCTGAGAGTTAATAATAGAAATTAAGGATGGAATACAAGAACCTGTGAAGGAGCCTGGGGCTATTGCTCAGTTGGTAGAGTGCTTGTCTAACAAGCACAAAGCCCCCACATTTGATCCCCAACACCACCAGGCAAGGTGATGCTGTAATCCTAGCACTGAGGGGTTAGATGGAAAGGATCAGAAATTCAAGGCCATCCTTAGCTACACAAGGAGTTTAAGGCCAGCCTGGGCTGCATGATACTCTGTCTCAAAAATACCCTGTGATGGCCAATGCTCATGTCTACCAAGTAAAACCAGGAGTTCTTGAACTAAAGCCGATGAAATTGTAGAACGACTTGAACATGGCTGTCTATGCTGCTGGCATTGGCCAGCTCTCAGGGTGGACTCTCCTCCAGTGGACATGAGTCTTTGACTGCCTGCCCTGCCCTGCCCTGCTGCTTCCTGGGGTAGTTCTATTATGTACAGAAGGAAGGCACAAGACCCATGCATCACCTCTCCAAGGGCTTCTCATGTCCACTTCCCAGCAGCACAGCCTGGTGATTGTTGGGTCCTTTAATATAGTGACACCATCCTCACCATGCCACCCTGGGGAGTCCCCCAGGAGACTAAAAGGGGACTGAGGTCACTCCTGAGCCTCAGTTATTTGTGTAAACACAGCACCCAGTGCAAGCTTGAGTAACCCATGTATAGAGTATAGATGTAATCCAACATAGCTTCTGAACAGTAGGCTCAAAACTCAGGGCATCCAGGTAGCCTCCACAACCTCAATGCCTAGAGATAAAGGATGGTGGGGATCCAGGAATCCATTCCTCAGCCTCATCTTCACTAACCCCTCTCAGTCTGCTCCCACAGGAAGCCCTCCCAGCAGGTCATTTCCTACGGAGGAAATCGCCTTTGTCCTGGAAGTGCAAATCTGGCTCCAAGAGGCCAGGCCTCTTGAGGGCTATTGTTTGGTGCTTCCTTCTTGGCAGCTGGCCTTGGACTCCTGGGCCCCTCAATGCCTGCCCGTCCAGTAAGTCCTGTCACTCCCAGTGGCTGGTAACCTAAGGGCACAGTCAGAGCAGCTGGTTATACAGCTGGGACTTGGTTCCTGCCCTTTGGGACACAACGGGGTAAAACTTTTTTCAGTGCAAAATCCCCAGAATTATCTGGAATCATGTTAGAAAGGCTTTTCCCCAAACTTCTCACACTCAGCTAGTAGGAGACCTAATACAAAGATTGTGGCCTTTGTGTGTTATGTGGGCATGCATCTGTTGTTTCTAGAGGACGGCCTCAGGCACCATCCTCAGACCAATGCCCCCTCTTCCCGTACCCCCTCCCACAGTCCCTTCCTCCAACCCCTTCTCTTCTGAGAGGGTGGAGGCCCCCCTGGATATCTCCCAACCTTGGCATATAAAGTCTCTGCAGGGCTAGAATCATCCCCCCCCCCTCCAGGCCAGACAAGGCAACCCAGTTAGACGAATGTATTCCACAGACAGGAACAGCTTTTGGGATAGTTCCTGCTCCAGTTGTTTGGGACCCACGTGAAGACCAACTCCACATCTGCTACATCTGTGTGAGGAGACTTAGGTCCACCCCATGTATGCTCGTTGGTTGGTGGTTCTGTCTCTGAGAGACCCCAAAGATCCAGGTTAGTTGACTCTGTTGGTCTTCCGTGAAGTTCCTATCCCTTGAGGGACCTCCAATCCCTCCCCCAGCTCTTCCATAAGAGTCCCCAAGCTCCAGTCACTGTTTGGCCATGGTCTCTGCATCCATCTGAGTCAGCCGCTGGGTGGAGTCTCTCAGAGGACAGCCATTCTAGACTCCTGTTTGCAAGCATAACAGAGCACCTACCATTAATAATGTCAGGCTTTGGTGCTTGCCCATGAGATGGTCCTCGAGTTGGCCGGTTATTGGTTGGCCATTCCCTCAGTCTCTGCTCCCTGCCCCATTTTTGCATTTCTTGTAGACAGGATAAATTTTAGGTTGAAAGTTTTGTGGGTAGGTTGGCGTCCCTATTGCTCCACTGGGGGTGCCTGGATGGTTCTAGGAGGTGGCCTCTTCAGGGTCCATATCCTCCCTGCTGTGAGTCCCACTTAAAGTCACCCCCATTGATTCTTGGGAGCTTTCCCTATCCCAGGTCTCTGGTGGGTTCTCAAGATGCCCCTCACCACATACACACACACACACACACACACACACACACACATGCGCACAGACGCACGCACTCGTAGGTCTACAGATTTCCATTCATTCTCATGGCCATCTTGCCAACTCCCCTGGTCTCTCCCCACACCTGATCCTGAACTGCCCTCCTTCCCCTCCCCATCTCCTGTCTCTCCCAGTTCCCTCCCTCCTTCTGACTTCTTGACTGTTTGTTTCTCCCTTCTAAGTGAGATTCAAGCATCCTTGCTCGGGCCTTCCTTCTTGTTTAGCTTCTTCGGTTCTGTGGAGCGTAGCATGGGTATCCTGTATTTTATCAGCCTTGAACTTCTAATTCTCCTGCCTCTACTTCCCAAGTGCTAGGATAACACATATATGCTACCACATCCAATTTATTCAGTGCTGTGGATTGAACCCAGAGCTTCAGTGCACCACAGTCAGGCACCCTACCTAACAAGCTACATCTCCAACTAGTCTGAAACTTTCGAGACAGACTCTCGTTGGCCTGGAGCTCACCAATTAGGATAGGGTTGGCTGAAGAGTCCCAAAGATCCTCCTCTTTCCACTCCTCAGTACTCAGGCTGCAAGCATACTACTGCGGATCTTCACATTTACAAGGTTTTGACATCCCACACGCCAGGCCCTGCTTCTACTTTTCAGCTACCATGAATAATGCTGCTTTAACCTGTGTGTATAAGTATCTGTTGGAGGTCCTGCCTCTAATTATTTGGGGCTACAAAGCAAGAACTGGGAATGTTGTATCATATGCCAGCTCTATTTTTAATTCTTCGGGGTCCACGATGTTTTCCTCAATGTCTGCCTGGGTTTATAGTCTCCACATTTGAGGCTCTGCTCTTCTCAATCAATGCCAGCACTTGTCATCATCTCCCTTCTGCTAACAGTTGCTATCCTGATGGGTGTGAGGCGGTATGTCACTGTGAGTTCGCCTTACATGTTCTTGTCGTCTCGTGATGAGAGGTTCTGTGGCCCTGTGGGCTATTGCACATCTTCTTTGAGGGGGGAAAAAAAGCCTGTAAATTCCTTGCCTATGCTGTAATCTGGTCTTTGGTTTTTCTGGGCTGGCTGTTGTTGGAAACTCATTGGCTGCAGGGGTGGCTGATAACATGTTCTTCATGTGTTCTACATCTTTCATGCTGAGCCCCAGTGAGCCCTTTCATCAAATGCCTGGTATACAGGAACTGGTGGAGAAGATCTAGAATAAGTGCCTACCCTGCCCTCAGTGTCCACTTGGACTGCCCTCTACCCACCTGTCTCTCTCAGCTTCCTCCGGCTGTCTCACTAATCCTCAGAGTTCTCAGTCGTTTGGTACTAGACTTAAATCTAGTCAATATACAGGAAGGAGGTTCCAGGGAAACACCAGACACTGGTGTAACCCATTGCCTTCTGTTTGCCTTGACCCCAGTATAACAGATAGGCAGTAAAACATCCACTTCTTGCTTTATTTTTCTGAGACAGGGTCTCTCAGTGTCAGCCAGGCTAATCGGAAACTTGTGATCTTCCTGCCTCAGTATCCCTAGTGCCGGACTCACAGGTGTGAGTCACCATGCCCAAGGAAACAGATAGAGAATCACCTAGTTGGGGGTACCTATGAGAGTGTTTCCAGAGAGCTTTAACTGAAGTAGAAAGACTCACTGTGAATATGGGTAGCAGCGCCCACGGGCTCAGGTCCTGGGTTGAAAAAAAGAAATAAGCAAACTGAGCACAGGGTTATGACTCTGCTCCCTGACTCGGAGCCTAGTGTTGCCACCATGCCTTTCCCACCAAGGTGGACTGTACCCCAAAACAGTGGATGTAAATAAACTCTTCCATAAGTTGCTTTTGTCAGAGTTGAGGGATGCCTCATTGATTAAGAGAACTTACAGCAGCATTTCCGAGAGGAGTCTCCGTGAAGAGCCAGTACTGATGGTGTAGCAGAAGCCAGAGGCCTCCAACCAGAGCAATGACTCATTGCAATGAACATTTTGTAAGTAATGCTGTTTGGGCAAAATGGTATAGTGTGTGACACACTGTGACGCACCACAGCTTCCAACGTGAAATGTTTGGTTTTATGTTTGTTTTTTTGTTTGTTTGTTTGCTTGCTTGCTTGTGTTTTGAGACAAGGTTTCTCTGTATAGCCCTGGCTGTCCTGGAACTCACTCTGTAGACCAGGCTGGCCTCGAACTCAGAAATCTGTCTGCCTCTGCCTCCCAAGTGCTGGGGTTAAAGGCGTGTGCCACCACCGCCTGGCTCTGTTTTATTCTTTATTGTTTTCTTTCATGGGGGTGAGATTACAAAGGTGGAGGGTAGATATAGAAGGACTTGGAAGTGAGTTGGATTGGGGTGCATGACCAAGAATCAAAAAAACAATGATGGAGAGGGCTGGAGACATGGCTCACAATTAAAAGCACTGATTGCTCTTCCAGAGGTCCTGAGTTCAATTCCCAGCAACCACATGGTGGTTCACAACCATCTGCAATGGGGAATCTGATGCCCCCAGAGCAATAGTGTACTCATATACATACATACATACATGCATGCATGCATACATATATTCATACATACATTCATACACATGTGGGGAAAATTTAAGAAGCCGCCATGGCGGCGCGGTGGCCCCGGAGGGGCTTCCACTGCCGTGGCGGGTCCCACATTCGGGGGTGGGGGGGAAACCCTATGGTTCCAGCGGCCTGAGGGCCTTAGCGGCGGCAGGCCCCAATAACACGAGGAAGTCCTTGGTTCCAAAATGGTTTATTGTCATGACGGATAATAGATGGATCTAGGCGTACCCCCAAAAACTCAGGGCAGTCCCGAGTTATATAGGGAGGGAGAAAGGGGGAGGATCTGGGGGAGGCATGTTTAATTTGCTCTGCCCTCTGGCCTTCATTAGTATGTAAATCCCTAGGGCCTGAGGCCTATAGCCTGGGCTATGTAGTAATTCTATAGAGACTGTGACCGCTTTTTCAGGATCCTGGGTTCTGGGGGACGTCGAACTCCTGCCGGTTCTCATGTAGAATCTCGCCCAGAATCTACAGAGTCTCGGGGTTCTAGACACACCTGATCCACCATGATCCAGGATACCCTTACGCAGTCCCACATACACACATACATACATACATACATACATACATACATACATACATCTTTTTTTTTTCTTTTTCTTTTTTTCGAGACAGGGTTTCTCTGTATAGCCCTGGCTGTCCTGGAACTCACTCTGTAGACCACCCTGGCCTCGAACTCAGAAATCCACCTGCCTCTGTCTCCCAAGTGCTGGGATTAAAGGCGTGCACCACCACTGCCTGGCACATACATCATTTAAAAAAAAATGGAGAAAAAAGAATGCTTGCTGCTCTATCAGAGGACTAGGGTTCAGATCCTAGTGCATCCAGGATCCCTTTCTGGGTTTCATGGTGCCTGCACATAAGCACACTTGTGTGCACACACAAACAGTTGCATACAAACTTGCACACACACATACTTGCACACGCACACACACCATTTTTTAAAGTTTTGTCATATCTTCTGTCTTAGCACTGAGCCAGCCCACGGGGTCACAGAGTGGAGCCTGGGACCCTCCTCCACCTTGGAGCTCATGTCTAACATGAACATCATACCTTACATGTCCTGGCCACCAATTCTCTGCCTTTTTGTATCTGAAAGTCAAGCACCTTCCAGCCACCCTGAGTCTCCATCCTGGGACCAGTGCACGGCCCAGCCCTCCTGGTCTGTTCTGGAGATATGACCTGTGTTCCACATAGCCAGACCTCGTATGTTGCTCCTCGTTGGTCACTCACTCCATGGAGTCTCTCTGCCAGGAGAGAGGATAGCTGCCCACTCCTGCTGCAGGACTATCTGGTTCCCTGGAATTCTCTCTGAGCTTGGACTCATGGCTCCAAGCTGTTCTCTTCCTTTCCCCTAGGGGGCCTGCTCCCATGGCCAGTCCTAACCTGGCAAGCTGTGGTATGAGCAGGCCATCTGAATCACTCTGGCTTCATATCCATCACCAGCTCCTGTGCTGGAGTTTCTTGATCCACACTGGGCCCTGGTGAAAGGCAGTTTCTACAGAGGGCCTCCTACCCTGGGCCTCTGTGTCCCAGCCTGAGAGGAGCTGCAGCTGAGGACTTTGCCAGCCCTGGCACACATAGGAGTGAAGTGTCAAGAAGCTCATTCTCCCCAAGCACCCTTAACTGGGGAGGTTAAGGACTTGGGTATGGGTTCCCTGGCTCCACCCCTTTAGCCATCCATCCTACATGTGTTCTCCATAGTCTCCCAGAGGTGTTGATAGAAGTTCCCTCCTCCAATAGATGCCCTTTGATAATCTTCTTTCCCAGTTGTGAAGGACAGCAGGGAGGTAGGAAAGATCCTATACTCTCACTGTTACTACTCGCACTGTTAAACCTTGGGTTTAATTTTTGGTCAAACTATTTGTAAGCCCCGTAGCTTTAATCAAATCACCTCACTCCTTTGTAATGGGATAATGATTGCCCAAGCATCTCTTTGCCTTCACTGTTGGAAGTTCAAACTTAAACCTGGACTAGCCCCTGGGACATTCTCTGACGTTTTGCAAACGGTCTAGGAGGGAAGAGACCCACGTTGCCAGTGTTGAGTCAGCAAGCTGGAGCATGGGAGGTGTAAGCAGGTTCTAGAGGAGGCCTGGCTTTCCCTGGCCCTGAAGAACAGCTGGTTGTTAAAGGGTAGGAACCCAGCCCTGCAAGACGGCTACCATCCCAGGTTGACTTGCACTACCGTCTACAGCATACGTACTGCCTAAATAGAAATATAGGATCATACTGGGCATGGGGAGGGGTGGGAACTACGTATGCTACCTGTGATGATGTTGGGGAAAAGCAATGGGAGGTGAGACACAGCTCATAAAGGGGCTGCACCCAACCTCTCCATTCTGCAAGTAGGAAGCAACAGGGAAGAAGGAAGCAAGAGAAGTAGAGGGGGTAAGGATGGGGAGACTTAAACTTCATGCTGACCTGGGAGCAGATAGTAAAACAGCAAGTTCAAGGCCAGCCTAGGTAACTTCATGAGATCCTATGAAGGCTACAGAGATGGTTCAGTGGTTAAGAGCATTTGCTGCTCTTGCAAAGGACCTGAAATTGGTTCCCAGCACTCATGATCACCTTTAAGTCCAGTTCCAAGGGATTCGACACCTTCTCCTGGCCTCTGCAGGCACCTATACCATGTGACGTTCATTCTTACAAACACATATGTATGTAAATGAAATACATTTTTGGGGATTAGAGAGGTGGCTCAATAGTTAAGACCATTGGCTGCTCTTCCAGAGGACCCATGTTTGATTCCTAGCATCCACATGGTGGCTCACAATCATCCAGTACTAGGGAATCTGACTCCCTTTTCTAGACTCTGAGGGCACTAGGCATGTAGGTAGCATACAGACATACATATAGACATGACGCATAAATAAAATTTTTAAAAATACATTTTAAAAAACAAAACCAAAAGGATGTCTTGGGATTTAACACGGTGTCTAGAGCATTTACCTAGCATGCGAAGGCCCAACCAAATTCCCAACCAAAAAGTGGAAGGAGGGATTTTTTTTATTAATATTTTAAGCAGGTGGCATGGGTCAAACCATTTAAGCAAATAGACCCCTCAGAGGCTTGTATGTGACTGAGATCAAATATCTGAAAGCATCAAGCACAATGCCTGGCATGAGGAAGGTGCCCGACAAATGCCGTGTCATCTTCATCCCTCCCTGGAGTGCCCACCACCCTGGACTTCTCAAACATAGACTCCCTGCTTTGCTCCTGGGATGAACCCAAAGGCTCACACAGTCCAGGCAGTGGCTGGTGAATTGGGAGGACCTGCCCGGACATGGCTACTTTCCAAGTCACAATGAAGAGAAGCCTAGGGTCCTTTGACCCAGTGCATGGCCTCTTGGTCACACCTTGAGCCAGCCCTGAGCCTGGCTTGGTTTCTTTCTCTTGCCTGCTGAGTACAGGGTGGAAGAGAGACTCCTCCAGCAGCCCTTTCTGCAATCCCCCAGCCAGACCACCTCTTTGGATAGTTCTCTTTTCTTTCCAGCTCCCTTTCTTGTTAGGCTGTATAGACAAGTGAGTCCTGTGAGGATCTGGGGTTGGGGAGAGGACTTCCAAGCCTCATATATAATGTGATGACACAGTGTTCTCCTACCTTCAAAAAAAAAATCAATATACAGTAGCCTAACTCTTTAATCAGCACCATGCTACCCAGAGGGAACTCTCGTGTGGTTAAGGTTGATTTGGGTGCCTGCCAGGGGAAGTTCAAGTTGTTATGGCTTAAGAGATGTGTATGTGCTTTCTGTGTCCATGTGCTTATGAGCTGCATGTTTGTACATGTGTGCAGGGACTTCTGTGGGTGTGAGTGTATGTGCATGCCTTGTGAATATATGTGTGTACATATATGCATCACATGTAGTGTGTACCTTATATGCCTTACATAAGGGGTCCTGAATGAAGGAGGCTGTGACTCATCCTTTCTCGGGCTCTGATATGGTGTTTGTATGGTAGTGCTTTTTGGTGTTTAGATCTTATTTTCTATGAACTCTTTTGAACATTATAACACCCAGGTGACCAGAGAGCTACTGTAGTTTTAGCATCTTAAGGAATTCATTTGTTTTCACAAAGCTAGGATGTGGGAGCCAGGATTGGAGCCCACACACCTCTGTCCTCAACGCTTTCCTGTATATCCCTTGGAAATAATTTGCTAGACACTGAGGTACCCAAGAATGCCTGGGCAGATGAGGTGACTCCTGCCTACGAAGCTTCCATTCTACTGTAGATGTTTCACAGGTGTTTGTAGATGTGTGCTCGAAGAT
Source organism: Grammomys surdaster (assembly GCF_004785775.1). NCBI lineage: Eukaryota > Metazoa > Chordata > Mammalia > Rodentia > Muridae > Grammomys > Grammomys surdaster. The sequence continues at coordinate 1,471,897 of NW_021604669.1, read as the reverse complement.
CTGGGGACACAGCCTATGACCTGTGATGATGGAAGAATCAAGGTCAAATCCAGGAACGTTCACCAGATGGGGCCCCAGGACCTAGTCAATGCACACAACAACCAGACACAGTAGCTTAACCATTGGGGGATTACTTTCCACACCAAACAAGAAACCCTGGAGGGCCAGGGCTGGAGTAGCTGCATAAAAAAGCTACTCAAGGCAGGGCCTCCTCTAACTCTTTTTAGATTTATTTAATGCATTTGAGTAAACTGTCACTTCTGACACACCAGAAGAGGGCATCAGATTCCATTACAGATGGCTGTGAGCCACCATGTGGTTGCTAGGAATTGAACTCAGGACCTCTGGTCAGTGCTCTTAACCACTGAGCCATCTCTCCAGCCCTCTTTCATCTTTTTTTTTGTTTTTGTTTTTGTTTTTTTCGAAACAGGGTTTCTCTGTGTAGCCCTGGCTGTCCTGTAGACCAGGCTGGCCTCTAGCTCAGAAATCCGCCTGCCTCTGCCTCCCAAGTACTGGGATTAAAGGCGTGCGCCACCACTGCCCAGCCTCTTTCATCTTTAAAGAGTGATGCTCTCTTCACGCTGTAATTTCCAAATTCTCCAAACTGAGTCACAGCTCTAGCCCTGCCCCTCCCCACTTGAGATCTGCCTGCCTCTGCCTCTGCCTCTGCCTCCTATTTGCTGTGAGTAAAGGCAACCACTGTCTTGCCTAGCTTCTTTATTTTGTTTTTATAAGGAGTATTACATACTAGCTCAGGCTGGCCAGGAACTCAGTATGTAGCCCAGGCTAGCCTCATACTCATACATTCCTATTTCAACGTCTTGAGCAATGGGATTACAGATGAGCACTACCATGCCTGGCAAAAGATACACATCTGTTGAGTCAGGTGAAGTCTCCAGGGACTGGGACCACCCATCAGGACACAGTTCCTTTTCCTAGTCACATGCTATGATAGAGGAGATAAAGGGCATTTAGCTGGCTCTGCCTTGTCTTCTTGGCTAGATAGAAATCCTGAAGTCAATATCAGGAAAGAGGAAGAACCCAGAAAAGGCAGTAGTCAGGGATGGCATATGGAAACACAGAAATGTGGGCTCACTGCGGGGGTCGGGGGGGAAGGAGGAAGCTGTGCTCTTTGATCGCCTGTGTACATGTGCACCTGCATGTCTGTGCACAAGGGCATGCCTCTAAGTGTGTCTGCACATGTATGTGTGCGTGGGCTGTGTACATATGCACAGGTGAGAAGATACTGGCTACAGCAGTGTATAAGTGCTTAATCATGGGGGCCTTGATTCCATGTCAGCTGCCCCCAGACCAAACAGGGCTGAGTAAGTGACAGTCCTTGGTGAGGTAGGTGACAAGCAGAACAGTGGAGATGGGAGAGGAGGGAGGAAGCCCTGTAGCGGGCTTCTCCAGTTGTGAGGAGAGACAGTCTCGAGCTACAAGGCTAATACATATTTCCTCACATGTGACCCAGGGAGGGGGTTTGGCAGCTGGCAGAAGCTGTAATTGATGGCTACATCTGGGCTTAGGATCAGAACCCCTGCCCTGTCACTTCACACCTGGCCACTCATTAAGTTCTCTGTGCATCTCCCTTTGTGTGAGTGCATCAGAAATGATCTCCCCAGTGCCTGGCAGATGTTGGTGTTACAGCTTGAACAGAAGAACAGCATGGTAAGATCACTGAATGCCAGTCTCCCCACCCCACCCCCATGATTCAGAGGCAGAAGGCCCAGTTTCTCTGGAGGCTTATCCCATTTTCTGTATTGAAGCTCTCCTATCTGTGCAGGTCCAGGTGCACACTGGCAGCACAGACACCAGCTTGCATACAGACCAGAGGACCCATTAAGCCTGGCATCTCTTAACAGCTGCTCTGGAACTGAGGAGCCAGCTGGCACCTGGCCAGGATGCCCTGAGAAGCTGCTTTCACAAGTCATTCATAAAAAAAAAAAAAAATCCAAAAGGCTGGACCAGTTCCCTCAGCTACCCACTGTTACCACACAGTGTCCTCTATGCCCTGATGGGTGACTTCTTATTCCCAGGAGCCTGTAGCTGTGAGGTGTCCGTGAAGAGTGGACAGCCACCAGTGCTATCATCCTGGAGCTCAGACAGAGCCCAAAGACAACCTACAGTGAGCACATCTGGTCCTAGTCTCCTGTCTTCACATCACACTCAATGGAGGAGAGGCTGGCAGTTGAAAGAGCAATAGCCACTGGCAGGATTCATATTAAAATATTCTTCAGGAATACAGGAAGGCATCAAAGCCAACCAGAACTCAGAGAAGATTTGGGAGGTGATGATGTCTACACTGATGAATAAGCTGTAGAAATGTTTGAGTAGTGGCCAGGCACTTGCACATGGACAACACAAGAAGCCACAGATAGAAGAAACTTCAAGAACACCAATTCCAGGTGAAGATAGATCCCAGCCAGCGTTGGGTGTGGTGGTTGGTGCATGCCTTGAATCCCAGCACTCCAGACAGGTGGATCTCTGTAAGTTCGAAGCCAACCTGGTCTATAAAACAAGCCCAGGACAGTCAGGGCTACATATAGCACAGAGAAACCATGTCTCGAAAAACCAAAAGGAAAAAGAAGAAGGAAGAGGAGGAGGAGGAGGAAGAAGAAGAAGAAAAAGAAGAATGAGGAGGAGGAAGAAGAAAAAGAAGAAAAAGGAGGAGGAAGAAGAGGAAGAAGAGGAGGAGAAGGAAGAGGAAAAGGAGAAGGAGGAGGAGAAGGAGAAGAGTGAACATTTTTAAACCAACTAGTGAAAAAAAATGGAGCAGGAGGCTGTAGGGCTGTCTTGTGGTTAAGACCCTCTTTCTACTCTACCAGAGGACTGGGGTTTGATTCCCAGTGCCGACATGGCAGCTCAAAGCCATCTGTAACTGCAGTTCTAGGGAATCTGATACACCCTTCTCTGGCTTCCCCTGGCACAAATATTTCCTCAACAGCATGACGACAGGTTCCAATGGAAACTGTCATTTTATAACTTTTTTGTGGTACACACACATACATGCAGGCACTCACACAAACACATTTAAAAAAAATCTTTAAATAAGCAAAACATGGTGGTGCATACCTTTAATCCCAGCACTCAGGAGGCAGAGGCAGGAAGGTATCTGTGAGGCCAGCCTGGTCTACAAATCAAGTTCCAGGACGGCCAGGACCATTACACAGAGAAACTCTGTCTTGAGAAAACAAAAAAGAAAAAAAACATTAAATAAAAAAAAAAACAACATCATCATCATCATCAATGATCACTTACAAATTTGCAATGGGCTTGACTAAGTAGTAATAAAACAAAACTTGCATGCTCTACAACATGGCTATACCTACTGCCACCTAGTGGCAGAGTCTAACAATTGCAGGGGAAGTGCCCAGAAAAAGTTTTCAGGAGTAGTAAGCAAAACCCTAACTTATAAAACGACAGTTTCCACTGGAACCTGTCATCATGCTGTTGAGAAAATATTTGTTGAATGAATAATTCATTGCCAAGCTGTCCTGTCAGCTGCTTTGGTCTCACAGTCTCCATGGTTTCTTTATCCTTTTCTTTCAACAGTAAAATAGTTTTTCTTCTTAGAATTATAAATGAAATTAATTACATTTATTTGTGAGGGTATTCTGACACAGAGGCTCATGTAGCTCAGGATGACCTTGAATTCCTGCTTTTATGCTTCTACCTCCAGAGGTGAACTTTCAGCCACGCTCCAGTACTCCTGGCAGTCTGGTTAATTACCTCATTTACTTATTAAGTCAGGGTCTCTCTATGTAACTCAGACAGGCTTCCAACTGAGAACCACCTGCCTCCATTTCTGGAGTGCTGAGAGATAGCCATGCCTCCACTAAGCCCAGCTATTTTGATTTCTGTCTCTGAAAGACAGAGTCTCACTATGTAGCCCAGGCTGGACCAAACCTTGCATCAATCTTCCTGCCTCTACCTCCCAGTGCTTAGATTACAGGAGTGGGCCACCCCCAGCTCAAAGACACTTTTTTTAAAAGTCAAAGTGACACCCAGATGCTTCACTCTGTGATGCCCTCGGGGTCCTGATGTAGCAAGGGGTGCCTCCACGGACTTTCTAGTCTTCAAACCCACTAACAAAGCAAAACAAACCTCTATCATTTAATTTAAAAAATGGGGCTGGTAAGATGGCTCAGTGAGTAAAGGTGCTTGCTGCCAAGGCTGACTGTTAAGTTTCAAACCCAGGACAAGCGGCTAAAGTGCCTATTTAACAAAATGGACCTGGCCTCCAGCTCTCCCAGCATCCCCCAGTCTCTACCTGTTACTGGGTATGGCTTGACATATGCCACCCTCTATCAGGAACTAACTCTGCAGCCCAGGGCCTGGCTTGCCCTTCTCACAAAGGTGTTTCCTTATATAGTCCAGATATTTTGGTCACCCGCTCTCCTTTTGTACCTTTGGCCGCCTGATGCTGTATTTCCTGTGCTCCCGCTCTCATCTCCCCACATGGTTCGGAGTCACGACCACTCTGGACTCTCCCAGATGTCTGGCTATGCTCTCCTATATATCTATAATAAACTTCTCCACCGTACCTAGGGGCAGTCAGATCCTTTTCCTTCTTTCTTTCTTTCTTTCTTTCTTTCTTTCTTTCTTTCTTTCTTTC
>NW_021604669.1:1428064-1467269 GCF_004785775.1 Grammomys surdaster | reverse complement strand
TTTCTTTCTTTCTTTCTTTCTTTCTTTCTTTCTTTCTTTCTTTCTTTTTTCTTTTTTATTCACTGACAATCCTAGTTAGATTCCCAGGACCAACATGGTGGGAAAAGAACTGGTTCCTGCAAGTTGTCCTCAGACCTCCACATGTGAGCTGAAGAAATGTACCCACATGCATATGCAGATAAAATAAATGTAGTAATTTTTAAAATGTATATGACACATGTTCATGCTAAAGAATTCAAAATATAATGAAAATCCCACCGGGCAGTGGTGGCGCACGCCTTTAATCCCGGCACTTGGGAGGCAGAGGCAGGTGGATTTCTGAGTTCGAGGCCAGCCTGGTCTACAGAGTGAGTTCCAGGACAGCCAGGGCTATACAGAGAAACCCTGTCTCAAAGAAACAAACAAACTCCCAAAAAACAAACAAACAAAAAGAAAATCCCAAAGGAAGTAGAAACTCATCCTGAATCCCACCAGTTAGAAAAGTAAGCTGGGTGGACTGGTGCATGCTTTTGACCCCAGTACTTAGAAGCAGAGTAAAATAGACGATGTCTGTAAATCTAAGGCCAGTCTGGTCTATGAAGTAAGTTCTAGGCCAGCTAGAATTACATAGTGAGACCCTGTCTAAAAAAACTCCAGGCAGTGGTGGCACATGTCTTTAGTTCTAGCACTCAGGAGGTAGAGGCAGGCAATCTCTGGGTTTGAGGCCAGCCTGGTCTACAGAACAAGTTCCAAAACAGACAGAGAAACTGTTTCCAAAAAAAAAAAAAAAGAAAGGAAGGAAGGAAAGGGAGGAACAGAGGAAAGGAGGGAGGGAGGGAGAGAGGGAAAAAGGGAGGGAAGGCGGGAGGGAGGGAAGAAACAGCATTATTAGGAAAACAGGCTGTGTGTTCTGCAAGCACGCAGAGAAACAGATGGTGAAAATACATGGACAAAACCAGAAGAGTCAGGCTAGAGAGATGGCTCAGAGGTTAAGAGCACTGACTGCTCTTCCATAGGTCCTGAGTTCAATTCCCAGCAACCACATGGTGGCTCACAACCATCTGTAATGGATCTGATGGATTCTTCTGGTGTGTGTCTGAAGATAGCTACAGTGTACTTGTATAAATAATAATAAATAAATAATATTTTTTTAAAAAACCAGAAGAGTCATGAAGTTGGGAGTGGGACGTGTTAGGAGAGACTCAGAGGAGGGGAATAAGGAGTAGTTGTGGTCACGTTTCATTGTATACACATATGAAATTTTCAGGAATTAAAAAAAGTTATAGGAGGCTGGAGAGATGGCTCAGTGGTTAAGAGCACTGACTGCTCTTCCAGAGGTCCTGAGTTCAAATCCCAGCAACCACACGGTGGCTCACAACCATCTGAAATGAGATTTGATGCCCTCTTCTGGTGTGTCTGAAGACAGCTACAGTGTACTCATAAATAAAATAAATAAATCTTTAAAAAAAAAAGTTATAATAAAAACCCCAGAAGAGTGGGATTTGGGGTGGTAATTTAAATTTAACTTTATTTGAATTTGAATTTTTGTTGTTGTTGCTGTTGTTGCTTTTGTTTTTTGTTTTTCAAAACAAGGTTTCTCTGTGTAACAGAGCCCTGGTTGTCCTGTACTCACTTTGTAAAGCAGGCTGGCCTCGAACTCACAGAGATCTGCCTGCCTCTGGAATACTGGGATTAAAGGCTTGTACCACCACAGCCAGCACTTTATTTGAATGTAACGAGGGGGAAGGAAACAGACATTAATGGGAATGCTGGATTCACATATTTCCTTTTTTAAAAAGATTTTTTTTTTATTTATGTCTGTGTGAGTTGGCATGTACATTAGTTGCGAGCTGCCTGTTGGTACGGGGTCAAAACCCAGATCCTCTGCAAGCGCAGCAAGTGCTCTTACGTACTGAGTCATTTCTCCAGCTCCTTAGTATTTCTTCTATACAAAAGTTTCCCCCAAAATATCCTTTTAAGTTCAAGAAAGTGAGCTCCAGGCATGTCCAGAATGAAGTCATCAGAGCTTTCGTAAAGGAGGCATCCTGGTGTTTGCACATACTGACATCTTGCCATGAGAGACGAGTCAACTGGTTTTGCTGGCCAGCACTGCCCTAAGGGCCTTGCCCTTACACACAGTTCCTCTGCTGCAGAAACAGAAACCCTTGCCAGCTGCCCAAGCTCCCACCATTTTGCTTCTCACCCCATCCCACCCCACCTCTGTCTCTCTACTATGTGCAACTATGGAGCAAATAAGGTTCTGGTCCCATTTCCAGGTTCAATCAAAGCCGCTCAGCTCTTACCTGCTATACATATTGGGTGATTTTGTAAGGCAAAGAACTCAGCAAGCAAGCAGTAGTTTGACAACCACTGCTGCAGGCTGACCCCCAGGCCCTTCACCTTGAAAAGCCACGACTCCAGGCTAGCCCTCAGGCCTTTGATTCTATGTGAGAACATAGCTTCCCTTTCTGCCTAAGCAGGCTTAGAACATTAGCAGTTGGCTGGGTTCTGGAATTGCAGGGTAATTACCTGCTCTCCTAATTGGCAGCTGAATGCAGGCCTTTGGGCATGGAAAGTTCCTGGTGAGCTGGCTCTAAACTGGATTAGGTAGAAAGTGTCAGATGAGTCCATGCTGAGGGCTGGAAGAGAATGAGCTTCTCTCAGGTTCTACCTGTGCTCTGTCTGGTGCCCAGGGCCTCAGTCCCATGAGGGTCATGGACCTTCTTTCAGAAGAAGAAATTTGGGGAGCCCCATCTCATAGTGAAGGAGTTGTCTAGCCTGTTACTGCCTGCACTCCAGTCCCCAGCACTGCCAAAGAAATAATATAAGAGGAACCCAGGACTAGAAGTATGTGCTTTCCAGTCATCCCCACAGCACAGACTCACAGGACAACCTGGCTGTGTCTTGTTGCTCTACCCAAGGCTTCTGAAGGCTTCCCCATGAAGAGAGACAATAGCTACACTGGAGCTGATACAGTGTGAACTGCCTGTGGAGACACTCCCCAAGAACCAGGCACCTCCAGTGCTGTGCCCTCAGAGACAGGTTCTGGAAGTCCTGGAACCCCTTCATTGGTGTGGAAACAGACGGGGATGGGATCTGAGGGAAAGTTCGGGGTCAGAATGATTTAGGTTCAAATCTCTGTTCTGCTCTTTATTCCCGAGGCCTTGGGCAGATCATTGCTTTTTAGAATCTCGGTCTCTTCCTCTCGAAATATGTTATCAGATTCAGTACTTCCGATAGGGTGATCAGCAGTTCATTGAGGATCCTAACTGGGGCTCAGCCAGTGCAAGAGAAAGAACAGCACAAGCTGGCCTCTTTCCAACTTCTTTGATTTCACAGATCTTGTCTGTGTGCGTACATATGCATGTAGGAGTGATGTCAGACTCCACCAGACTCCAACCAGGTCTAGGGGGGGTGGGGGGGTGGGATGAGGCTCTCCTGTGGTAAGAGAACACTTGTTAGCATTCTGTCTAAGCTCTGCCCCACAGTTACCTGGCAATAGCCAGGTAGGCCTGACCCACTATAAAAGGAGCTGCTTGCCCCCTCCTCGCTCTCTTGCCTCTCTCTTGGTCTTTCTCTTCTTCCCTTTCCCCCCTCTCCATGTGCCGGTCTCTACTCCTCGACTTCTCTCTCTCTCTCTCTCTCTCTCTCTCTCTCTCTCTCTCTCTCCTCTCTCTGCCTCTCTCCCCTCTCTCTGCCTCTCTCTGCCTCTCTCTGCCTCTACTACCCTCTTGACTCCTCTCTCCATGCCCTGAATAAATTCTATTCTTTACTATACCATCGTGTGGCTGGACCCTCAAGGGGAAGGAATACCTCGGCATGGGCCCACCGAGACATCCCCTTCCCCCATACCACACCACACCTGCATAGAACGTATCCCCTCCTCTCTTTACCTTTTTATAAACACATCAAACACTATAAGCAAGGACTCCACTGGAGGAACAGAGCCTCTCAGAAAGGTGGAGGTGAACTTAGGAAAGTGCATTCACACAGAGAACACAAGATCAGACCTAGGTCTGGCACAAGCCAGTTTATGGCTTCAGTCCTGGGCCTCTAGCTAAAACCTAGAGTCCATGGCACAAGGATGACAGAAGGCCATCCCAGCTGTGCCTCTTGCCCCTGACCTTTGTCATGCAGATAAAGGACATGCCAGCCCAGGAACAGATAAGGGAAAGGTGTGTCCACTATCCTCACACTGTCCTTAGGAAATGACCCCATCATTGTGGCCTTTCCCCTACCCCCAACCCCCAGCAGCTTTCCTAGGGATGGCTGGTTCTAACCACAAGCTTACAGGAACTAAGAGACCCCAGGTGCCGGTGCCCCACTTTAATTTCTGTAGCCTCACCCCAGACAGGGTTTCACTGTGTAGCTCTGGCTGTCCTGGAACCTACTCTGTAGGTCAGGCTGGCCTTGGACTCACAGAGAAGCACCTGTCTCTGCCTCCCAAGAATTGAGATTAAAGGTGTGTGCCACCACAGCCTGGCTTCAAATTTATTTTCTGTCTTCAGATCAAACATCCAACCAAAAGGCAACTCATGGAGAAAGGATGCACTGAGTCTGAATTGTAGGTTATAGTCTCTCAGAGGGGAGAAGCTGCTGCAGCAGGCGGTAGACACTGGAAGTGGCCAGCCATACCATAGCAAAGAGCAGGAAGAAATAAACCCTGCATACTTGGTACTCAGCTAGCTTTGTCTACTCCTATACAGCCCAGGGCTACAAAGCAGAAGCTGGTGCCTCAGAAAAGTAGGCTGGGGCTTTCCATATAGTTAAGGCAATCAAGACAATTCCCTCCACAAGCCAACCTGACTTTCACAAGTGCTCACTGAGACCCTCTTCACAGGTGATTGTAGGTTGCATCAAGTTGTCAATTAAAACTAACCTGTAAGGGTCTGAAAATCACTGAAGGAAGACCCCAGACTCACTATACACAAAGACAAAGAGCATTTATTCTACAGAAACAACCAGCATGCAGAAGCCAACCATTCTCCAAAATGGCAACCCTAGACAAAGGTTCACAGCCTTCTTATAGTGAAGTTTCTAGAAGGATTGGGTAACTTAAAATTTCGTTGGTGGGTGCTAGGGAGTCACAGGTGGTCAGTGATCTGCATTTTTATGTCATGAACATTTAACCATAGGTTGAGATAGGGCCACCCAGCACAGAAGGCCCTTTCTGAGATAAGATATTTCCCCGTTTGTGTGGTTATCCCCAGGCTTTGGGAGGGGGGGTTATGACCTTATCCCTGGATTTTATGGTCTGTTCCTGGAGCTGGTGCCTTATTGTCTAGTTCCTGTCAGTTCTTGGAGTTGATGCCTTATGGCCTCCTTTTTGAAATCAGGCCTGGTCCTTAAATGGAAACAAATGTGATTTATGTCATCCTTTCAACCATCAGAGCTGGAGAGATGGAGAGACGGTTTAGCAGTTAAGAGTGCTTACTGCTCTACCAAAGGATCAGAGTTCAGATCCCGGCACCCACAACAGACAGCTCACAAACACCTGTAATTCCAGGTCTACAGCATCTGACACCCCCTACTGTTATTGTGTGCTTGTTCACGCATGTGTGTTCAGTGTAATGCATGAGTTAATAATAGAAATTAATAATAGAGTTAATAATAGAAGTTAATAATAGAGTTAATAGAAATTAAGGATGGAATACAAGAACCTGTGAAGGAGCCTGGGGCTATTGCTCAGTTGGTAGAGTGCTTGTCTAGCAAGCACAAAGCCCCCACATTTGATCCCCAACACCACCAGGCAAGGTGATGCTGTAATCCTAGCATTGTGGGGTAGAAGGAAAGGATCAGAAATTCAAGGCCATCCTTAGCTACACAAGGAGTTTAAGGCCAGCCTGGGCTGCATGATACTCTGTCTCAAAAATACTCTGTGATGGCCAATGCTCATGTCTACCAAGTAAAACCAGGAGTTCCTGAACTAAAGTCGATGAAATTGTAGAACGACTTTAACATGGCTGTCTATGCTGTTGGCATTGGCCAGCTCTCAGGGTGGACTCTCCTCCAGTGGACGTGAGTCCTTGACTGCCTGCCCTTCCCTGCCCTGCTGCTTCCTGGGGTAGTTCTATTATGTACAGAAGGAAGGGACAAGACCCATGCATCTCCTTTCCAAGGGCTTCTCATGTCCACTTCCCAGCAGCACAGCCTCAATACTGTGGTATTGTTGGTTCCCTCAATACAGTGGTATTGTTGGCTCCCTCAATACTGTGGTAGAGTGAGACAGTACTCACATGCACACATTTTATTTTATTTTCCTGAGTATCAACAGGCTGGCCTCAAACTCCCAGAGATCTACCTGCCTCTGCCTTCCTAGTGCTGGGACTAAGGGCATTCATCCCAATGCTTGGCTATATATTTTTAAAAACAAAACAACAATAACAAAAGCTAACAATTATGCCAGCCAAGGGACTCTAGGTGGGAGGTGACACTCCACCTGGCAGCCCCCCCCCTTCCTGGAACCTCAGCTGGGGTTGAGGCCCTCGTGGTTCCTCTGATTTGCCTGTGGGGGTGCTGAGGGTACAGTTGGGGTGCAAAACTAGTGGGCTCAGTGAGCTGTGCGTGGTTTACCCCTGTCCCGCCACCACCTCAGCCCTTGTAGGTCTCTACTTTGTTTGCTTCTACTACGTTCCTGAGCCCTGCTCTCCCCGCCCCTGACTCCTTGCTCAGCCAGGCACTGCATCTAGCCTCTTAGGACTTGTTCTACACGGTGGCTGCAATGAGATCCTATCAATTTCCTGTTCTGTGTGTTGCTGCAGCAGTGGCAGCAGATGTCCGTGTGTAGACTCTGCTGGGAACTTCTAAGGACCCTATAGGTCCAGCCCCACCCAGGCCTACTGGGTCAGAATCCAAACCCAGAAGTCCCAGCTCCAGCTGATAAACCATCCTGCCTCCATCTTAGGCTTGAAAGCCAAATTTTTGGTTCCTATTTTTGAGACAGGGGTTTTCTGTGTAACCTTTGCTGTTCTGGAACTTGCTCTGTAGAGTAGACTGGCCTCAAATTCAGAGATCTGTCTGCCTTTGCCTCCCTGGGTGTTGGGATTAAAGATGTGCACCAGCACTTCCCGGTTGAAAGCCATTTTATAGTAAAGATAAACTAGGTTCATTCCAGTTTATGATGAAATCTTTGTTTTCAAGGATTGGGCTGTGCCCCACCTATAACCTTAACTACTAGTGGTTCAGTACTGCCTGTTCCAGGAAACAACAACCATACCTTTGTTTCAAAAGGTTATAATGAGCCAGGCAGTAGCGGCCATGACTTTAATCCCAGCACTTGAGAGGAAGAGGCAGGTGGATTTCTGTGTTCAACACCAGTCTGGTCTACAGAGTTCCAGAACAGCCAGGGTTAAATACTGTCTTGAAAAAACAAAGAAAAGGTTATTATGACCACCTTGCAACCATGTTTTTGTCTGAGGAAGTTATTATGACTAACTTGTATGCATACATATTTGTATGCTTCTATGTTCTGCTTCTATAATCTCACCTATTTGCCTGCCAAATCCCCATTTCTGAAGCTCCCTACTCCTGAACTATAAAAACCCTTATTTTACCCACGTCCAATGCTGATTTCTTGAACCACGTCTTTAGGAAGAGCCCTTGGACACATTTTTTTTTTAAAGGTTTATTTATTTATAATATGTAAGTACACTGGAGCTGTCTTCAGACACCCCATAAGAGGGCATCAGATCTCATTACGGATGGTTGTGAGCCACCATGTGGTTGCTGGAATTTGAACTCAGGACCTCTGGAAGAGCAATCAGTGCTCTTAACCGCTGAGCCATCTCTCCAGCACAAATTTTTTAAGATGCTTGCTTTAACTAATTTCTTGCTTTAATTAACCCGATCATGATTTGGGTTGGTGGTCTTTCTTCTCCCATCTATGGGATTGACAAAGCAACAGGTAAATCCAAAATCATTGCCCAGAAGAAAACTTCATCCCCCTTGCTGCCTCTCCAGGCACTTAGGAGCTGAGGTTCTGCATCCCATCTCTAACCTGATTTCCTCTCTCCTCTGACACCTCATGTGCCATTTATCCCAAACTCCTGGAGTGTGGGTCACCTACCTCAATTTGCCTACAAATTTCCTGCTATCAGAACTCCCTCCCTCCCCCAAGCTCTTTTAGCAAACACCTATTCACTCTCCAACTCCCAACCCAAAGAACATACCACCAGGAAGCCCTCCCTGACTGCTCTCTCCAACCAAATACCTCTCTATACATGCCACATTCCTTTCTGCCTTGTTCTCTCCTGGGTAAGCCTTGAGCCAGTCTCATTACTTAGAAATTTTGAGTGAATGTTTTCTGGGGTGGAGAGGACATAAACGAAAGCCTTTTCTTCTGGGGTGCCAAGGTCAACCCAAAGTATAATTTTCCCAAAGTCCATCTTGAGGACCCAATGTGTTTATTAGACCTACAAAGCATGGGCAAGGAGTTCCTTACAGGAATATGGGTGACCCCAAATCAGCTGCACAACTGGAAAGTCTTCCAGTCTCCCTGCTTCAGTTAACCTGCCACAGTCTGTATCTTCTAGCACTTCCTGTGAGGCAGGAGGTCTTGAGCAATTAAGGCAGAATTATATACAAACGGCTGGGAGGTGAAGGACACAGTGATTGACATCAGGTCCAAGATGAATGATTGACATCTAATGACCCTCCTCACTCGTTCCTCCTCTCCCTGAGAGGGAGCTACTGCAGTCCATGGGCTAGATCTTGAGGCTCATCCGCAAGTTGTGACCACAGCTGCTCAGAAAATGATGGCCGGGCTGGAGAGATGGCTCAGTGGTTAAGAGGACCGTCTGCTCTTCTAGAGATCCTGAGTTCAATTCCTAGCAACCACATGGTGGCTCACAACTGTCTGTAGTGAGATCTGATGCCCTCTTCTGGTGTGTCTGAAGACAGCGACAGTATACTCACATACATAAAATAAATAAATCTTTAAAAAAAGAAAGAAAAATGATGGCCCTTATTCCTGGAGGACATTGCTGTACAGCAACTTGGCTTTGGCCAGGTACCCCCCAAAATGGCTGAAGACTGGTGGAAGACTTGCGTGGGAACGTTGCAACAATTGTGCTGGAGGGACACAGGTAACCAGGGTTCATTCATTTGCTTTTTTTTGTTTTTTCCAGACAGGGTTTCTCTTATAGCCCTGGCTGTCCTGGAACTCACTCTGTAGACCAGGCTGGTCTCGAACTCAGAAATCCGCCTGCCTCTGCCTCCCAAGAGCTGGGATTGAAGGCGTGTGCCACCACCGCCCGGCCATTCATTTGCTTTTAAACTATAAATGGGATCTTCGTTCTTGGGTAACAAGTCACACTCACCGTGGGAAAATGTGCAAGGTAAGCACATGATCCTCCCACACCCAGCCCTGCTCTGTTTCACAGCTGAAGCCTGCCAGGACACCCCATTCCACGCAAAGCTTGGGGGAACTTGAAGCATCTGACAGGTTTCTCTTCCCACTTGGGCTGTGACCCTGCATGGTCATGGGACAGCCTGTGGCCATGGTCTTACATGTCTCTAGTCACTAGGCCCACTCAGCACTATCTGTGCCTCTGTCCCTGAATGCCCAGGTGACTGGGATCTCTGTCAAGTGGATTCCAAGTCAGCACTGTGACCAAGAGTGTGTGCAGCCTGTGACCAGAGACTGACTGTACCTATTTGAGTCTCCACACTTTGTCTTAACTGCCAGTTGGACAGAGCTTGCACAAACACCCGGTTTGGGTTTATCTGTCTTTCATTTCTAGGGTGCCCTAAGCTACCTGGGCTTCTGGTCCCCTGAAAATTTAGACAAGAAGGTAGGTGCCTTTGAGATAACTTGCTGACCCAAGATGAGCCTGGCCTGCTTTCATTCATTCATTCATTCATTCATTCATTTCCTCTTGCTCCCTGGGTCCAAGCTGAGATGCTGGAGCCAGGCTACAAACAGCAGAGGATCACTACTGATCTGAGTTGGTGCAGATGGAAGATAACTGGGGTGTATGGGGGAGGGGATACATCTCATCAGCCCCTCCTTTCTTTCCAAAGTCAGGCCCACTAACCACCCAAGGCACCTCTAGGGCTGCAGACCGGCTCCAACTGTAGTGACAGCTCCAGGAACAAGCCTCACCAAGGCTGGAGGACAAAGAGAGGCCCCTCTCTGTGGGTCATGGTAGCCCAGGAAGTTAAGAGCCCCCAGCTGGACAGGGATCACCTGACTCATTTCTTCAACTCTCTGCTTCCTGGGTTCCTTGGTTACAGAAGAAGCGGCCTTGAGCTGGGGGCGCTTATGAAAGGGTACTTTGACATTCGCTCAGGGAAGGGTGTGAGGAAGGAGGGTGGCTGGGTATTTTTGGATGCGGCTTTGGAATCTGTTCCTCCTCCCCCAGTACCATGGCAACCAGCAGAGCCTGCAGCTGCCTGCTGGGGTGGGGCAGCAGCTCAGACTACATCCTCCCCGTCTTAGCCTAGGGGGATTACACGAGTCTGCTGCCCTGGCCACACTGCTTCCCCTCTCTGAGCATCTGTAATAGGACAACAATATGGGTGGGTGGCTGTGGTGATATGTGAGACCAACTTGGCTCCGGGCAGGACTTGCAGGTTCTCACAGGAGACAGGTGCCCAAAGTGATTAAGAGAAGTCTGGAGTGAGGGAGGAAGCTGTGGGGAGTCCTTGGATGGTCCCTCAGTCAGTCTGGAAGTTTCCACAAGGCCAAAGTGGCCTGTTAGAATGAGCTGCGCTTCTCGGTTGCGAGCTTGCCTCAATGTCCCTATGGTGACTTCAAGTCCTGGCTAACAGTATGACAAGGATTTTAGGGCAAAAGCTCTACTCTGGGAGTCCCAAAGGCCATTATCCCAAAGACCCATTAAAGAGATAGCAATAAAGGCAGAGGGAAGATATTTAACAATGTGGCCATGTTGGCAGGAAAGACAAAGGGTCCAGTGAGCTTTAGGTTTGAATAAAGTCTCTGGGGGTGGGGGTGGGGGACAAAAGGTGTGTATCACTAAGTAGTGCTGACTAGATGATGTCCTGC
Source organism: Grammomys surdaster (assembly GCF_004785775.1). Lineage (NCBI taxonomy): Eukaryota > Metazoa > Chordata > Mammalia > Rodentia > Muridae > Grammomys > Grammomys surdaster. The sequence continues at coordinate 1,456,285 of NW_021604669.1, read as the reverse complement.
CTATCACTGTCCAGCTCAGGCTTTGCAAGGCGGTCTGGAGAAGTCCTTATTGCTGTGGGGACACACTGGGTCTTAGGAGTTGATTACTTCTGCTCCAGCTTTGCCCTCTCTGATAATAGCCCTCTCTGAAGGTAAGCCATCCATCCTGTAAAGCTCTGTGGGTCCTGGAATCCAAAATGAATACAGATGTGGGGCCCCCACTGGAGGCCTTTAAGGACTTTTAAGGGATTCTAGATCAGGATGGTGTAGATGGCAGACAGTAGGCGCCTCAGTAACTCCTACCTCTGTGACTTCTGTCTTGATGAGAGATGCCTTGAAGGTTACAGAGCAACTAAGATGTTGAGCTCTACAGGTGAGCCAAAGTAAAGGAGACGGATACAACACAAAGGCAGAGAGGTCACGCCTCACTCTGCTGTCAGTCACCCGTGGACCTAAGTGAGGACTCAGTGCATTTTAAGCAAAAAAAAAAAAAAAAAAAAAAAGGCTTTTAAGCCAGTGAATGAAATGCTATGTGAGGCAGGCACGGGCCACAAGGAGAAGTGGGGGAGAGCCACTGTAGGGGAAGGGGTTGAGAATCCATCCTCAGACCCCTCCCTTTCTACTGCACAGCCCTCAGCCTAGGACTTGGTGCTGTTTTGAGAACAGAATCAAAGCAGGAAGTCACCTGAACCACACATTGCTTTTACAGCTGCTGTTAAAAAAAGTCTTTACCACAGACTGAACACAAGAAATGTATTCTCTGTGAGGCAAAGGACTGGGCCTCCCTCCAGCCTGAGGCTCTAGGGGAGAGTTCTTCTGCCTCTTCTAGCTCTGAGAGTCTCAGAGCCTTTCTAGACTGTGGCTGTCACTCTGGTCCGCACTTTACCTTTCCGCTGCGGAGTGTGTCTCTCCTCTTCACACAGGGACAGCAACTATTGGACACAGGACAGCAGAATCCAGGGTGGTCTCAGCTTAACTCAGCTGAAAAGTCTCTAGTTCCAAAGAAGGTCATGTTCCAAGGTCATGAGTAGACATGATTTCTCTCTCTCTTCCTTCCTTCCTTTCTTTCTTTCTTTCTTTCTTTCTTTCTTTCTTTCTTTCTTTCTTTCTTTCTTTCTTTCTTTCTTCTTGGTTTTTCGAGACAGGGTTTCTCAGTGTAGTCTTAGCTGTCCTGGAACTCACTCTGTAGACCAGGGTGGACTTGAACTCAGAAATCTACCTGCCTCTGCCTCCCAAGTGCTGGTATTAAAGGTGTGCGCCACCACTGCCCGGCTTCTTTCTTTCTTTATTGGATATTTTATTTATTTAAATACAGATGTCATCCCCTTTCCCCATTTCCCCTCCCTAGAACCCCCTATCTCATCCTCCCTCCTCCTTTATGCTTTTATACCATTTTGATTACATGCATGGATTAAGGTCAGTTCTAGGTAGAGGGTCTAGCAATACAATAGATGCAAATAGTCAAGGAGCAAGCAAGACAATAAACACAAATAGTCAAAGAAAAAACAAGGCATAAAACCCGATTACGAGAACACTCACGGGTGATCACTGTTTCTAATCGCTTATCAGGATGGCCAAAGTATCTGAGCCTACTTCCTTGTCCTAGCCCAAGCTCATTTTCATGTCTGAAGCCTACTTCCTTGTTCTAGCCTAAAATCTAGATTCCTGTCTGAAATTACTTCTTTGTTCTAGCCTAATAGTAGACATGATTTCTGCAGACACTATTAAGTTACTACAAGCTCCTTTTGTCACCCAGGGGACATCACAAAGGCAGAGATCTCAGAGTGACCAGACTGAGTCTAGGTGAGTCTTGGAGAGAGTAGAGGGTGCAAGGTGTGCCTTTTAGGCAAAAGTAGGGGCTGGGGAGGGAGTCACTGACTAGGCGTTGTCCTCTTCCCAAGAGCTCCTCCCGTTGCTGGTACCCAGAGAACTTTGAAATCCAGGCCCAGGCTGTGGTTGAAATGTGGAGTCAGAACTAGGTGTGTTGGTTGTTTTGTTTGTTTTGTCTTTTGAGACATAGTCTCACTAATGTAGCCTTGGCTGACTGAACTCACAGATAGCTACCTGCCTCTGCCTCCTGAGTGCTAACATTAAAGGCATACCCCACTACCCCTGGCTGTTAGCTAGTTTTAAATGTCAACTTGACATAACCTAGAAAGATGTATTTACTTTTATTTTATGCTTATGAGTGTTTTACCTACATACTGTGTACTTTCCTGGTACTGGTGGAGGCTAAGAAGAAAGTACTAGATTTCCTGGAACTGGAGTTTACAGACAGTTCTAAGTTTCCATGTGGGTCTGAGAACAAAACCTGGGTACTCTGGAAGATCAAGCAGCCAGTGCTCTAAACCACTGAGCCATCTCTCCAATCCCATGGGAAGAGAATCTTAATCGAAAATTATCTGGATTAGGTTGGCCAGTAAGCTTGTCTGTGGAAGACTATCTTGGTCTTTAGTCAATATAGGAAGACCTAGCCCATTGTGGGCAGCACCATTCCCTAGCAAAGTGTCCTAAACAGTATAAGAGGAGAAAGCTAGCTGAGAGCAAGTGAGCGAGTATACATGTATTTATTCTCTCTGCTCTGACTGTGGATATGACACCTTAAATTTCAGCCTTGGCTCCCTCACAATAAGGGGTAGAGACCTGGAAGTGTAAGTCAAATAAACCCTCTTTCCCCTAAGTTGCTTTTTGTCAAGATATTTTATCAGTGCAACAGAAATGAAACCCAGGCACCAGTGTTTCTCTTGGCTGTACTCACCTTGACCGTCTCTTCCTTCCTGAACTGGCTCCAGCTGCCATAATAATGTACTCAGGCTGAATGGCTTAAATGACAAACATCTGTTCTTCACAATACGGGGAACTGTAAGTCTGAGTCAAGGTCCTACTGGTTTGGTTCCTAGTGAGACCTGCTTCCTGGCTCATGGATGACGGTCTTGTCACTATGCCCTCGCATGGTGGAGAAGCCAAACTCTGTCATCTCTTCTCATAAGGATACTCATCCTCTGGGATTAGAGCCCTACCCTTAGGACCTGGTCTAATCCAATCATTTCCTCTCACTGCAGCCTATCTGGGATAAAGGCGGCTGTATCCTTGTGATGGGGGTGCACAGTGCGCCTCAAAGAGCTATTTTCCTCCTCCTCCTTTCAGTGAGGAACCCACTCATGTATTCTATCCATGTCATTAAACACCTTCTGTGCACAAGTGCTCGTTGGGTAGCAATATAGACTGATTTCGCTGAGCCCCAGGCTTCATTAATGGGTTAGGAGCTGTCCACACACTCGGCCTGCCTGCCTTCTCTCTCCCAAGCCTGGACTTACCCGCAAGCTCCCAACTTCTGGAGAGCTGTTGAGCAAAGGCTGAAGCAGCAATCCCTTAAAGGAAAACCAACTACTAGATGAGATGACACACTAGGTGAGATGACAGCCTCCCAGACTCCCTGTGAACTCCCTGGGCAACCCTGGGTGGCCTTCTTCCTGAGGTGCTGCCTCCTCCGTTGACACTCAGTCCTGCCAACAGTCCCTTTGCCAAGGTCCTTCCAGAGTCTGGTTTACACATGCCATCTGTTTCCTGCCGTGACAGTGACAAACACAATTTGGAAAGCAGCCAAGAAGAAGAGCAAGGGCCTGGTCCCTTCCAACATTTATGGAGAGAAGAATGAGAAGGCAGACTTATGGTCGAGGACCGGAAAGGTCTGGGTCATGTGGGGGCAAGCCCACTCAATCTGTGTCCCTGTTCTCATCATGAAGGACTCAGGTTATCAGGTCCAGATCAGGATTCCTGGTCCTGCAAAGGGGATGCTGCCTAATCTTCATATATGGGCATTCACCCTCTGTCCCTCCTCACTTTCCTGGTCTCTGACCTTGGTGAGGGTCTTGCCGGATTGGGGTGGGGCTTCTCTTGCCGGTTGTTTGTGACTTGATTACAAAGTACCCTCTGCATTCTTTGTCTGGCTTCTTCCTGCCTGCCTTCCTGGCACTTTTTTTTTTCCACCTTGAAAAGAAAATTGATTCCATCCTTTCAACCAGCTTCCTGAAGTCACTCCCAGAAGCCACCCACCCCTGCTGTGACTTCATCTGTGCCCTAGCCGCTCTGCTCAATACCAGCAGCTGCTCCTGGAGCCTGCTGAACGCCATCATAGCACCCATCAATTGCCTGCAGTCCTGTGCTCTTAGGCCAGCTTAGGGGTGCAGAGGCAGGTTGCACAGGGTGGGCTGACAGGTGCGTGTGTGGGACATGATGTGTAGTCAGGGCTGACAATTCCTTTCCAGGCCAGTTTGTGTGTGCTTCTGCTCCACATGGCTCATTTTGGGAGATCATGGGTGGGACAAAGCCAAGACAGATGTGTCTGTCACGTCTGACACATCAGGGACTCAATAGAGGCTCTCTATGTTACCTTGTAGGGTTCCATTCAGTCCCTAGGTCTGGACTTTAAAACCTTACATTCTCCCTACAGTGAGGAAGATACTGGACATTCCAGGTCAGGCTGGAACAGGGTGGTTGTCCAAGTCAGAAGGACGTGGGACTAGGGAAAGATGTCCTCCACTCCACAGAGCAGGCTCCCCAGGCTCTGCACAATTGGAGCTGTCTCCCTTGCCCTTCAGTGTAGGATGGGAGTGTGCTCTCACCATCCCTAGGGAAGTGGGACTTCCTGAAAAGCAAGAAGCAGGTTCTGGAAGGAAGCAAGTTCAGTGGCATCACCATGTCCCTGAGGAGACAAGGCCAGGAAACCACTTGGCCTTGGGACCCTGTACTTGCTCTCTAGTAAGGGGCTTTGTGCATGGCCACCACATCCCTTGCCCAGGAAATGGGGTCCAGTCACAGGATAGGGTTAAGAAGAGTTAGTGGTGCAGGAGGCAGGACCAGGAGAAAGAGTAGTTGCTAGTGGCTGTTCTCAGTGCAAATTTCTGCAGGTGGATACCTTCCCATTTTTAGAGGAGGAGACACATTGCTGAGTTAAACATTCTCCCCAAGGACACATGGGCCACAAGTTTTCAAGTAAAAGTGAAACTCCCTAAATCTGTAGGTTGGGCAGAATGCAAGGCTGGTTGGCTGCTGGGGCTTTGTGGAGTCGGAGAGGGTAGCTCTACTTTGACTGATGTCACCAGGAGCCCAGCCCCCGAAGCTGTTTGTAGCTGGACTTCTGCACAGGGTGGCTGCCTAGTACACTGAGAAATAGTGGCCTGTCAGCAAGCACAGGCCAGGGACAAGAATCACGTGGTTCTCACGCGCTCCTCTGGTCCTTTGTTTTGGAGCACCTTTCCACAAAGAAAGCCAAGAACTTGTGGCCACCTTAAAATGGAGCCAGGATTGGAATAGTTACTGATTGTTTAGAAGCCCCAAAATGCCCTGTGCAGGACCACTGGGTAGCATAGCAGAGAAGGACACGTACGCCCTGCCACCAGGCTGCATCTCTGCACAGGTGTCATACTCTAAAGAAACTTTCAAAGCTGAATAGAACAAGTATCTTCGGACCCCAGGTGCCAGATGTAGTTCCTCGGGGATGAAGGTGAGGGCATTTGGTCCAGCTTCATCTGTGCTCTCCCCAGTGGTCCCTGGACGTTTGTCTGACTCCATCCTCACTAGAATGGTCCAGTGAGAAGAGTGCACAGAGAGAACTGGGTTCCAGGGTGACCTCTGACTAGTTCCCAGTTGCCCTCAGACCTGCTATGTAACCACCTTTGGGGCAATTCAGGACCCCTCTCCCTGCATTGACCTACTGTCTCTCACCAACAGAGGCCTGGCTGAGGAGTCATTTCCCTCTGGCCTGAGCCTCCTGGAGCAGGTATTAACCTTCACACTGACCTTTCTTCCCCCAGTGATACTGGGAAATGCCAAAGAACACTTGGTCTCATGGTAGTCAGAGTCCCCACAGGTAGCACTGCCTGTGACCCTGGGAGGTGGCTCCTGGATGGTGGCCCCAAGATCATAGCTGCTCTTTTCTTTACTGTCCCTGGGGACTGATCTGCTCAGGGCTCAGCTCCCAACCTTTATCCAGCCACTTCCTAGGACTCTGTGGTGATGAACTAGTTTTCCCAGGCAGCCACATGGTGCCCCCTTCTGTCCAGTGCTGTCATTACAAGGGAGAAGGTGGAAGGCTGGAGGCCAGTACACAAAGGGGCTTGCCTCTTGCAGGTGGGTAAGATGGGGGCTTGTCATTGTCTCCATGCTATTTGAGCAATAAGCAGCAGAGCTACTGGGACATGAAGCCAGCTGCATGTCACTGGCAGTGTGCTTTGACTCATGGTGGGTCCCACTGTCACTAACCCAGGGTTCCTCTGTTCTCCTGACAGCCTCCACCCGAAGTCCCCACTAACACTTAGGAAACCCCTGATTCACAAATCTATATGGAACATAAACTCAGGCTGACACTGGGCCAGGGCCACCAGGAACTAGGAACAAGGTAGAGATGAATGAGGTATGTAACCCACAGGAGTCACATTCTGACAACCAAGTAAGTGCAAAAGTGTGACAAGTGGATACACAGTTACAGTAAGGAACCCAGACACGGAGACGAGGTGGTCAAACTCTTAACCATTTGGCAAATTCTTACTCATCCTTCAAAACCCCAATTAGGCCAGAATGATGGTGCATATCTTAGTGAAGCCAAAATAAAAAGTGAAAGAGACTTCTTGCCTAGCGAGCACAAAACCCTAGATCCAATCCCTAATGTTACAAACTACCCAACCTCCCTGTTCAGGCTAAAGCAAAAGCCTCTTCTAAAGTCCTTCAAGGAGATCACCTGGAACATCTCACTTCAGGTCAGAGGACAGTACATCTTTTTAAATTATTATTTAATTAGTTAATTAATTACACAGTTAGTTAATTAATTGCACAGAGGCCAACTTGCAGGACTAAATTCTGTCCTTTCACCATGTAAGGATTGAACTCAGGGCATTAGGTTTGGCAAAAGTACCTTTGTTGAGCCTTTAGCAAGAGCACGGTGCAATTTTTATAGGGAACAGGCTGAGTGTACTTGTGTCCCAGTGAATTAGTGACTTTTCTATTGCTGTGGTAAAGCACCAAAACCAAGATGACTTATAGAAAGAAGGGATTTATTTGTGCTTAAGGTTCCAGAGGGAGAGGAGACCATGACCCTCACAGTGAGGACGCGTGGCAGCAGACAGGCATGGTGGCAGGAACAAGAAGCTGCGGGCTTGCATCTTAAACTGCAAGCCCAAAGCAGAGAGAGTAAGCTAGAAATGTCTGAGTCTTTAAATTCTCAAAGCCCACCTCCAGTGACACACTTCCTCCAACAACTCCTAAGATTCCTCAAAGAAGTGTTCAAGTGCCAGAGACTGTAGGGGACATTTCATTCAAACCTCCACACCTGGGAATGGTGTTATCCATGCTTTGCAAACCTAACGGAAAACAACAATGTGCTTCCCTCCCTTGTCTAGAGGGGATGGGGGAAAGGAGGGACAGACAGTCACTTTCACATTCTGTATTATAAAGACACACATTCTCCACACTGTAGGAAGAAGTGAGCAGATGCATGCATTTCCGGCTTAGCATGTAATGATAGCAGTGGTCTGTTTGTTCTAGATTAACTCCTCCCAGACCAGTGCCTCAGAGTGGGTACTAAACAGGCATAGAAAAGCCCCCAGAATTACTTTTACAGCTCTGCATATCAAGAAGTGCCCGAACCCCAACATGTACAAAATAAAGGAAGAATGCAAAGGAAATAAGGAGCAAACCCCAGAAATGTGGATGACCATCTCACAGGTTTCAAGACAGGGTTTTCTCTGTGTAGCCCTGGCTGTCCTGGAACTCACTCTGTAGACCAGGCTGACCTTGAACTCAGAAATCCACCTGCCTCTACCTCCCAAGTGCTGGGATTAAAGGCGTGCACCACCATTGCCCGGCTGGGACACACTTCTTAGGGTGTCACTCTGCTGGCTTCTCAGATTGCCAGCTCTCAAAATACAAAGATTCTGATCCTGTGTCTGTCCAATGGCATCTGCAATGGCAGGAAGTAGTGAGCACTAGCACTGGTGTTCTTGTTACGGATTCCAGAAGACGGTGACTTGCCCTCCGTCTTATGTATTTGTTAAATTTTTATTCATTTGTTTTTATGTGTCTGAGCCTTTTGCCTATGTGTCTGTGGGGTGCCTGGGGCCTGCAGAGCCATCTCTTCTGTCCTTTCCATCATATTTTTTGACACGTGGTCTCTCGTTGAACATGGACCTCATTGTTTCTGCCAGACTGGCTAGTTAGGAAGGTTCCAGGAGTCACTTGTCTCTACCCCATAATACTAGGATTATGGGTACATACGGCCATGTCTGGATTTTATGTGGTGCTGGGGATTTGAACTCAGCTCCTCTTGTTTGGATAGCAAGCATTCTTACCCCCAGAGCCATCTCCCTAGCTCTGTCAATTGAAAAACAAAATTTTTAATCTTTAAGTGTGTGGGTAGGTATGTGCATGTTTGTACAGATAATGGGGCATCAGATCCCTTGGGGCTGGAGTTACAAGATGCTGTGAATTACCAACATGGGTGCGGGAACTGAACCTGGATCCTCTGTAAGAATAGTACACACTATTAACCACTGAGCCATCTTTCCAGCCTCTGGACACACTCTTAATTATGAAAGCCTTTTCTACAGCTCCTTTCTCAATTTTTAAATTTTGTTTTGTTTTTCGAGACAGGGTTTCTCTGTGTAGCCCTGGCTGTCCTGGAACTCACTCTGTAGACCAGGCTGGCCTTGAACTCAGAGATCCGCCTGCCTTTGCTTCCCGAGTGCTCCTTTCTTGTTTTAATGAGACTTTTTTTTGAGTAAATTCATTGTATGAACTAATGAGCCTCCTTGCACACTGGACATTCTGTGCATATATATTGTACATGTCCCCAATACCCTCCCTAGCCCCTCCTCCACTTCCATATGTTTCATTTCTCTTCCAAGTTAGTGTCTCTTCTACTTTAATGTCTTTTTTTAAAAATCTGGATTCCACTATAAGGAGACACTCAGTGTTTGCCTTCTGTGTCTAACTTATTCTGCTTACAGTCATCATATGATTCTACCCCATACCCACAAAGGACAAGGTTTCATTCTTTATGCCCAAGGACCTTATTTCCTCTCTTCGTTTAAAAATCTATGCTATTTGTTTATTTTAAAGATTTATTTCTTTGCCTGCATGTCTATAAGTGCACTGCCTGCCTGTTTGGTAATCACCAGATTACTTGGAACAGGAGTTATAGATGGTTGTGAGTCATGATATGGATGCTGGGAACTGAACCTAGATCCTTCGCAAGAGCAGCAAGTGCTCTTAACCACCGGTGGTCTTCAAGGGCTCAGAACTGCCACCATCCCAGCAGGTACAGAGATGTCCCTGTAGAGAGCTTGATGATCACTGGGGCTTATATCTTTTGTCTTTTCCTTTCTTTATTTCCCCACAGGTTTATTTTTTATTTATGCATGTGTGTGTGTACCTGTGTGAGTTCATGTGTATCACATGCTCTAAGGAGCCCTTAGAGGTCAGTATGAGGACATCAGACCCCCTGGAGCTGACTCCTTGGCAGTTATGGGCCAAGGAGTGGCATGAGGGTTCTGGTAACCAAACCCAAATCCTCTGAAAGAGTAGCCAGTCTCTTGACTGTTGAGCCTCCTCTCCAGCCCCATCAATGGCTCCATTTTGAAGCTGTTCATAGTTTCATGATAGCTGAACAAACTCCAACAGTTTCTTGGTATGATGGTGGTATTGAAGGATAGGCCTTCAGGTGGTATCAGTCATAACTGCAGTCCACTGGCTTCACCACAATACAAAAGTAGCCTACCTCTTCCCTTTCCTTCTCCTTCCACCTTTCTCCCCTTTCCTTCCCTCCTTCCCTCCCTCCTTCTCTTCTGTTTTTGTTTTTGTTTTTTTTTTTTTTGAGACAGGGTTTCACTATGATGTTCTGGCCTAGAACTTGCTATGTAGACCAAGTTGGCACCTGAACTCACAGATAGCCACCTGCCTCTGCCTTCTGCATGCTAGGATTGAAAACATATGCCACCATACATGGCTTTTTGTTCTGTTTTGTTTTGGGGTTGGGATAATTTCACTAGGACCTGAGCTTGCTAATCAGGCTAGGCTTGGATGGTCAGCTCTGGGGATCTGCTTCTCTCTGTCCCCCAAGCACTGAGACTGTGAGTCCACACACCCATTCTTGGTTGCTGGGGATTGAATTCTGTCTTCATGCTTGAGTAGTAAAGACTGTACCAACAACTGAGCTCTCTCCCCCAACTCCCTGCAGCTTCCTCCTCCTCCTCCTCCTCTTCTTCTTCCTCTTCCTCTTCCTCTTCCTCTCCTCCTTCTCCTTTAAGATTTATTTATCTATTTTATGTATGTGAGTACACTGTCACTGTCTTCAGACACTCCAGAAGAGGGCATTAGATCTCATTACAGATGGTTGTGAGCCACCATGTGGTTGCTGTGAATTGAACTCAGGACCTCTGGAAGAGCACTCAGTGCTCTTAACCGTGAAGCCATCTCTCCAGCCCATAGATACTTCTTCTAATAAGATCTTGTCTATAGTACCTGTAGCTACATGACTTGGGCACATATTTTGGGAGATGCAATCCAAGCTGCAATAGTAAAAAGATACAAGCTGTGGTAGCCTGCTCACATTTGGGAGGAGGGAAGATAAAGGTTCCATTTCAGGGGTTCCTGGGGTAGGGGTGTTATAAGTGACGATGCTGAGGCTGTAAGTGGACAGGTCACAGTATCCTGGATGGTGTTGAGGCTGTAAGTGGGCAGGTCACAGTACCCTGGATGGTGCTGAGGCTGTAAGTGAGCAGGTCACAGTATCCTGGATGGTGCTGAGGCTGTAAGTGGGCAGGTCACAGTATCCTGGGTGGTGCTGAGGCTGTAAGTGGGCAGGTCACAGTACCCTGGATGGTGCCCACAGTGGATGGGTAGGTTGGGTGGCTGGAGCTGTCTTACCAGTGTCTGCAGCTCAGGGTAGAGCTCTGAGCAGGCAGACGGTATTAGAGGTCTCTTCCCTCATGTCATTTGGCCCTCCTGACAGCCTCTGAGGCAGTGATGACAGCATCTCCAGGTTGAAGATGAGGACTCTGGGGTCCCAAAGGCAGAGGCATCAGCTGAGCAGGCCCAGCTGCTAAGTGAGGAGCTGAGACTTGAGCCAGGTCTGGCCATCTTCCCTGCCTGCTGCTGGGCTGCTAAGCTCGGTGTGCGAGGTTACTGGAAAAGCTGTACTTTCTGTGTTTGCCTTGGGGACGTGTCCTTACACAGTCTTAGCTTATTTGTGTTGATAGATGTGTCGGTGAAGGGCACAGAGTTAAACCCCTCCAGACACTGTTTAGGGGAACAGTGTCTGCTTTATTGTATGTGAAGAACTATTTATATAGTAGAAGCCTATTGGCTGTGATTGGTTAGCACATTACCTTGGATTGGACGGTGAGCGCCCATACCACCAGGGTCTCTTTGCAGAAAAAGCACATTAATGCAGACATGGAGAGTGCAGACTCATCCACAGGCCAGCTACTGGCTGCTCACATTCCTTCAGAATTCAGTGTTCTGACTTCTGGTACAGGGTGTCCTAGACTTCTTATCTAGAAGCATATTGTGCCAGGTAATCGGGCTGCCAGGTCATGACTGCATTTGGTCCTATGGTAGCATGTGACAGAGAACCAAGTAGCCAGTTCCTGAAGCCTTGGGAGTGGGGGGTGTCAAAGACCCAGCCAGATATTTCCTGTTGTAAGAGTCAGCACAGAACAGTGGCACCAGGTTCTGATGAATACCAAGGTTACCTGTTTATGAGCAGATAAGGCTATCCCAGCCCAGCCTGGGCTTGACCCTTCTTGGGTCCTGTGAGTAGCTAGGCAGAACTGCTCTGCTTGGGAAGGTCACAGACCTTTGGTTTCTCTAAGTGTGCAATCATCAGCTTGGGCAGTGGTGTGCACGCCTTTAATCCCAGCACTTGGGAGGCAGTGGCTGTGGACTTCTGAGTTCTAGGCCAGCCTGGTCTACAGAGTGAGTTCCAGGACAGCCAAGGCTACACAGAGAAACCCTGTCTCACAAAAACAAAAACAAGAGCAATTATATTTCTGTATGTTTGTTTTGAGATAGTCTGGGCTGGAACTCACTACCTAGCCCAGGCTGACCTCAAACTCAGGGGAGTCCTCCTGCCTCACAATCCTGAGTGCTAGGATTAGAGGCTCACACCACCACACCTGGTACTAAATGTACAATTGTCACACAACTGAGCTATCTCACTTCTAGATTTGCATTCAGTTGAGGCAGGGACTTCACGCACCTACTTTTTTTTTTGTCTTGTTTTGTTTGGGAAGAGGGTTGAGACAGGGTCATACTCTGAATCCCAGGCTGGTCTTGAACTTGCAGTCTTCCCACCTCAGCCTCCTGAGTATGGCAATTACTGCACTACCACACCTGGGTTTTGTGTGGTGCTGGAGGTCAAGCCAAGGGCTGTTTGTATACAGGGCACCACACTACCAAGTGTGTCATGTCCCCAGGACACAATTTCTCCTCCTAACGAAGTCCAATTCCTAATGTGTTCCCTTTATGTTGTCGGAGCTTTTGGTATCATTTTCAAGAAGAAGCCATTGTCAAAGCCTAGGCCACAATTCCTTAGTTTTTGCTTTTGTGTTTTGTTTTCAATCTATTTGGAGACTTTTATTCGTTTGGTACCTGGTGTGAAATAGCTCAGCTTCATTCATTCTCAGATCCAGTTGTCTCAAAACCGTTAGTTGAAAATACTGCAGCCCGCCCCCTCACGCCCATTCGTACCATTGTCAAAGACTCATTGACACACTGACAACCATACGAACCTAATTCTGACTTAGAATTCTTTTGTTGTTTTGGAGACAAGGTCTCTATATGTAGCCTTGACTTCCTTGGAACTCCATATGTAGACTAGGCTGGTCTTAAACACACAGAGATCTACTCCCACCCCTCACCCCCCTCACCCCCCCCTCCCCATTCTCTTCCACTCCCCTACCCCTAACCCATTGCCTCCTGAGAGCTGGGATCAAAGGCTCGTGCCTTCTTAGAGTTGTGAATTTACAATTCAGTCTAATAACTGTAGCGTTGTAGTAATCTCTTTACCTCTCTGTCTCTCTGTGAATGTGTGTGGAGGCCGGAGGTCAGACGGCTTCCCTAGTCAAAATCCCCTTAATTTTTGAGGTAGAGTCTCTCTCATTGAACCTGGAACTCACTGGTTTAGAGATTTGCCTGTGACCTCTCCTGTCCCCAGTTCCGAGGTCACAGATGCATTCCAGGGCACTTGGCTTCTCACACGGGGCCTGGGGAACCAAATCTAGCCCTTGTGCTGACTCGGTATGCATGTTACTGATTGAGCCATCTCCTCTGCCCTGCTGTCTGTTACAAATAAGGAAGTGTGAAATCTACAATTTAAGAAAAATTTTAAAAAACAATTAAAAAAATTATTTTAGGAGTATACGTGTATGACGTAGGTATGTGCACCACAGGTGTGCAGAAGCTTGCAGAGTGTCAAGTGTCACATCCCCTGGAACTGGAGTTCCAGGTGCCTGTCATGTTGGGTGTTGGGAATAGAGCCTAGGTCTTCTGCAAGAGCAGTAAGTGCTCTTAACCTCTGAGCTATCTCTCCAACCCTGAATTCCCCGATTTCTTCTTCTTTTTTTTTTCTTCAGGGTGTTTTCTGGTTCCTATAACCTTCAGTCTCAGTCAGTATCTGTAAGGAAGTCACCAGAATTCAAGTAGGGGCTTCACTGCACCCACAGAACAGCCAAACTGCACAGCTGTGCACATTGCTCCAAACCACACGGTCTATTACCAATGGTAGCACTAACAGTGGGATCACATCATAGAATAATCTGGTGTTTGTGGGTGGCACACACTGTGAGTGTGTCTAAATGTGTGTGGGTGTAAGTGTGTGAGGATGTGTGTGAGTGTGCAAGTGTGAGAATGTGTGTATAAGTGTGTGAGTGTGCGTAAGCGTATCTGTCTGAGAGTGTGTATGTGAATGTATGTGTCTGAGAGTATGTGTATGTGAGAGTGTATATTAGTGTGTGTGTGTGACTATGTGTGTGAGTGAATGTAGGGCTGTGAAAGGGGTCTTGGTTTTTGGTAGAAGCGCTGGCTGGAAGGAGCCCAGAGACCCTGAAAGGGAAGGGCATTTGTTCTGCTGTGCTCCCAGAATCCAGGCTCCTAACATGTGGTGTGAAACTCCATTGACCTGCACTGTTCAGTCACGTAGGACAATGCAGCCCCTCCCAAACAGCACAGGTAGAGGGCATGACTACAGGCCTCAGCCCTAGAGAGATTTACATACTAATGAGATACCTGAAGGCCAGAGGGTATAGCCAATTAAGCATTCTTCCCCAGACCCCTTCCTTTCTCCCTCCCTATTTAACTCAGGTCTGCCCTGAGTTTCACGGGGGTGCATCCAGATCCATCTACCATCTACCATGAAAATAAACCTTTTTGGAACCATGGACTTTCTCGTGTCTTTGGGGCCCGCTGTGGGAAAACACGGAGAAGGCCTTTAATGAGCTGCTGTAGCCGCAGCTGCCTGGAGAACTTCTCTGCATTCCAGTCATGGGGAGGACCCGCAAGTGAATGCGTATGAGTCTATGTGTAAGAGAGTATGTGTGTGTGTGTGAGTGTGTGTGTGTGAATGTGTATGAGTGTGTGTATTGTGAGTGTGTGAGTTAGTGTATGAGTGTGTATGAATGAATGTGTGAGGGTGTATGAGTGTGTGCATGTGGATATGGGTGTGGGTGCAGCTCTGCTGTGCTGTTACTGTCCAGGACTAGAGCTCTTACTTGGAACTGGGCTCTCTGGATGCTGCTGGACCCCACCTGACAGCAACTTGCCATGATTTCCCCTGTCATGCATTTCAGGAAGAAATTGTTTCTATGCCAGGCACCGTGGAACAAACCTGTGGCCTCAGTGACTCTGGAGGATATGGAGGAAGGACAGATGGAACCCCAAGTTTGAGACCAACAAAACACAAGACAAAACTGAACCCTTGGTGACATTTTGTGACTCCCCATGCTCTCTGTGTGCATTGTTGTTATGTTCTCTTTTTGAGACAGGGCCTTATATAGCCCAGGCTGCTTTGAACTCACTGTGTAACTAAGGATAACCTTAAACTCTTGATCCTCCTGCCTCCATCTCTCAAGCTCCGAGATTCCATGCACCCATCACCACATTTATCATTTTATTGGTATTTAATTTTTAATTAAAATGTTACTATAATTAATGTATGAAAACATGGTCTCACTATGTAGCTCTGTCTAATCTGGAACTTGCTGTATAAATCAGGCTGACTTGCTTGGGATCTGCCTGCCTCTGCCTCCTGATCACATTTTAAAAATTACATTTCTTTTTTTATTTATTTGGGGGGGGAAGCCCATGCCACTGTGTTTGTGTGGAGGTCAGAGAACAATTATCATTGGTCATTTTTCATCACCTGTTTCCTGGGGATTGAACTCATGTCTTTACTTTTAGCCACAATCACCTTTACCCCTGAGCTGTTTCTCTGGAGCCTGTTGTTGTTTTGAGACAAGATCTCCTTGTGTAGCCCTGTCTAGCCTGTTACTCACTATGTAGATCAGGCTAGCCTGGAACTTTCTTTGCCTCACAAATTCCATGGTTTATTTACTTAATGGCAGCCTTCTCCATGTGCCTCCTCTGCTGTTTCCTCTGTGTGTGTGTGTGTGTGTGTGTGTGTGTGTGTGCATGCACGTGAGCATGATACATATGTATGTAGCAGAATGCAGTGTCAAGGTGTTTCTGTGTGACCTTCAGAGGCTTTGGTGATAAAGCTCCCATCAGCCCCAGGGACAAGACAAACTTTTTCTTCAAGGAGAAACAAGGCAGGGACCTAGTCCTGCCATTTCCCTGAAGTCCTCTAGGGGGCATGATACCATCATCTGCTGAAGGACCAAGAGAGCTGAGCAAGCTAGGGGAGCCCGGAGTTTCCAGGCTTCAATTAGGTTTGTTGAGGCGTCTGAGGCATGGGGCAGGGGTGGTGGTGGAGATGATGATTTGTTGTTTGTTTTGCTGTCTTTGCTAAAAGACAGGAAGCTCCTACCAGACCATTCATGGTCTGAGCCCTGTCTCTCTTCCTCACTGTCTTGCTATTGTTTCGTGGCCTGCAATATCCTTGGCCTTATTGGTGACTTTTCCCAGTGCCTGCTAAAGGTTGTCTGTGATTCTAAGTGAATTGCAAATGAACCAGCTACTGAGTGTGATAAGGGAATGGCTACAGATGCTACCGCTGGTCTGTTACGTGTGACAAAAGGCCAATGGTCAAAGGGCTGGGAGACTTTCCTGCCCCGGGGTGCTGAGCCTGGGGCCTGCAGGGTCAGACAGGCCTCGAATCCTCTTCTTTTTCTTGACCTATTATTTGCTTTGTGTGTGTGTGTGTGTGTGTGTGTGTGTGTGTTTTTTAAGACAGAGTCTCATGTAGCTTAGTCTGGGATTACAGGTATATGCTACCATGTCCGGTATCATGCTTTTACTTTCTTATTTAATGCCATGCTAAGTGAATACAATGTTAAGTCATTCAAATGGATTCTATCTCTGTATTTTATGATGACAGTTTTGTTGGTTGACCGACTAACTGAAAGATACAAAGCTTCATATATCATAGGCTGGACTTGAACTCAATACATAGCCTAGGAAGACCTTGATTTTTTTTTTTTTTTTTTGAGATAGGGTCTTTCTACATAGCCCTAACTGTCCTAAAACTCACTATGTAGACCAGGTTGGCCTTGAACTCACAGAGATCCACTTGCCTCTGCCTCGCAAGTGCTGGGATTAAATGCATGAGGCACCATACCTGGCAATCCTCCTACCTTTACCAACCAAGAGCTGGGATTGTAGGTGTGGCTTACCCAGCTGGGGGTCGAATCCAGGGCCCTGTCCATGCTAACCAAGCACTGTGTCAATTGCAGTGCTTTAAGTCCATCATTAAGGCCCCAGACCAGTTGTAGACGCAAAGTATTTCACTTGCCTGTCACCTCACTGGGACTCACAGTGTGTACTATGTGGTCTGTAAATGTTTTCCCATTTCAGAAGAACAACGGAGGGGCTGTGTAAACCTCACTCCTCCTTATTGGAGTCAACTTCATTACATCTTCCAAGAGCCTAGGGTTCAGCTAGAGTTCTACGATCACTCCTGAGAGGTGCAGTAAACATTGTGGGGGACAGATGCAAGCCAACGGATGATAGTTTTGTCCCATCGGGCCTAGAAATCATGAGTTTAAAAATGAAGCTACTGATCATTTTGTGGTGGCAGCAGAGCCTCTGTTTTTGTGCCATTCTCTTGTGTTAAAGCTGTCTGCACTGAATAGCCGTGGAACGGGTAGGTCCCACTGAAGTATTCAGGAGAAATATGCATGGAAACTGCTGAGGCTCATGAAAGGACAGGGACAGGCCACAAGTATTGGGGTCATAGGCAAGTACATCAAGGAAAGGCAGCATACTGTGGAGGTTAAGGCACAGACCTCCTCTTCTGGACAAGTAGGAAGGGTTTAAGCAGGATTCTTGTAGACATCAACCACATACATACATCAATATACACCCACTGTGGTGGTTGGGATGAGAATGGCCCCCATAGGCTCATATATGTGAATACTCGGTCCCCAGTTGATAGCACTGTTTGGGAAGGATTAGGGGGTGTGGCCTTGTTGGAGGAGGTGTGTTAATGGGAGTGAACTATAAGGTTTTAAAAGCCAGTGTCATTTTCAATTCAGTCTCTCTGCTTCATGTCTGTGGACTGAGCTCTCAGCTACTACTCCAGCGCCATGCCTGCCTGCCTGCTGTCATGCTCCCTGCCATGATGGTCATGGTCTTTAGCCCTTTGGAATCATAGGTCCCAGATTAAATGCTTTCTTTTATAAGTTGCCTTGGTTGTAGCTTTTTCAAATTACAGCAACTGAAGGTAACTAAGATACTCGCCCACCCCTCCGTCCACCTATTCACCATCCCCATCCACCCACAGTCATCTGAGTCTCCTACCCATTTTCTGTCTCTCCATCTGCAATGCTTGATCTTGATTAACAATTTGATGAGAAGAAGAATCAACTAAGAAATGTGCCTCTAGGCAGGCACGGTGCTGCATGCCTTTAATCTCCGAGAGGCATTCGGGAAGCAGAGGCAGGCATATTTCTGAGTTTGAAGACAGCCTGGTCTACAAAGTGAGTTCTAGGACATGCAGGGCTGTTATACAGAGAAAACCTATCTAGAAAGAAAGAAAGAAAGAAAGAAAGAAAGAGAGAGAGAGAGAGAGAGAGAGAGAGAGAGAGAGAGAGAGAGAAAGCAAGCATTATTGTGGGTAGGCCTGTGAGGATGTTTCTAAAATGGATTAACTTAGAGGGGAAAGCCCTCCCTCAGTGTCACCTCAGTGTGGGGACACCGTCCTGTGGGGGCCCAGATAGAAAGCATCTAAGGACAATACAACAAGCAGTACCCTCCTGCCTGTCCACTGCCTTCCTGCCTGTCCACTCCTTTGCTGGTTGAAGGGTCAGTCTGCTGCTGCCGCCTCTGCCATCTCTGCTGCCATCCCCTACCACCTCAATCAAACTCCAGCTGCTTTTTTAACCTTCCAACAGGAACTGAAGACCAGCAACTTCTCCCAGAATTGTCTAGACCTTCAATGCTACATTGGTACTTCGGAGGCATCCGGCTTCGTGGACTGAATAGTTGTTGGTTTTTTGCTCTCTCTAGGATGCAGTAGCAATTGCTGGGCTACCCAGCTCCTCGCCCCTGTGGCTTCCAGTCCTCTCGGGAAACCTGCCTAAAATACCACGCACCACCCACCCATCTACCTAACAAATATTTCTTGAGGTCTACCAGAAGCCAGGCACTGGTGAGCATTAGTAACCATGGCTTCTGTCCCCAGGGTTCTTTTGATGAAAAGATGACACTGTATAAAAAGGTTATAACAAGAACACCAAGCTGCTGCAAGGTGCTGGTTCCAGGCAGACACAAGGAGCTGGTCTACACTGGCATGACACCAATTCTCTTGCTTAGGCACCCTTTTGAAACATGGATTCGCTCCCTTCGGCTTTGGATTTTTATTTTATTAATTGATTGAATAATTAATGAATTGATTGATTACTTTTTTGAGACAGGGTCTCTCTGCTAGCTGTCCTGAAACTCACTCTGTAGACAAGGCTGGCCTTGAACTCACAGAAATCTGCCTGCCTGTTTTCTTATCTTTCTCCATGTGCAGTAGACGTGGGGGTGGGGTGCAGTGTTGGAGGACAACTTGGGGAAGTTGGTTCTCTTATCCTGTAGGTTCAGGACATTAAACTCAGGTTATCAGGTTGGTGGCAATTGTTTTTTTCCCACTGAGCCATCACCCCAGCCTGGCATGGCTTTATTTGGGGCCAGCTCAAGGCTTGTCAGGAGGGACAAGGAAGAGAAGAAGGCTCGTAAGAGGAGGACCTCAGCAGTGGGATGCGAGGCGGTGAAACTGGAGCCCAGGAACAGAGCACTGTGCGGACTACAGAGCTGGGATAGAGACTTAGGTGGACAGTCTCCCAGGAGAATAACAAGTCCTGTGAGGAACCTGGAGGGATGAGCATCCCTGAGGTCATGTCAGAGAGACAAGGTGTCTGTTGATGAGTATCGGGATTTGGATGGGGCTGGGGTGGAGGGAAGAAGCCCAGCGTTGGCTGAAGAGCCCTGGTCTGTCTCTTCACCTTTCCCCTAGTTTTTCTAGCTTGGAGGACACAGGAGTTTCTTCTCTCAGGTGTCCGCTGGCTGCTGGAGGCTGTGACTTTGCAGACAGTAAACATATTGCTTAAGTCTTGGTTCATGCTGTGAACAGAGGGCAGGAAAAAGAAGAAGGAAATGAGGCTCTGCCTCTTCTCAGCGTGCTCAGCCTGAGGCTGGCACAGACTCCTCCCAGCAGCCAGAGCCTAGATGGGGAAACTGAGGCTGCAGAAAGTGGAGGGAGTTGACGGAACTCTGGTCCCTACCTCCACAGACCACAGCCTCCATGACCCTCTCTCCTCCATAGGTTCCCTGTTTTGTCCTCTTTCCTGAACCTGGGTTAGAACCACAGCTCAGCTATGTGTATATGGCACATTGGTAACTTTTGCCCCTGCAGGAGGCTGCAGGCTGCTTGAAGCCAAAAGCCCCTTCTAGGCCTAGGGATGAGGTTTTGAAATCACTTGTTTCTTCACGTAGGAAGTGACTAGAAGCATTGCAAAAGGTCTTTTTTTTTTTTTGAAAGAAAAATAAGTCATGTGTGCTTCTGCTGTGGGAGTGTGGTTCTCCTGTGGGAGTGTGCCCAGGAGAGCTACCTCTATGTCTGGATGCAGTAAGCCTGGTCATACGATTTTCTTCTATCAGAGTGGGCTTGTTCTCTGCCCTATGCCTTTGAGGACTTCCAGGACCAGGGGTGGGGTGAGGAAGCATTTGAAGGCTTAAGCATAGGGCTTGTCATAGAGGATGTCCCCAAACGCTCCTGTTATTTGTCCTCACCATGACCATGCTCTGTGTTCCCTCCCACATTGGACAAAGCCCTGAGAGGGCTATGACCTAGGAGCTGGGGAGATTGGGGCAAGACAGACTAAGAGACATGGAGCTGCACTACCCACATGGGAGCCCCTGCCCCAGACACAGACAAGACTTCTTAGGAGCCTCTGCTTCTAGCTGTGGAGCCAACATCTCAGAAAGGAACAACCAAGTTTCTCCAATACACACATGTACATCCACACACAGAAAAGTGCTTACACGGGCATGCATTTTATACACACACATACACACACACACACACACACACACACAGATACACACAGATGTGCACAGAAACACAAAATAATTCTCATACAAACACATATGCTTATAGTCTCATAGTATGAAGAAACATATATATGCATACACACACATGGGCAAATAAAAACACAGACAGACTTGGGTCCACATACATACCCACACAGTTATATGCATACAGTCTACCCATACATAAGTACACATGTACAAACACAACCATTCATGCATGCATGCAGATATACACACAGAGAAACTAGGAGCACATTTTCCTGTCCTGCTGAGATCTGCCCTCATTGTATGTGCCTCTCGCTGTCATCCGACCTATGCTATACCAATTGCTTGTGGACTCCAGGTTCGGGCCTCTTCGGTTTGCTGCCTGGTTTAGCAGCAACAACCCTCCCCATGCCTTCATCTCCTCATCTGCGAACTGGGTCAACATTCCACCCATGTCATGGTGCTTAGACGAAAGTAACTTATCATGAGCACTTAGACAGCAGCTGGTGGCATAGCTGTTTTGAGGGCTCGTTCTCACCTGGCGTCTGATTCCTGCTGGCAAGGCGCTCTTACTTCCAAGTTAGCTGTAGCCACACCAAGGACAGCAACCAACATACAGCAGGTCTCACACCAGTTAGCAAGTGACACTTGGCAGCTTCCTAGGGTTTGGATTTATAGTGTCCAAAGTAGCAGAGTATACACCCTGGCCCAGAGGGCTGGCCTGGCCCTGTGGAGCCCATTTAGATGTTTCTCCTCCACTAGACTTAGTATGGACCAGCAAAGTGGCAGATGCTGAAACTGGTACCTTTTTCACTCTTGAAACCCCTGGAGGGAAAACCACATGGCCCTTACCCATAAGTAGATTTTACCCTGGCTTCCAAGATAGGTACAGGCCTCCTGGGTCAAGGTTCCTTCAGGGAATTAACCTTGTCTTCAATTCAGGTATGTTTGTTAAGCATATCTAGACCAGCCAGGAGCCAGAGTCCAGCAGCACAGCAGGCAAGGAAGGCTCCAGAGGAGGGAACCAATGGGCTGGACTTAAGGCTCAGAGAATGGATGGTTGAGATCCCAGTATCTTCTAGCTCTAGCTGACCCACAGTGGGAACCCACCCTGCTTTCATTGGCCAAGATCCAGTTCTGCAAATGTCTGTGTGTATGAGGATGTCAACCAAGGAGGACTGGTGTCAAATCACGAGCTGGCAAAACCACACATTTTTTCAAGAAAGAAAAACAAAAGGGCAAACAAGAGTGACTTAAGTCAGCCAGAAGATGGAAAGTACCGTTAGAAGCACATGAGAGAATGTAGGCTGGCGACATCTGGACATTGATGGCACACACGGTATGTCACAGAGGACTTGGGAAATACAGTTCTTGGCCAGAGGGGCCTCAGAGTTCTACAGAGGAAGACCTGCGGCACCAGGAGTCATACAAGGCTGAGACTGCACAAGACTATAGAGCCGACTGGATGCCGCACAGGACACCCCACCTAGTGGCAGGGTGGGACGTAAGGAGGTAGAGGCTGGAGTCATCATCTTTAGCCATCCATCCTGGGCTGCTGAAGTCAGCCTTGTTATCAGTCATCAGTTTTGTAGTACCATGAGAGCATACCATGGGATGGTGTGAGCTACTGAGGAACTGTGGGAGACTAGAGGTCACTACTCTTATGTCCTGAGAACCAGAGTGCTAAGTGGATGGGAGGCGGTGGCTGTAAGAAAGAGAAGTCAGATTCAGCTGTACCATCCAGAGGCTCAATTGATAGTGGCTTTGTCGTAGGTGGCTTCATCAGAAGGGACTCCGAGTTCAAAAGGAGGAGGCCTCCTGTGCACTTGCTGTGGGGTTAGACCAGTGATGGAGCCCCTCAGCCTGCTGCCAGTTCACGAGAATGCAGAGGACAGAGGAGGCATCAGATCTCAGGTTACTAATACAGACCTCAGACAGCAAGACACACTGAGGGACAGCCAGTAAAAAGACCATGAGCTGGGCATGGTAACACACGCCTTTATCCTATCACTCTGGAGACAGAGGCAGGCAGATCTCTGTGAGTTCAAGGCCAGCCTGGTTTACAGAGTGAGTTCCAGGACAGCCCAAGGCATATAGTGAGACCCCATAAGTAAGGGATGCCTCCCTAGAGAGTCCTTAATGCTTTAAGAGGACACCATTAAGCTGTACTGTCTAGGATAACTGCATGACAGAACTGTGTAACAAAATCTATAGGGAGAGGATTTCTGCAAAAGTCAGGGTAGTGGTTATCTCAGGGTAGGCAGAATTGCACTGGGAAGCTTCTGGAACATGGGTCTTAGGTTGCTATGGAACATGGTTAAAGGGTGATATGATAATTTAAAAAGCCTTATGATGATTTACTAACCGTGTGCATATGTGTGTGTGCACATATGTGTGTGTCTGTGTGTGTGTTGTATTTATTTTTGTTTATAGACTCAGGACATTGCAATGGTAGTCTTGCCTAGCCAAAATATATGTTGTTACAACTGGCCTTGAACTGCCTGTGATTGTCATACCTCTCTTGATCATTGTACCTCTCTGCCTCTGGGGTATTTTATTTTCCAACACAAACCTGAACACCTGGGGACTGGAGAGATGGCTCAGTGGTTAAGGGCACTGACTGCTCTTCCAGAGGACCTGAGTTCAATTCCCAGCAACCACACAGTGGTTCACAACCATCTGTAATGAGATCTGATGCCCTCTTCTGTGGGTATCTGAAGACAGCTACACTGTACTCATATACATAAAATAAATCCTAAAAAAAAAAAAACCTGAACACCTGAATGACTTGCAAGGTGGGGCTCTGTTCCCCTCATGTCACAAGATTGTTGCTATATCTTCTACCAAGAACATCAGAGATGCCTGATGGGCACCCGAGGGGCAATTGCTGGATACTGAGCTGGGGGCTTGTAGGACCAGTGCAATTATAGCAGGATCCACAGAGAGGTGGCACTTGCTGTAGGTCAGGTTGACAGCTGACCTGTAAGACTAAGTCAGTCATTCTCTGTCCTGTATACTGAGGAGTGGTTAGCACCATCTCTGGACTCAAGCATAGACTAAATGGTTCCATTAACTTCAAAATGGCCTAGGGGACAAACTTCTGACAGGGAGCCCCAGGTTCAGAGAATACACACAGGTAGGACACCAAGAGGCAGCTTCAGTCCTGGGGAAGCTCCCTTCTTTTCTTTAGGTTTTGGGCCCATGAGAAACCAGCCCAGCTGTGACTACCAAGTCTGCTTCTGGCCCAGCATCTCCCCTGATCTTGTTCTTCAAGAGGGCCCAGCTGCAGTCTAGACTGAGTGTCCACCATCCTGAGAGGCCCTTGCCCCAGGCTTTATGCAGAGTCAGGACGCAGACCTTTTGGTGTTAGAACATGTGAGCCATCCTCTGCAGATGAGGAGGGAATACCCTGCCCACAGTCATACTGCAGTGGAAGCTGCATCACCTTTCACCAACTGCTATGGGACCCGGCTTGTAGTCAGCAAGTTAGTGTGAGCCCAGCCAACCCTCTCTGTCAGTGTGAGGAATCTGAGGCTCCGGGGACAGTCCTGGCCGGTGACTGACAGAACCTGAACAGCACGTCCAGACTCCCCAGGGAGATGGCATTTTATTATGCGCCTACCGTGTCCTAAGAAACCTTGGTTTCTGAGGCTGGCCTTGTATGTTGTGCAACCATGCCTGGACAGATCTTTTCTCTACGGTTTTTGAGCTCCTACAAATGGGACTCAGGCAGGGCAGAGAGGTTGGTGACCTCAGTCTGTGTTCAGGGGTGACCGGAACAGAGCACAAACCAGAGGTTGGCATTAAGGTATATGTGGTGTTAGATACAGAGGACCCTGACACTGTCCCTGGAACCTTGATACCAATGTGTATTATCATAGGAGGAATAAGAGGATCGCATGTGGTGCAGACCAGGGGACTCCTGTGCCTTGGGGCTTTGTCTTCCTCTGCAATCTGGAGTACTGCCACAGCGGGAGAAGGACAAGGAAAGGCTAGGTTCCCAGTTCCACTTGGATTTGCCCAGGCTTTCTTTTGAAATTGAGGGTTCCCTTGTTTACAAATAAATTCTCAAAGCCTTTTGGGGGAGTCTCTTAGACTATCTGCAGGGTCCCACAGCCTCGTCACCAGCACCAGGGAAGGGCATGTAGAATGCTAACATAGCCGAGAAGATCTCCAAGGAGCAAGGGAGGTACCCTTCCCAAATGCAGCCAAGCTGCTTCAGAGAAACCCTTTGAAAGGGCCTGCCAATCACACACACCTCCACCTCCCGCTTCCAGGGAGCCAGAGCTGGGTCAGCCTGAAGTTCCCAGGGGAGGGGTGGCCACAGACTACAAAGCAAGGAAGCATGACCTCACCAGAGGTAAACTGAAGGGCACTTCCTCTTTTACTGGCTGGGCCACCTCCAGAAGTTTCTTAAAGCTGTAGAAACAAAATGTGTCTTACCCAGCCTGAACAGGTGTTCAAGGCAGCTGTTCTGGGCATGCCTCACTTGTGAGGAGGAAAAGAACTCAAAATGGTATAGTGGTTTAGATCTGGAAGCGAGGGCAGGAGGATCAGGGGTTTGATGTCATTCTTGCCTATGAAGCAAGTTCAAGGCCAGTCTGGGGTTGATGGGATCCCATTTCCAAAAATACCCAGACAACAACAACAACAAAATCAAGCAAACAAACAAACAAAGGTCTATAAACAAAGTGAACCAGAAGACATGATGGTGCTGGAGCCCCACCCAGAGCCAGTCAATGTACAGCTGAACGAACTGAGTGACAGAGGGTTCCAATGACTCCTGACCCAGTAGACAGTAGACAGCCTGAGTTCTACCCTGCTGAGACACTGAGTCTCTAGCTAGCAGGCTTCCGAGTGGGAGAGGTTCTCACCTGGGGAAGTGAGTTTACATCAAAGAGGGGGCTGATGGCACACATCCTGCTCCCTCCCCCCCCCCACTCCCTAGGACTCAGAGAGCCTGCCTACAGACTCCTGCTGTGAAACCACTTCCCCATCTTCAGAAAGGTTTTAGCCCCCCCCTTCTGCCATAGGAGCCCTGATTTCCTTTCTTCTGTGTTCCTGCAGTGTTATCTGTCCCTGTGTTGGGGCCTGAACTCCCCTTAGAGCCCCTGCCTTGCTGTTATCTCTGTCTCTTTGCCTATGGCATTAATAACTTTTCTAATAATAAACTGTCTTGCTGTCCCTTTGGAACATGGAGACCTTTCTCTGTCTCTTTTGTCACAGGCTTGGGTGGGAAAGACAATGTTCTCTAACAACATCAGAAAACATCCGTCCTGATTTGGCTACTAAACAGTGCCTGATCGCAGCTTACTTGCTGGTGAAACAGACTACGACACCCACCAGTGGGATGAGTAAGCATGCTCACACCTTCCACCAGACACGTGCTACTCTGAACAGAATGTCTCACCTCTGGCACCTACCTAGGCAGATGATCTCCTTCAGACACAGACAGCAGGCTGACCCCTTGTGCTTCTGAATGACTGGCTGTACGTCAGAGTTCCTGTACCCTCCCCATTTCTACTAATTCGCTAGTGTAGCCCACAGGACTCAGGACCCTCTGCTTACCCTTGTCTATCATTGTGAGGAAGATCATGGGATGCAGATGAATGCAACCTTGTCCTTTTGGGGTTTATGACGAATTCATTACACAGATATGACCTATTCCACTATTGGCAATTGATCAACTCAACCTTCAGCTCTTCTCTGAAATCTGGGGTAGGGTATCTTGGGAAGCAGGTCACCCCGGGTCATGGGCAAGACACAAATGGAGCAAGTTCCTAGAGAGGCCTCATGGCAAAATCATGTAGGGACAGACAGTAAGTGGAAAACTTCAGTGGCAGAGCGTGGATATTTCACTGTGTCTCATACCTGGTCTAGGGGGTGTCTTAGTTAGGGTTTCAATTGCTTTGATGAGATACCATGACCAAAAAGCAAGTTTGGGAGGAAAAGGTTTATTTGGCTCACACTATCCTATCACACTGTTCATCAATGAAGGAAGTCAGGACAAGAACTCAAACAAGATAGAAATCTGGAGGTAGGAGCTGATGCAGAGGCCATGGAGGGAATGTGCTGCTTACTGGCTTGCTCCCTATGGCTTGCTCAGTCTGCTTTCTTACGGAACTTAGGGCCACCAGCCCAGGAACAGCACCACCCACAATGGGCTGAGCCCTCCGTCATTAATCACTAATTAAGAAAATGCCTTCCAGGCCTGCCTACAAGCCAATCCTGTGGATGCATTTTCTCAATTTGAGGTTCTCTTCTCAGGTTGTGTCAAGTTGACACAAAACCATGCTGCACAGGGAGTCACTCACTGGGCTTCTGGAGAGAGCCAACATAAAGGCTCCAGATCCACATAGATCACCTCCCATTTTATGAAGTGGAACCAGTGGGATTCTCTGAGGGATGCTTTCCTGGGAAAGTCAGAAAATTCTCTTGTTCTAATTTTTCTTGTCCTCTTTGTGTAGTGACATCTACTGAGTGTGGGCCAGGACTCCTGGAATTCGTGGTTCAGATAGTGCAAGCCAGAGAATTCTTTATGGCTGGCCCCTCCCACCCGCCTTGCCCATCTTCCTCCCCTCCTTCAGGTAGAAAGAGCAAGGAGTGTTTCTAGGTTTCAGGCTGACTTTGGGATGAGGGACTCTCATTCCTTATGGGAAATGATGGGGCTTAGCAGGGAGTCGTGGGCGTGAGAAAGATGGGCAGGAGGGGTCGAACGTGCCTCTCTGTGTCCTTCAGTTCAGAGTCCCAAGAAGGCCCAAATACTGCAGTTTGGAGGTGTGAACCCCAACAATGGTGAAGGTACACAAATGATTGTAAGATCATCAAACAGCACATCACCACCATGCCATCATCCCTTCATGTTTGATGCCAGCAGAAGCCCTCCTCCATACTCTGGAAATGCTGAAGAATCTGTGGTCCTGTGTGGGCCACTTTCTCTTCCTCTGTGAGACTTTTTCCTGTTGAGAGTCATCAGGTAGGACCTTGATCAAGTCTTTCAAGCACAGTTCAGGCAGGATGTTTCCATCAATGGTGATGCAGGAAGAGCAGGTGTTTACATGTGAGAAATCAAAGCAAGCAGAAAACGCTTCTGGGGAAGCCAAGCAGAGGTTTCTGAATCTGTCCTTAAATTGATGAGTGACAAAGACTTTCAGAGGAGTCTGGGGACTAAAAGTCTCATGGAGTCAATGGGACCAAGATACTCTTGGTCTATACAAGAGCTTATTTTACATAAGCAAATTGAAGAAAGATTTCATGGTAAGGAGGTGGGGGATGACAGAATGACAGGCTGACTCAGCACTGCATTTGCATCTCTTTAAGAAGCACCTGGGTGACACTGCCAGCTGACAGCCTGAGTATGCTGCCCAGGACCTACAGGGTAGGGGAGAACCAGTTCCTCCAGGGCGTCTTCTGACCTGCACATGTGCAGTGTGCCATGTGTTGGCACCCATGCACCCACACCTCACACACACCTCACACACACCTCACACACACCTCACACACACCTCACACACA
>NW_021604669.1:1411679-1428054 GCF_004785775.1 Grammomys surdaster | reverse complement strand
ACACCTCACACACACCTCACACACACCTCACACACACCTCACACACATCATACCCCTATACCACACACCACACACACACATATACACACACATACACACTATATACATGCACACTGTACACGCACTACATACACTACACACGTGCACACCACCCACCCACCCACTCACACCATACCCACACCACACTACACACTACATATCTCACACCTCACATTCACACATATCACACCCCACACCCACCCACACCATACCCCATACCACATACACACACCACACCACACCACATACACACACCACATACACACACACATACACCACACACATCTGACGCAATACACACATACACGCACCATACACATTATATACATGCAGACACACACCATACACACACACACACACACACACACACACGTAATAATTTAAACTGAACTAAACCTGGGATCTGGACAGGTGACTCAGCAGGTAAGAGCATCTGTGACTCAGAAGAAGAAAGCAGTTTCCAGCTGTTTGCAACTCTAGTTCCAGGAGATCTGATGCCCTCTGGTGGCCTCTGATGGCACCAGGCACACATGTGGTACACATACATACATTCAGGCAAAACAGTCATATATACCAAAGCTTAAAAATCTTTTAAACAAATTAAAACAAATCGCCTAATAGGTGATAGGCTCAAAGTGATTGTAAAGAAAAAAATCCATAGTAAATACAAAACTGCACAGGCTTTCTCTGTAAGTCCTCCCCCAACAATATTTGAGGAGATCCTGAGATGGGGATGGGGGGGTATGACTTGAGACGCTTCTGGGATCCAGCACTGTGTAGGAGCTTCTCATAAGGCTCAGTGTCCCTGCTTGGGGACACTTTTGACCCAGAGAAGCACAGTAGTGTTTGAAGGTCACCAGCAGCCAGGTTTTGGTTCCTTGTCAGTTACTGCTGACTACATATCTTCAAGAGAGGAAAACTAGCTTCAAGCTCAGGAAGCCATGGGCACGTTCCAGGCAAGCATGTGGGAGCTCCTAAGATCTGAGTGTGACTCTGCATCTCCTCGACTGTGAAGTATGACCCAGACAGAGGTCTGGCGTGACTCCACAGCATATACAAACAGTAGCTGCTCGATGTACATGAGGCGAACAGGTGGGTTTGTCTCTAAGATGCTCTTGCCGTGAAACTCATCGGAAAGGGAGTAGTGTCCAAAAGAAAGGAGGCATTTAGAAGCCATTAAAACAAGCAAAATAAAAAGAGTTAGCATTAATCTTAATTATCCATTTGACTTAACTCAGAATACCGAGTAGAATATCACATCAATATGTGATCGATGAACAAATGAGTCCTGAGATAACCAGCCTTCCTGTTTTATGACAAGTCTGTTTAATCCTGAAGCCAGTGCTCACAGACAGGCTGAGGATTATAAGTTGGGTACAGACGGAAGCAACAGGGCTGTGGGTGTCTGAGCAAAATCTCCTGCCCTTCACCTGTACCTTGTGGCAGCTTGACTGGGCCCTAACCTGGACCAATCCAGCCCGGTGGCTCCCTTTCCAAACTCCTGTCAATCTTCCTTTCAGAGCCTGTCCTGGCAGCTGCTGAATAAATAAGCTGCTCCCACTGAAACTCCGACTACAAAAACATGGCAACAGCACATTTGTTCATTCATCCGTTCACTCATTCATTCACTCATTCAACAATGCCTTTGAGAACAAACTGTGTGCTGGGCACCCCTCAGGGGGAAGTGACAAATCAGGGCATCCATAGGGTTGAGCTTCCCTAGGGGCTCTGGTGATGGACACGGTCAGTGGTCTGTACAATCCTCTCAGCTCAGCTTGTGGCTTAGCTCTTGATCTATAAACCCAGCCCATCTTCTGCCTTATTGGGCTTTCTCCCCCTGGATCTTTACATGTCTCATTCGTTTATGAGTCTCTGGACTCAGCTGCCCCGCAATCCTCACTGCAATATGGGATGGACTCTCAGCCAATCCCATCCACAGAAAACTTACGCTCTCAAGCAGTGGTTCTCAACCCACGGGTAGAGACCTCTCTGGGTTGAATGACTGACCCTTGCACAGGAGTCACGTATCAGATACTTACATTCTAATTCATAAGAATAGCAAAATTACAGTTATGAAGTAGCAGCAAAAATAATGTTTCATCATCGCAACGTGAGGAACTGTATTAAAGGGTTGTAGCATTAGAAGGTCCAGAACCTCTGCTCTAAATTCCCTGTGAGTACTGTTTATACCCCCTCAGGCTCTGGGGGAATCTTAAGGTACTTCTGTCTCCAAGTCATCTCACAAATACTTCTCCATTCAGCTCTTGCCTGCTTAGACTTGTCTTGGTGATTATTCCCCTTAGGTCCAGCTAATACACAGAGACCTGAAGTTGTCAGACTTGAAAGAGTTGGGCTTAGTATTGGACTGGGGACGGAAAGACCAACGTAGATGGCCCGTGACTGCTGGTCTGAGAACTGAGGTCTTCGAGGAGATGCCTGGTACCTCAGGAATCACTTTGGGAGGCTGGTCTGATGGCTGACATGCCATCCTTCATGCCAGAGCAGAGATGTATCCCCCTGACTTTATGCTGGGCTGAGGGAGGTGTGATGTTGAGACCAGTGGTCAGGGAGAGAGAGGATAGGGGAGGGGGATGGCTGTGGGAAAGGCTGGGGGTGTTGGCTGCTCTGGCAGGACTAGAACACAGATCCATTACTCTGAAGACTTCCTGGTGAGGGTGAACTAGTAAAGAAGCTGCCACAGGGAGCAGTGAGACTCCTACAGTGCTCCTCCATGCTGGGAAGAACACCCAGCCTACATCAGTAGCCTCAGAGTATAGCCACAAAGAATGTGGTACAAGACAACAAGACACCGCTCCTCCAGGTCTCATTCCCCAGAGCAGGTTGGACACACATCTCTCTCTCTTTTTTTTTGTTTTCGAGACAGGGTTTCTCTGTGTAGCCCTGGCTGTCCTGGAACTCACTCTGTAGACCAGGCTGGCCTCGAACTCAGAAATCTGCCTGCCTCTGCCTCCCAAGTGCTGGGATTAAAGGCGTGCGCCACCAACACCCGGCTGACACACATCTCAAAACGCACAGCTAAACTTTCTCTGGGGCTGAGCTAGGTTTCAGGAAGTCAAAGTATCTAGAGTCGAACAAAGCCTTGGTGAGTTTTAAAGAAACCCATCTTGGGTCCTGGAGAGATGGCTCAGCACTGGCTGCTCTTCCAGAGGCTCTGGGATGGAACTTCAGCATCTATATGGCCTCTCCCTGCTGACTGTAACCCCTCTGTCTCAGGGGATCTGAAGCTGTCTTCTGGCCTCTGTTTGTACTGCATGCAGGTGGTGTACAGATAAACATGCAGTTAAAACACCCATACACACAAAAATAATAAAACAAGATAAAAACATTACAAAAAGAAACTTGCAGTGATGGCTAGTCTTATGTCAACTTGACATACAAACTACTTTTTTGAGGATAATCTCATTTAAGAAAGTGTTTCCATAAGATCCAGCTGTAAAGCATTTTCTTTATTAGTTATTGATGGGGGAGGGCCCAGCCCATTGTGGATGGTCATCTTTGGGCTGGTGTTTCTGGGTTCTATAAGAAAAGCAGACTGGACCGGGCGGTGGTGGCGCACACCTTTAATCCCAGCACTTGGGAGGCAGAGGCAGGCGGATTTCTGAGTTCGAGGCCAGCCTGGTCTACAGAGTGAGTTCCAGGACAGCCAGGACTACATAGAGAAACCCTGTGTTGAAAAACAAAACAAAACAAAACAAAAACAAAAAGAAGAGAAAATGCTTTACAGCTGGATCTCATGGAGGCCGTTCCTCAAGGGAGGCTTCTTTCTCTGTGATAACTCCAGCTTGTGTCAAGTTGACACACAAAACCAGCCAGTATATTTTCCAGCTTGCTTTTTGGTCATTAGTGTTTTGTTGCCTCAGAAGAAACCCTAAGACAAATTGGTACCAGTGTAGTGGAATATTGTTTGACAGGCCTGACTATGTTTGGGGGAGGATTGTGGAAGAACTTTGGAACTTTGGACTAGAAAAGACATGTAGTTTTGAAAGCTCAGCGGGATGTTCCGTAGGAGCTTGGAGGATGAGAAGATTGAGAACAGTGCAGAAGATGGAAGCCTGGCTTGTGACGTTTCAGAAGGAAGTTCAAAGACTCTATCTGGGCTGTTTGCTATTTTGAATTAAGAGTCTGTCATGTCTTCAGCTAGGACTGAAGAGTCAGTCATTATTCACAAGAGACTGGCACCACTGAAATGAAACCTTTGTGTCACTGGGACAGTTTTTGCTAGTTAGCTGGAGCTAAGAAATCAGCAATGATTAAGAAGAAACCAGTATCACTGAGGTGAAATCTTCTGGGAAGCGTTTCCTCAGGGTCAGTACAGAGGAGCTGTGTTCCAGAGAGGGCCAAGGTTGTACCTCATGCTGGGCAGCGGAACCTGGTAGTGTAAGAGTCACCCAGGTGGTACTGGTTTTGAAGGCATGAAGGGGTCATGGAGAGCAGCTGAGGCTTCGCACTGTGAAAGTACAGCGGAGGCCATTAGTGAAAGATACAGTCTTAGTGGCAGGGGAAGATCCAGGATTGAAGGGGTGGTTGCAGAGTTGAAGAAGCACTCAACAACCATAAAGAAGCTATGATTGATGAAAGCGCAGCCCAGTTGCAGCAAGGGACCCCAGCAGTTTTGGAGATGCCAGTACCATGGGATGACTACCAAGAACAACAGTAGCAGTGGAGGGGAGCCAGCTAGAGTGTAGACAACAAGCTGTATGTGCTGCAGAGGGCAGAGTCGGAGAAATGACTCAAACCATTTGGAGGAGCCCAGAAGATCGTGCATGGATCCCAGACATTGGACGCTGAGTTTTACTATTGTATGTGCATTGACATTTTTGCTTGCAAGTATGTTTCTGTGAAGGTGTCAGGTTCCAGGGAACAGGAGTGACAGAAAGTTGTGGGCTGCCATGTGGATGACCCTGGGTCCTCTGAAAGAGCAGTGAGTGCTCTCAACTGCTGAGCCATCTCTCCAGCCCTGACCAGTGAGTTATTTTTCTATTGTTGGAGTTTGGTTTTGCTTGGTTCAGATTGTGACTGTGCCCTGGTTCTTCCCTTTTGAAGGAAAGTGTTTAATTTTGATTTTTACAGGTACCCACAGC
Source organism: Grammomys surdaster (assembly GCF_004785775.1). Taxonomy (NCBI): domain Eukaryota; kingdom Metazoa; phylum Chordata; class Mammalia; order Rodentia; family Muridae; genus Grammomys; species Grammomys surdaster. Next base: position 1,422,913 of record NW_021604669.1, on the reverse strand, counting down.
TGAAAGACTTTGAATTTTGAGATTTTGGGTTTTTAAAGAGATTGGATATTTTAAAGAGACAGAAATTTTAACATGTTTGAATTTGTAAAGACTATAGGATTTTAAAAGTCATTTATATTTTTACTGTAAGATCTTAGAGATGAATAAGAAAGGAAAGGTATGACTTAATAGTGGTGTGTGTGTATGTGTGTGTGTGTGCGCGTGTGAAGTGGACAAGGGATCAGTTGTGCTGGCTAGTCTTATGTCAGCTTTACACACAAACTAGAGTTATCTAAAAGGAAAGAATCTTAGTTAAGAAAATACTTCCATAAGAGCCAGTTGTAAGGCATTTTCTTAGTTATAGATGGGGAGGACCCAGCCCGTTGTGGATGGTGCCATCTCTGAACTAGTGGTCCTAGGTTCTATAAGAAAGAAGGCTGAGCAAGTCATAGGGAGCAAGCTCGTAAGCAATATTCCTCCACTGCCTCTGCATCAGCTCCTGCTTTCAGGTTCCAGCTCTTTGAGGTCCAGTCCTGACTTCCTTCAATGTGGAGGTATAAGTCAAATAAGCCCTTTCCTCCCCAGTTTGCTTTGGGTTATAGTGCTTCATCATGGCAATAGAAACCCTGACTAGGTCACCCTTTTTATGACTCCCCGACTGGCCTTCCCAGATCATTTGATAGGGGTCATCTAAGGCAGGTATTGTCACATTTGTCCCATCCAGCAGAATGGATGCCTGGCTCTAACTCCTATTCCTATCAGCAACTCTTTTCCTCCAGTTAGAAGAAATCCTAGAGGTTTGGGGAAATGGGTGCAACACTTTCTTTCCTGTGGCCCTGGGAGGATGGCCCTGTAGCTCTTGTAAGAACTCTGGAGCTGTAAAAGGACATTTTAGTGTGTCAGAGGAGATTGGGACTTCCTATGACTTGGGCCTGATCTAGACTTGGCTTCCTTTACCCATGGGTCCTGGCCTGGCTTTTGGTGAGAAGTGAAGAGGAACAGACATGGAGCTCATTCGTGCTCTGACTTCAGGCAGGCTGACCAACCTGGAGGTTTGGCTCAGATTTCCTGGGCCAACCACTCAGCCACAAGCTTACTGGGGCCATACCCTCTTCTGCAGAGTAGTGGTGAGATCCAGCCTTTGGGGTGTTTGGAAATAACACGTCCTGCCCAGCCCAGGATGTTGGGCTGAAAGAGTCCTCAGAAGATAACTGTGCCCTCACCTTCTTCACAGTAGAACTGTGTTTTAATGTTCCAGGCTGGCTTGCGGACTAGCCTCCCAGAAGTGCCCCATGTGAGTTCTTCAGCTCTGCTCTTTCAAACTAGACACTGTATTCTGGACCTGGTTGAACCCTTGCCCTGAGGTGTAGGGAGACAGGAATGATATCACAGCCAGTAGTCACTTTACTTGGGATCAGCAGAGCAGGCTCCCAGAGAGAGAACAACCTGTAGAGACAAAGAATCAGAGGAAGTCTTTGAACTTTCACTAAACCTGGTGGGTTTAGAGTTGCCTGAATTTGGCCAGATGGCCTTACAATCTCTTTTAGCAATAACATTCTATTGAGGGCTGGATTATTACAAGGCACACTTAAAAACTGCCGGCTTAGGGACTGACAGTGCTGAGTGACCCAGAGCCCATCAGGTGCAGCAGGAGTAGAGTGGCTCTGGCTTTGCCAGAGAAGAGATTGAGGGTGGCCTGGACTTTCTGGGTTATACATCTCTGCTCCTCACATAACAGCTGCTGCCTTTGGCTATGTAGCTGACTAAGGCATGGGTGTGACATGGGGTGACAGTTTTCTCAGGGCAGATGAGAAGAAGCTCCTAAGGGAATATGTGTTTGTCTAAAGCAAGACTATTAATCAAATGAGCAGCTATGTTCACAACTGTCATCCTTACTGTGGCCAGCCCTTCACCATGGTGTGCCTTCCACTGACCACCCAGAGTACAGAGGGAGCAATCAGTCAGTTGAAGCAAAGGTGCCTGGGTTCATGGCATATGTCCCCTGCAACAGTTGCTGTCTAGGATGTTCAACAAGCCACCTTCCCCTTCTTGACAGCCTCTCTCTGTTTGTCTGGCTGCCTCCCCAGTCTTGCAGCTGATGAAATATGTGCATGCTGGACCATGGCAACTCCACCAGGTGGCCACGGGTGGGCATCAGCAACATGGTGAGCACCTTGGGAGACCACGGGGTTACTCCATGGGTGGAGGAAAAGAAGGTGTCAGGTGAGAGAGGCCATCCTGGCAGAGGCTGTGTCTGATCCTATGACAGGCTGCTCATATAGCATGTGGAGGAGGGACAGCAAGAATACAAAGTGACCTTCTGCAACTTCAGGAAGGCTGAGCTTCCCTCCTGGCCAGCAGTGTGGGCACTTAAATCTCCTTTCCCATTTCCCATCAGCTGTCTGATCATAGCACCCAGTCTGGGCAGGCTAAGATGGTTCTCACATCTGGCCCCTTCTTCCCTAGCCCAGCCAGACCACAACTTCCTGTCTTTCTCATTCAGAGGATGAGAATGAGTTGGGTCACCAGGCTGAACAGACTCTGACCCTGGCTCAAAACATGTGCCTGGATATTGCTGGTCACAGCTGGCTGTGGGTCTTGGCTTCTAGGTTTCTTTGAGCAGAAACTTTGCCTAGGGACAGTGAACTTCAGAGCAGGCCATTTACTGGGAGGAAGATAACCTTGCCTTCAGGGTCCTGCTGAGCCATCGTGCTGTTAGGGCTAACCCTTCCCATCCTGGTGGCTGTGCTTCTTTTGGCTAGGTTCCTTTCTGGTTCCTTTCTCTATCATCAGGGTGTTGCTTGGGGGTGGGGGTGGGGGAAGCTGCATTGTTTTAAACATAATAGCAGTCCAAAAATAGACCCAACTCCTGACTTGGCTTTTTTTCCTCCTGATAAAATATTTCATATTTACAAATAACATTTCTAACACGATGCTGTGAACACCCTGCCCCACCCACTGGTGGGACAGAGCCCACAGTGACTTCCTCTACCAAACTCCCCAGGGCTCTGCCACTCTGAACTTAGTGCGATTCATCGGCCGCTTCCTCCTTTCTTTCTTTAGCATGACTCCTGGATGTGGGTAAATGGCACCATAGTGCTTTGCTGCGACTTTGCTCTTACCCAGGATGAGTCAGATGAATCTGCTGAATCCTGCTCCCAGGCATTCAAGACACACGTGGAGCACACTCAGAGGATAGCAGAATTTTACTTTTATGCTCTAACTTGTATCCTACTATGGTATAGCCATTCCTGTATACCATTCAGGGCTAGGTGCCACTGGGAACTTGAGCCACAAACGGGAGTCTCATAACCTGTGGGCATAGTGCAGTCATATTGGCACAGGTAGTCTGTTTGTTTGTTTTGAGACAGGGTCTCACGTAGCCCAGAATGGACTTGATTGAACACAAGCGAGTGTTCTGAGCTAGGTACTTCCACCTCCCACGTGCTGGGCTTACAGGACTGTGTTACTATCTCATACAGCTCTAGGGATCAAACCCAGGCTTCCTACATGCTAGTAAGCACTCTACCAATCAAGCTGCATCCCCATCCCACACTGGTACAGGTAAACTCATCTCTTCCCAAGGTTAGTCCCCTTAAATGCCTGATCTGCATTCAATATGTAGTAGCTCTGGTTGGCTTGGAACTCACTATGTAGACTAAACTGGAACTTGGAGCAATCTTCCTACCTCTACCTCTCAAGTACTGGAGTTAAAAGCATGAGCCACCGTGCCTGCCTAAATAAATTAAAAATTTTAAAGATTAAAAACAAACCCTTCAAATTATTAAAGAAACCATAACAAAGGTTGTATTCCTTATCCAAAATGCTCCAGCAGAGTGTGGCTCGGTGCTAGAGTTCTGGCCTATCATATACTGAGGTCCTGGATTCTAGTTCTACCCCAAATAAAACTAAATAAAACTAAACTAAACTAACTAACTAACTAACTAACTAACTAACTAAAACTAAATAAAAACAAACAAACAAGCAAACAAACAAAAAGCCCCCCCAATTTTGAGAGATGTATTTTGAACAGAAGGGTGGAGCAGCCCCCCATCGCTGCTGATCTCTGATGTGTGTGTCTGTGTCAGAAAAATGTCTGTTCAGGTCCTTGGAATTCTTTATATATTCTAAACATGGATCCCTTCTTAGACAGACGCTTCGCTGTGATGGAATGGAGGCACAGCCCTGCACTGCTGCCCTCAACAGCCTGAGGAACACTCCTAGACTCTTGGGTCAGGACAAATCACAGTTTATGTACTAGTCAGTTTATGATGACCTAGAGTAGGGATTTTATTTTATTAAATATATTTTATTTTTCATTTTATATCCCCTGGTGATGTTAATTAATTAATTAATTGATTAGGGTTTTCAAGGTAGAGTTTCTCTGTGTGGCCTCGGCTGTCCCAGGACTCACTTTGTAGAGCATATATAAACGTCTCAAAATCACAGCAATCCACCTGTCTCTTCCTCTCGACTGCTGGGATGAAAGGCGTGGGCCACTACTGCCAGGCTGTGATATTTAAATGTTAGGGCTGGAGAGATAGCTCAGTGGTTACAGCACTCGCTATTCTTGCAGAGGTCCCAGGTTTGGTCCTAGCACCCACATGGTTTAAAACCACGTGTAACTTCAGTTCCAGGGCATCTGGTGTCTTCTTCTGGCTAAAAAGAAATCTTTTTAAAAACATTTTATATTTAATCTTTATTATTTTTAGTTATGTGTATGTGTCTGTGTGTAGGTATGCGTATATGAGTGTTGGTACACACAGCGGCCAGAGGAATTGGATCCCCCTGGAGCTGGAGTCCTAGGTGCTTAGAGCCATTTGATGTACCTGCTGGGGATTGAACTCCCATCCTCTGGAGAACAGTATGTATTCTTAACTGCTGAACTCTCTCTCTCTTACCCCCCCTTAACCCCTCCTTGCTTTTAAAAATTTTTTTTATTACTATGTAATTTTGACTGCCCTGGAACTCACTATGTAGGCCAGGCTGGCCTTGAACTCACAGAAATTTATTTGCCTCTCTGTCTCCTGAGTACTGGGATTAAATGTGTGTGACACTATGCCTAGCTCCAAAATGAGTAAACTTTTTTGGGGGTGTTTCAAACAATACAGGCGTAAGCACAAGGGTTAAGAGAGAGATGCTCAGAAAGAAAAGACATATCCATGATCCTGGGTACGGCCTCAAAGGAAGAGGGAAAAGCAAGACACACTTACTGTAGATCCAGGCTCAAAAGAGTCACGATTATTTCTCTTAGCGTTGGCTATAGAGACCATTTTGGTGGCTCTCGAGTTACACGTCAAAAGGCTGCTAAGAGCCCACTTTCACCCCTCTTTTTCCTCTGATGAGTGATGTAAGTGATGGCTCTGTGGATGGACTGGATGGAATCATAGTCTGATAATGTTAAACCAGGAACACCTGGGGTTGCGTGGCCACTTAGCCATGCCCGATTCCTATAAATTCAGTTTCTGGTGAGATTCTTAGACAGTTTCAGGTTTGTAGCTGGAAAAGGAGAGAGGTTTTAAGCAGGTAACTGTATGGGGATTCCTGCTTTTCTGCTGGCCTGGGTTGCAGGGTGAGTGGCTTCTTTCCTTTCTCACATCAACAGTTACCCTGTGCTTCTGTCCTGCCTCAGAATGACTACAGTGTTTCTCTGTCTGAGTGATTTTTGTACTGTCTTGGTAGTATCTTTAGATACATAAGAACTTTTTGTTTGCATAATTGGCTAATTTCTTTCTCTTTTTGAGGTAAGCTCTTACTAGGTAGCCTTGACTGGAACTCACTATTTAGACCAAAATGACCTCAAACTTAAAGATCTGCCTGCCTTTGCCTCTCAGGTACTGGGTTAAAGGCGTGTGCTATCATGTCTGGCTATGATTGGAGGGTTTTGTTTTTGTTTTGTTTTATTTGTTTGTTTGTTGTTGTTTTGTTTCTGAGACAGGGTTTCTCTGTGTAGCTTTGGTTGTTCTGGAACTCAATCTGTAGACCAGGCTGGCCTCAAAGTCAGAGATTCATCTGCCTCTTCCTCCCAAACTCTGGATTAAGGGTGTCTGCACCGTTGTTACCCAGCTATGATTGGAGTTTCTTAATGCCACTTTGAGGCCATTTCCAGATCCGTTTGTGCATAGTATGGTACTATAACCTTCGTGTCCTGAAGTATCTGGGAACAGAAGAAGACTCTTGTGGTTCTGGTAAATGCTAAGCAAGTACATGCTTTACCACAAACCCTAGCCCCATGGTAGGTTTCTTGTGGGTACTTACTTGGAAAGTACCTGCAGCATGGGTCATGGGGACTTTTATTTATCTTTTTCGGTAGGATCTTGCTGTGTAGCCCACACTGGCCTGACATTCATTTATGATTCTCTGCCCACCTCCAGATTGTTACAATTACAGGAGTGAACCTATGGGGGTTTAATAAAAAAGCACAGAACCAGGAAGCTTGGGAGATTATGTGGCTGGACTTTCTGGTATAGGGTAAGGGAGGCCTACAGAAGAGGAACTGTGGAGCCTGGCTGTGGACTTTCCACCCGAGTCAGGAGCTCCCATCCTCAAATCCTTCTACTCCTTGGAGGGAACAGAGCAGATATAAGATCTGTTCTACCCTGAGCCTTACAAGGTTCCCTGCCAACTGAATCCTGGCCTCCATTCCACAGAGTTTACACAAACAGGCAGCAGAGGCTGATGGATGCTAGGTCTGCTTACACACACACACAGTTGACACAGTAGACTTTGATTAAGAGTTTGGTTGCTTACAGAGTGGCCCAGGGTCTCTGATGGATCCCTGTGAAGCCTGCTCCTCCCATGCCCGTGCCTAGCTGAAGTGTTCTCAGATAAGCTGGCGCAAGAGACAGAAAAGAAGGTATAAAGCCTTAATGTCAGTGACATTAACAAGTCCTTTGGGTTCTTGGACAAGGAATGAGGGCCACAGAGGTCAGGCAGCCTACAGGCTGGTTAGGCTACTTCTGAGTCCTGCTCTCCACCCCTACCCCAGCCAGCCTACCCAGGTTTTGCTCCCAAGACTTGTTTAGTTACTAATCCTTCACACTAGGCTGACGTTTTGACAAATATTTGACATTACTAGTAATCATTTCCTCAGTGTTTTAAAATATATATATGTTATATGTATATATAACATATAATTCCTGGAAAAGTCCATTGGTCTTCCACCTTGCCCCATTCCCTGCTAAATTTAACCCAGGTTCTTGGGGCGGCCTGCGGTCAACCGTGAAGCTATTCATCAGGAGTGGATCTTTATATTCCCTTCCAGACGGTTGTTCCAGGTGTCCACAGGGTCTACTTCGAGTCCTGGCACAGGAGAGCTTCCTGGTGGTGGCGGGAGGCCAGGCCTTTGTCCCTTACTTGTTGCAGGGAGGGGCGTGGACCGCTGGAGAAGAGCGTCTGAGGCTGGATGACGTGGCTAGGCACCTGGGGATGCCGCCCATTCCTTCCTGTATTCCGGGGGGCAGGAGGAGGGGCCAAACCCCCAGAGGGGCTTAGGAAATGACTATGCTTGTGTGGAGACAGAATCAGTCCGTCCCGAAGAGGCCCCACCCATGCAGGTCCGGTCAGCCACGCCTCCATAGAAGTCCTGCCCCTGCCAAATCACAGACCAGGCTCGTTCACGCTATACAGGCCCCGCCTCCTAGGCTCCGCCCACACCAGACCCCCACAGACCACGCCCCTCCTATTTGTCTGCAGGCCGCCACTCTCCAGGCCCCGCCCACCCCGTGGACGCCGTTGGCTGGCCACCAGTCGAAGAGAGGCGCGGAGGTTTGGGCTGAGGCGCTCCGTTGGGGTCTGGGTTGCGGGCGCCCGCGCCCTCTGAATTGAGTCATCGCGGCCGGGCAATCGAGGGCTCGGAGTGCAGTGTGCCAGGCGGGTGGGTGGCGGGAAGGTCATGGCGGAGCCCGCCGCGCGACACCTGTCGCTGCCCTCGGGGCTGCTGGAGTTGTGCGCGCTGCTGGGCGCCTCTCAAGATAGCCTCCGCGGCCTGGAGCAGGTAAGGGGGCGAGAGGGGAAACTGAGCTGGGGTGGGAGACAGAGAGGTCAGGTTTGAGTGGGGCTGGCTTCAGAAGCTACACACCCCTGCGGCGCCAAAGCCGCAGGGTCAGGTCCCAGCTGTGAGGGATGCACACAGCTCATAAGGAGGCTGGCGGCTGGCCTTCCTTCCCTCCGGGACCAGCTGGACTTGTACCTGGTGCTTGTGGTCGTGCAGAAGAGCTTCTGTGCGTTGAAGCGTTTCTCCGCACTCTGGATGCCGCCATCTGGGGCGAGGTGCTGCCCCAGCGGGGACCTGCAGAGTTCACGGTCAACTAGACAATATCCTCTCCGAGGAGCGACGAAATGGTTCCCTTCACTGTACAGAGCTTCACTGCCTATTAAGTAATGGGTTCTGTGCTCCGCACCAAATAGTGAGGTTTCAGGTGTTAGAATCAACCACCAGCTTTGAATATTCCACTTTTAGTCGGGCTTCTTGCATAGCTATTTTCTTCATTTGTTGTGCAGTCCCTCCTCCCTTCTCTCCGTCTGTGCCCAGCAGCCAAAGATAGGTTCAGCTCCCTGTCTCTGGAAAGACAGGGGCTTCTGAACATCTCATTCTCATGATCTCTGTGCTGTATTTTCTCTTTTTTAAAATTCTGGAACCCAGGTTGTTTTCTCCTAATCCATTGGTGCCTCTCTTTTTCTTTTGAACCCAGCATAATTGTGAACTGTCATTTTCTAAGAGATTTCCCTAGTATCCCGTTAAGTGTCTGGAGAGATCATCTGAGTGTTTATACATGACAACATGGAAAAGCATAAAGGCATACATATTGATTGATGTCCACGGACATTGATGTGCAGAGACAAAATGGTTGTCACCAAGAAAACTTAAACATTAGTGAAAGTAACCAAATGAGTCTTAAGCCCAGATAGTTTCTTTCTTAGGCCAATGTGACCAGTAAATGGCCTTAGTCCCTATGAAAATGATTTGGAGTGTCCCTCCCGTAGTTTTCACTCCTCTGATGACATCCCTTCTAAATGCCAGTGTGTCTTCCGTTGTCTTTGTGCCTCTAACTTACCAAACAGCACTGCCTTTTTTTCCTTCTTCTTCTTAGAATCGGAAATGACCTGGTTTCACTGTGGTCTATCTGGGCATCCGTCCGTGTCTTTGCACCCTGGGTCTAGCAGTATGCTTCTTGCCTGTTGAGTGTGGGGCATGCCTTTGAGAACTGGCTGAGTCAACTGGGGTATTCAGAGTGCTACTTTCCTGAGTTAGGCAGGCGGTGGCACCTCCCAGGTGAGGGGGGGGGGAGTTTCATGTTAGTTTACCTCATTGTGTGCTCTTGCTTCTGCTAGGAATTTCAAAGAGAGGGGATTGGGGCCGGCGAGAGATAGAGGTGGACTAAACTTTAGAATAATTTTATTTTGTGTCAATACCACTGTTATAGTTGGCCAGACATAGACTTTAGTTTATTCTTTTGTAGTAATTCTCTTGTGAATGTTCAAGGTTTAAAAAGATTTTTAATTTTACTCTGTTTAAAAAAAGGCATTTTACTGAGTGTGGTGGCTTGTTTCTGTAATTCCAACCCTCAGGAGACTGAGGCAGGAGGATTGAATGCAGCTTAGGTTATAGAGTGAGTTCTAGGTAGGTCAATCTGGGCTACAGAGTGAGACCCTGTCTTCAAAAACAAAACAAACTAATCAGACAGACAGACAAACAAACCTTTAGGGCATGGTGGCACAAACCTAAAATCCCTGTACTTGTAAAGCAGAAGCGGGAAGGTAAGGAAGGAGCCCAGGATACTCTTGGCGGCATAGTGATGTCAGAAGCCAGCCTGGGCTACATGAGACCCTGCCTCAAAAAACAGTTACCATTTATCTGTGATCTGAATATTCCTATTTGGTGATACATAAAAATAGAAAGCTGGAAGTATGAGAAACGGATCCAGTTTAAGGTCAAGAGACGTAGAGCTCTGTTTATTTCTTAGAAGGCACCCTAACTCTGTTGTATCTCTTAGATGGGGGTGGGGCTGGGAGTGGGGAGGACTAGTCATTTGTTGGAAATCCTGCCAGATATTTCAGAGTTGACCAGTCCCCCTGTGATTCAGTGTGGTTAGTTTTGGCTTCCCCCACCTCTCGGCTGAGGGTGGGTCCCTTTTTTGGTTGCTGGCATGTGAGGGGATCCACTGTAAACTCATTCAGGACGTGCCCACACTGCCCTCTGCACCACACCAGTGAAGTGGCCTTCTGTTTTGTGGGCAGCAATAGCAGCAAAACTTCTTGGACCATGGCAGTGTTCTCCATTGGCACTGTCCAATGCTGTGCTCACTAGTTCAAACATGGCCACTGAACCCTGTGTGGCTCATGGGTTGAGGAACACTGGATTTTTTTATTTTATTTTATTTTTTTTGCTGGGTGGTAGTGGTGCACACCTTTAATCCCAGCATTTGGGAGGCAGAGGCAGGAGGATCTCTTGAGTTCCAGGCCAGCCAGGGCTACACAAAGAAAGCTTGTCTTGAAAAATGAAAAAAAAAGTAAAGAAAAAACATTTATTTTATTTTTTATTTTATGTGTATGCATATATGTATATATGTATGTATGAATGTATGTATATATGTATAAATGTATGTATATATGTATATATGAGTGTATGAATGTATGTATGAATATATGTATGTATATATGTATGTACATATGTATGTATGTGTGTGTGTGTGTGTATGTATGTGCATCATGTGCATGCAGTGCCTACGAGAAGACAGACCATTGAACTGGGACTAATAATTGGTTATGAGTTGTCATATGGATCATAGGATTTGAACCTGGGTCCTCTGGAAGAGCAACTAGTGTGCTTAGCTGTAGAGCCATCTGTCCAGCCCAGTTTTAATTCCTTTAGATTTCAATGGCCTCCTGCTGTGACTGTGTTGGACAGCACAGTTCCAGAACATTAAAAACATCTGTGAATTTTTTTTTATTTCTCTATCGATAGCCAATCCTCCAGGGAAGAGCAATGCTGCTTTGTAACAAGACTTTGTGACCCGGTGAGTTAGGCTGCTATGGAGTTTCACTTTTTAATTGGCTTTTTTAAAAAATGATGATCTTGGCTGGGCGGTCATGGCGCACGCCTTTAATCCCGGCACTTGGGAGGCAGAGGCAAGCGGATTTCTGAGTTCGAGAGTTCAAGGCTAGCCTGAACAGAGTGAGTTCCAGAACAGCCAGGGCTACTCAGAGAAACCCTGTCTCAAAAAACCAAAAAAAAAAAAAAAAAAAAAAAAAAA
>NW_021604669.1:1406095-1411579 GCF_004785775.1 Grammomys surdaster | reverse complement strand
AAAAAAAAAAAAAAAAAAAAAAAAAAAGATGGTCTTTGGGGGCTGCAGAGATGGCTCAGTGGTTAAAAGCACTGACTGCTCTTCCAAAGGTCCAGAGTTCAGTTCCCAGCAACCACATGGTGGCTCACAACCATCTGTAATGGGATCCGATGCCCTCTTCTGGTGAGTCTGAAGACAGGGACAGTGTACTCATATAAAATAAATAAATCTTTTTTAAAAAATGATGATCGTTGGGTAAAGATTTAATAAGCAGGAATGCAGGAAATGACTCTCTGTCTGACTCAGGTTGGGCTGACAGAGGTTAGAGGTTAGGCTCAGTGTTGGCATAGTCTATGGTACTGCCCTGGCTTCTCAGCCTTGCAGAGAGAGCAGCTACAACATCTGTGACCAAATAGCCTACATACAGTATACTTTTGATGGGTGGGTCTTCCATTTGCAGAAACTTAGTCCTCATTAGGAATGAGGCAAATGTATGCAGCTGTTTCAGTGGCTCTGTTCGTTGCTGTCTCCTCCACTCCCAGTGTGATGAGATATTTACAGCAACCTTGATGTCTTTCAGAGGAGTTGGGTGGGTGCATTGTGGGATGTTCACTTGGGCAATACTGTATGTAAGAAAGCTGGCTAGCCCTACTGCAAAGTTAAAGATCAAGGCAACAGTGCGAGTTGGGTAACTGCATTATGAAAACACGTCCCAAGCTTATGTTGTGTCAAGAATGCGGGGGTGTGAGTGGGGGGGAGGAAATCAGGCTGTAGGCAAGCCTGTAGGGCATTTTTTTAAAAGTTAGTGACTGATAGAAGAAAGCCCAGCCCATTGTGGGTGAGGCCATTCTGGACTGGTGGTCCTGGGTTCTAAGAAAGCAGGCTGGATAATTCATGAAAGCAAACCAGTAAGCAGCATCCCTCCATGGCCTCTGCATCAGCTCCTGCCTCCAGGTTCCTGCCCTGTTTGATTTTTCTGTTCTGACTTCCTTTGATGATGAACTGGGATGTAAAAGTATAATCCAAATAAACCCTTCCCTCCCTTAGGTCATGGTGTTTTATCACAATAGTACCCCTAAATAAGATAACCACCATGCCTAAGTACGTTATTATTTTTTTCTGATTTATTTATTTTTTTAACGTGTATGGGTGTTTTGCCTGCATATATGTCTGTGTGCTAGATATGTTCTGTGCTCTGAAGACGGCATCAGACCCCTGGGACTAGAGTTACAGATGGTTGTTGGCTGTACCATGTAGGTGCAGGGAACTGAACACACAGCTTCTGGAGCAGCAGCCAATAAGCTTAGCTGCTGAGCCATCTCTCCAGGCCCTTGAATATACCATTTTATGTGGCCAAAGAGAGAATGACACAGGGCATTGGCTTTGGCGCGATGCCACAGTGTATGATCTAGACTGACTGAGGGCTCCGGATTGCCAGCTGCCAGAAATGCAAACCCAGGGACAGCATCACCTGAGAGTCATTTGTGCTGCATGAGGGGGACAGAGAACTGTAGCCTAGTCTCTGACGTTCCCACGCTCACAACTGAGATGATGGAGTAGCGCTGGTGGGACAGAGACCCTGCAGCAGGTGATGACCCTGAAGCAGGTGATGCTGCTGGAAGGGGAGGTCTAGGAGGAGACCCTGTAGGCACTCTGATGGGACAGGTCTGCAACAGCTTATGTCTGGCTCCTGTCCGGTAAATGAATGTGAGAATGTGGGAGCTGAAGGTGAGGAGGTGGTGTGGGCAGGGAGTGTGAGAGCATCAAGCAATTGAAGAAGAACAAAGTCTGGCAGAGGTACTGTATGCTTCAAGACCCCTGAGAGGGTAAGTTGTATATGACATTGGGGTACCTTGGCCAGGGGTACAGGCTATCATGTGCTCAGGGCACACAGTGCTGTGATACATGTATGCATGTGAAGGGAAGGGATAATGACAGTGATATTCAGACCCTTGAGTGTGGCGCAGGGACAGATAGGTGCTTGCAGGGCCTCTCCCTCCTTCAAGGCACCTGGAGTCCTAGTTAGACCCTGTGGCTCTCTTAGGAGAGTCTAGATGCAGATGCTGGTGGCAGGAGGGGCAGGAGGTGTCTTCACTATTCAGGCAGAACCACGAAAAGTTTGCTTCTGGTTCTCTGAACTGAATATTCTGAGACACAAGCTGTGTGGTGCTTGCAGTTGTGATGTCATGATGGCAGTGAGCCTTGCTCAGGCCCGGTGACAAGGTGTTTACCTATGGCGAGAGGAGGATGTAATGTCCACAGGGCTGGAGTTCTATGTCCAGCACCCCAACCTGTTTCATCCTCACTAAAGACATTGTAGGAGGAGGCTTTGGGTTCCCGAGTCCCTCCTCTGCTTTTCTGTGTGTGTTTCTGCAGTGCTTTATTTCTCTACCCCTAAGAAAAGCCTTTCTTGGGCAGCTGAAAGCAAAGAAAAACTGTATGAGGAAGTTAGGGACTTTTGAAAGCCAATAGTGTATGTAGCCTTGAACTTGAAAGGGATCCCTGATCCTGAGTGGGTATGCAGGGAGGCAGCTGAAATAGCTGAGCTGGAGCAAGAGCCTGGGAGCTGTCTGCATTTGCTGTAGATAACTTCACAGGAAGGTGGCTCCAGGAGCCTGGAGTCTGAGCCCAAGGACTTGAGTCTGGGGAGAGGGCCCTTCAGTGTGCCAGACTGGAGTAAGGAAGAGAAGACGGGGATCAAGGGGGACCCAGAACAGTCTCCCATATTACCTGGGGCAAACTTGGTTGATCTTGATCTCGTGAATGATGATTCCTGGTGTAGGGGCGCTTCCCCCCTGTCACTGTGGCTCTAAGGGGAGCAGGTAGAGGGTGGAGAGTGTCTTCAGTTAATATCAGACCCATGGGCTCAGCAGCAGACTCCGCTTCTGTGATTGGAACCATATTGGGTTGTGGGCCTGCGTCCGCTCCGTGCCACGGTACACGGCCACTTGGAGGGTTGCCAACCTTACCAGGCTGATCCCTCACGGTCCACGGCCCTGCAGAGCCATGGGCAGTCTGTTTTTTGGTCTCCAGTCCCACAGGTTTGTTTTCCTCTGAAAGATGAAGCGATCTGAAGATGAACCAGCACAGGTGACTGCAGAAAGTTCGGTCCCTTTGCTGACAGATATTCAGGGAACAGTGTTCTCGTGTAAGGGGGGAGGGGCTCTCATTCTTCCCTCTGGTTTTTGTTTTTTCAATTTTTTTCGATTTTTTCTTTTTCTTGGTTTTTCGAGACAGGGTTTCTCTGTGTAGCCCTGGCTGTCCTGGAACTCACTCTGTAGACCAGGCTAGCCTCGAACTCAGAAATCCACCTGTCTCTGCCTCCCAAGTGCTGGGATTAAAGGCACGCGCCACCACTGCCCGGCGTTTTTTCAATTTTTAATATGTGTTTTGTGTGTGTGTCACGTGTGGGGACATTTTAGTGCCATGCCATGTGTGTGGAACTCAGAGGACTAGTGGAAACTGGTTGTCTCCTTTCACCGTATGGGTTCTGGTGCTGGGACTCAGGTTCTCAGGCTTGGAGCAAATGCCTTTACGTGCTGAGCCATCCTCCTATCCCACTGTTTTTGTTTTTGTTTCTGTTTTGTTTTGTTTTTTCGAGACAGGGTTTCTCTGTATAGCCCTGGCTGTCCTGGAACTCACTCTGTAGACCAGGCTGGCCCCGAACTCAGAAATCCACCTGTCTCTGCCTCCCAAATGCTGGGATTAAAGGCGTGCGCCACCACCGCCCAGCCCTATCCCACTTTTTAATGAGACTCTTAGCTCAGCTGACCTAAAGCCACTATGTTACCGAGAATGACCTTGAACTCTGATTCCCCCCCCCCATTACCTCCACCTATGCCATATGCCACCATGCCTAGATGATCCCCTGGCTTTTACTAAATATTCACTTGTGGTTCTTCCTTTTTTGCTGGTCATGATCTCATCTCTTTTGGGACAGTGCAGTCCTCCTTCTCTGCAGCCTTCCCTCTCCCCATTCCCAAAGCCCTAGTGATTGCCCATTACCTGACATACTATACCAGCTTTCCTTTATTTTGCATTACTGGGATGGAACTGGAGGCCTTAAGCAAGCCCTCTACTACCCAGCTACACCACAGCATTCCAATTTGGGTTTAAAAGAATCTGGACTATCTGTTCAGCTTTTACTGCTTCCAGGGAACCATGTGTCCAGTGGAGATAGAGATGTCCCTGCACTCTGACTATCAAGGCCTTGTCCATTCCTCTGCTTATCTGTCGAGACTAGCACGGACTGTGTATAATGTGAGTGACATCCTGGGGTTCCTGAATAACATGACACCAACGCAGGTGTTTATGCAATATAGCGAAGTTGAGAACTTCTTGGTGTCTGCCCTTCCCCTACTCTTGTTTTGGATACACAAGAGCACTCCTAGGGCTTCCCCTGACGGAGCCCTGGACCCACGTGCTCACCTGTTTGCTGCAGTCAGTCGGAAGAGGAAAATGCAGGTGGAGTGGCTTGCTTCCAACAGCTTGGGCAGAGCTGGCATTTGAAGTCATATCTGTATATCAGAACCCAGATCTAAACTGTGGTGTGTCATTCCGACTGGACACGTTGTTTCTGGATTTCCAGCCTCTGGGGCACATGTAGGGTCTGGGAAGTTCTGGGAAGAATCATATGCTGACCTGAGTCTTAAAGTTCCTCTGCTGAAGCCTGTGTGCACGGAGAGGAAGCAGAGATGTCCACAGGAAGCCCACCTAGAAAGGGTGTCGTGAATGATGGTGGACACATACAGTAACTTTTCTCTTTGTTTTTGCATTTAACTGTGTTCACATGTCTCTCTCTGTCTCTCTCTGTCTCTCTCTGTCTCTGTCTCTCTCTCTCTCTCTCTCTCTCTCTCTCTCTCTCTCTCTCTCTCTCTCTCTCTGCATATGTGCATATGGAGGTCAGAGGTTGATGTAGATGCTGGGTATCTTCCCTGATCACTTTCCACTTTAGTTACTGAGGCAGGGTTTCCCACTGAACCTGTCAGTCACCAAGTCACCTAATCTGGCTAGCCAGTTTGTCATAGGGATCCTCTGTCTATGAGTCCTCTTGAGTGCTGGGATTACAGCTGGGACAATCTTTTATGTGGGTGCTGGAGATCTGAACTCCTGTTCTGTTTGCATCTCAAGCACATCACACTCTGAGCCACCCACACTGTGACCTCTTATTTTCCTTTTCTTAGATTTCCCAGAAACGAGGAGTGAAGAGCGCCTCTTCCCTTGTCCCCGAAGTTCTGTCTGTTTTTGTACCTCCTTTCATCACTAAAGAGGATGGCCAGGTTCCGGCGGCCAACTGTGCTCTCAGCAAAGGCAGGAGGCGTTCCTTCCGAAAGAAGAGAGAGAAACCCAGGATGGAACCCTGGAAGAGCCACCCTGGAGACTCAAAGGGGCCTGATTTTGAGGATGTCACCATCCCAGGAGGCGTGGACCTCCTTGCCCTGCCCCAGCTGTGCTTCCCAGGTACACTGTCTGTGGTGGCAGCCTGTGGTGGCTTTGTGCTGGCTC
>NW_021604669.1:1377417-1405695 GCF_004785775.1 Grammomys surdaster | reverse complement strand
AGAGGGTTCCTGCACCTCCTTCTCTGTCCCCTGCTTCCTGTTTATTAAAGCAAGAGGAACAGGTTGTCGTCCATCTCTTTGTTCAGCAGTGCAAGATAAGAGTGCGTGTGCATGTGCGGGCTTCATTCTCTGCTGGTCTTTTTTTTTTTTTGGTTTTTGGAGACAGGGTTTCTCTGAGTAGCCCTGGCTGTCCTGGAACTTACTCTGTAGACCAGGCTAGCCTCGAACTCTCGAACTCAGAAATCCGCCTGCCTCTGCCCCCCAAGTGCTGGGATTAAAGGCGTGCGCCACCACCACCCGGCCTCTGCTGGTCTTTAGAAACATTAAATGGCTGGTGTGGTACACTCAGCCCAAGGGTTGGGTCAGGTTCTGGCTCTGGCTCCTCCTCAAGCCTGCTGGCCTTTCCTGTCTGCAGGAGTTATACCAGAGGAACAGGTACCGTTAGTCTGCTGTGCCCAGAAGCACGGTGAGCATGCTGGTGCACCACAAGTGTCTACAGGAGGGACTGTAGAGAAGCTGCAGGTTGGGGAAGTTTGAGAACAGGGAGTTGGCTAGATCAGGCCTAAGAGCATCCAAGCTCCAAGTAGCTAGTATGGGAAGTGTGCTCTTCATATTGGCTCCTGGGTTACATAGGTCTTTGATGCATACAGCAGTCACCTGAACTGGCTTCTTTCTGATCTCCCCACAGGGGGTGTGTGTGTGGCTTCAGAACCCAAAGAGGATTGCATCCATTTCTTGGTGCTCACTGATGTCTGTGGGAATAGAACCTATGGTGTGGTTGCCCAGTTCTATCGACCCCTGCATGTAAGTGGATCTGTTTCTGTCCTCCGAGTTTGGGGTGGGCCTTTTCTCTTGTTGTTTATTGTGGTATGGTAATACACCTGTCACTTTTTCAGCCATCGTGTCTTGTGTGACTCTGAGGCATTGTGTTTCCAGTGCGTGCAGCCTCCAGAATGTTTTCCTCTCCAGTTCAAATTCACCCAGCTCTCGCTGCCACCCCCAACCCCTCATCCCCCAGTAGTTACTCAGTTGTTTTCTGTCTCCGGATTTGTCCTCTGTTCACTCCAGGTTGTGGATCTGCCTGGTGCTGGTCCTTTTGGAATGTCACCAAAAGCTGTGTTGTGTGTGCCTTTGTGTTCTAGTAGTGTGTCTCTGTTCATCCCAAGGCTGGAGGTCTCCAGGGTGACTACCTGGTCCTTGCTCCCGAAAACCCAGTGCCACATAGTGTGACCCTTTGCAGGGCCTGTCTACATGGATTGGAAGGCCAGAGCTGATGGAGACCCTTTCTTATATGCTATTTGTATGAGATGCCAACTGTTCTCAGTCTGGGCCTGTACTGTCAGCACAGGAGGTGACATGTCTTTGTTACTCTTTGTCCAGGATGAATATTGTTTCTACAATGGCAAGAGCCACTGGGAGCCCAGCGTGCGCACAGCTAGGCGCTTTGTGCCCTTTGCAGTATGTGTGGTGTCCCGGTTCCCATACTATAACTCCCTCAAGGACTGCCTCTCCTGGTAAGTTGGGGCCAGTGTTATTATTAAGAGCTAGGTCAAGTGGGCCATGGTCAGGTGGGCCCAGGAGCACTGTGGGAAGCCAGGAGCACTGTGGGAAGCCCAAGTTTCTGTCAGTACAGCACAGATCAAGATGCCAGGAGGAAGGAACCACTAAGGGTTTCAGTTTTATTATTATTATCTCTTATCAAGAACATAGCTGGAATCAGGTGGTGGCGGCTGGAGTCAGGTGATGGTGGCGGCACATGCCTTTCACAGCACTTGGGAGGCTGAGGCAGGAAGATTGCCTTGAGTTTGAGACTAACCTGTCCTATGTAGTGAGTTCCAGGCCAGTCTGGGCTATAGAGTGGGCCCCTGTCTCAAAATCAATAACAATAAGATAAATAAATAAAATAAAGATAAAAAGAGGCATGTTTGAAGAAAACTTTGGGCTTCATGACCCGAAAGAGCGAACTGTTTGCTGGATGATTTGGTGACATTCACAAATCCGTCAAATATGGCATTGACAGCCTCTTCTGCTGCTGATGAATGGGAATTCTGAGGACTCATGGTATTTCTGAAAGATCGGGTAGGCATTTGCTGGGACTCAATAGATGCCCATAATCAGAGGCTGTGATTGAGAAGTGGGATAGGTTCCCTCCCTGGGCAGTAGCCAGGTTTAGAGTCCTGCACTTCGGCATTTCAGAAACCATGGTTCAAGAGTTAGGGTGTAGTTCTGCTGGTAGATTGTTTGCCCAGCTTGCACAAAGCCCTGGATTGCATCTTCATAAACCTGTTCTGTAGAGCATGCCTGCCATCCTGCCTCTGCAGAGGCAGGAAAATCAAATGTAATTCTTAGCCACACGGGGAGTTTGAGACTAGCCGGGACTACATTTAAGAAAGTCATGGTCCTGGAATTGGCACTTCTGGTTTGACTAAAGACAGAAGGTGGCAGGCCGCAGGACAGAAGAGCAAACCTCGGAGTCACTGAGTTGCTAAAAGGCACTTGGTGTCTTTTAAGACACACTTAATCTTTACACTTAGCTCACACAGTGAGACAAGTACCTGCTGGCTGAGCAGGACTCTCAGTGTGAGTTCCCAGCATTCATGTTTGAATTCCAACACTTTAGTGGTTCAGTTTTCAAATAGAGCTGCCGCTTAGACATAGTTCATTCTCGTGTCTGTTGTAGACAGTGTCTTTGTAGAACAGAAAGCTTGGTTGGTCTTAGGGAGTGAGATGAGGAAATGCATGTTTATGGGAAGGTCTAGCAGCTCAGGGAGTGATGGAGGGGTCTTAGGACTGGTCCCTCTTCACCTCCTCACAGATAGTTTTCGTTCCTTGGAAGTAGACAGCCCTGCCATCTGCCTCCCAGGCCCTCCTCTCTAGAGCAGGTGATGGTTTTCACCCTTTGTTGTTAAAAGCTCATGGCTAAGGACTGGTGATCCTTTGGAAGACAGCAGGAAGGTGAGCATTCTCATTCTTCCTGGGCCAGGTTCTCTGTGCCAATTAATCAGCTGACTGATCACACGGTGGCAATGCCTCCTGCAGTGTGCCAGGGCAAACATGTGACATCAAAATGTCCACTGTCATGTGTTCTGGGTTCCCTCCTTCTGGGGTCACTGCTGCACTCTCAGAAGTGGAAACAGCCAGAGAGGGGCAAATGACAGAAATTCAGAATGCAGTACATGTGGCATGTGGGCTGTGGTGGCCCACACCTGCCATCCCAGCCCTCCCCGGGGGAAGGTCAAGAGTTCAAGTCATCCTTAACTAATGGGCAAGTTTGAGGCCAGCATGGGCTATAGGTGACTCTACCTCAACCAACCAACCAACCAACCAAACTGGCATGTCCAAACAGGATTCCATTACAGATGGTTGTGAGCCACCATGTGGTTGCTGGGAATTGAACTAAGGACCTCTGGAGGAGTAGTCAATGCTCTTAACTGCTAAACCAACTCTCTAGCCCCAAGTACTGACTTTTTCTATGTCCTAACATAAGCTCTGTGAGGAGTTATATTTGGTATTTATATAAAATGGGAAGTGCTTGACTGTGGTTGTGAGCGGGGGGGGGGGGGCTGTCTTTCCTGGGGACTGGCTGACAAGCTGGGGACTCATGGGTACTCTCTCAGCCCCATGAACAGCACATCTCCACTCAGCTGTGACCTCTAGGCTCTTTATAGTTCTGTAGGCAGGGTCACTTTCTCTCCTGGTAAGAGCTCCCTCCTTAGGGTCAAATTGTCACAGACCCACTCCCTGGGGTACCAACTGCACTTTCGCATTCAGTCGTGAAGATCAAGTTTATTGAGGTACAATAGAGTTTCTATGTAGGTTCCCCACTTGTATCCTCTGTGGCTACTTCCAAGATCTTCTGCCCTTCAGTTAGCTCCCCGGGACAGGCCTCTGCTCCAAGGCTTCTACTTGCTTATTTTATTTGTTATTTCTCGATTGACTCAGTGGTTTTGGTTTTTTGTTTGTTTGTTTTGTTTTGTTTGTTTGTTTGTTTTTTGACTTGGCCTCTCTGTGTAGTCTAGGCTGGGTCCTCCTACCTCAGCCTGAGTGCTGGGGTCATACCTGGCCACCCTGGACATTTTCAAGTTTTACTTTAGAAGTATGGATGCACTTTGGAACCTTCCTCAGGCACTTCGAAAGGTCATGTTTCTCACTGAAGTGTAACTTGCATTCTGTTATACACACATTCTAGCCACTTTTCCCCCACACCCCCCTGTGTGATTAGCAGCCAGAAAAACAAGCGGTGACAATCAGAGTTTGGTTGTACTTTGTGACATTATTGTTTGTTTGTCTTTTGAATTTCAGTTTATTGACTCATCTGAAGATCTGTAAAGATTTTGACGTTGACAATCACATAAAGGATTTCGCTGCACGACTGTCATTAATACCTAGTCCACCGCCTGGGCCGCTCCACTTGGTAAGTGAGATCTGGAACTGGGCTGGGCTTTTCTGCAGTATGTTGAAGGCAGTAGAATCTAAATGTTTTAAACTATTTCAAGTTTCAGCCATGTTTAACCTGCTCTCCAGATGCTGGTCCCCTGGAGCCCTCACTGAATGGCTTCACATGCTCACCTCTGCAGGAAAACGTCAGATATCTGGACTTGGGTTTTGCTGAGTGGCATGACCTGGCAGAGCTAGTCATGTGTGATGGGTCCGTTTAGTATTAACTCGTGAGGTCCCATTTCTTGCTCCTCAGAGACTACATAGCCCAGTGTCCAGTCTCAGGAAGTCCTTTTAGTTTACCTAAGTTTGAAGCTTTCGCTTCATTTCCGTGGTTGGATGTTGAGTACCAGGCTTACCTTACTGTGGTATTTAACAGCAGACAGGTATTTCCCGCCCTGGGTTCCAGCCAAGAAATGTTACTAGCTCTTTCAGACTCCCAGAGGGACGGCTCTGGGGGCTTTCCCATCCTGCTGGGAGCTGGGAAGGCACCGTGCTGTTCCTGGCAGTAAGAATGTGTGGCAGTGGCTTCTCTCATCTCGGAGGGTCAGGAGGCAGAGGCTAGACCGGAACTATGTCTGGGCTTTAGTGACCCAAAGCCCACCCCTAGTTCTCTTCCATCATCCAGCCCTTAATTCTTTTTTTTTTTTTTTTTTTGAGACAGGATTTTTCTGTGTTGCCCTGGCTGTGCAGGAACTTACTCTATAGACCAGGCTAGCCCCAAACTCAGATCCACCTGCCTCTGCCTCCAGACTGCTAGGATTAAAGGCACATGCTACCATGCCTGGCTTAGTCCTTATTTGTCTAAGCTGAACACCATCTGGGGATGAGGTATACAGACAAAAGAGTGAGACGTATACCACAGTTAGACTGTAATAGAAGTCAAATCAGAGATGGGGCAGCCTGCACCTACCTCTTCACCCTCCCCTTTTTTGAGTGGTGGGTGAGACTGTGGAGCTGTGTCATGGGTATTGCGCATCACTTCCTGTCTGTTCCAGACACACAGACTATATGATTCCTTTTTGTTTGTTTGTTTTTGACAAGGTCTCATTATGTATAGCCTTGGCTGGCTGAAACTCAGACCAGGCTAATATTAAACTCAGAGATCTACACCTCTTCCTCCCGGGGGTTAGGATTAAAGGTGTGTGCCGCCAAGCCTGGCTCGACATGTATTTTGTTTTGTTGAGACAGGGTTTCTCTATATGACAGAACTGCCTCCATGTGTGTTTTTAATTTGACTCAAACCCTGTGAGGTGGAGAGCCCTGCCTGTGTACCAGCCACCCCTCTCTAACCCATTAGGGATGTCACAAGGAATGTAGCCATGATACAGGTATAGGCTGGGGATCCTTCATCTGAACTGCTTGACACCACAGACCTTTAGAATATATGTATTTACAAGTCTGCATCCCAGCACTCTGGAGGCAGAGGCAGGTGCATCCCTGAGTTCGAGGCCAGCCTGGTCTATATAAATCAAGTTCCGAGAACATCTAGGGCTAGGGCTCCACAGAGAAACCCTGCCCTAAAAAATATAAAAAAAGAAAGAAAGAAAGATATGTACATTTACATAAAGAACTATATTAGGGAAGGACCTCAAGTCTAAACACATAGCTTACTGTTTCGCGAATATTTTACCCAGCATTTTCGTTAACACATTGAAAGATTGACTTTATGTGTATGGTGTTTTGTCTGTATATGTGTGTGCACACCACAGGTGTGCCCAGTGACCGTGGAGACCAGAAGAGGGAATTGGATCCTCTGGAACTAGAGTTACAGATGGTTGTGAGTTGCCGTGTGGGTCCTCTGATGAGCAGCCAGTGTCCCTCCAGCTCCCATTCAGGTTAAGAGTAGCTGCTTTGGTCACATGACTCCATGTGTTCTACCTGTGGCTTTGTGGTACTGCTCAGAAAGTTTGAGACTTTGTAGCATTAGGGAATTTTTTTTTTTCTGGATTTAGGATGTTTGGTTGTATAACTGGTGTTTTCTTTTCTTTTTTTTTTTTTTTTGGTTTTTGGTTTTTGGTTTTTTGAGACAGGGTTTCTCTGTGTAGTTCTGGCTGTCCTAGAACTCACTCTGTAGACTAGGCTGGCCTTGAACTCAGAAATCCGCCTGTCTCTGCCTAACTGGTGTTTTCTTGCTAACAGTGTGTGCGGGAGAGCTCTGAACTTTGTTTGTGTCCCCCAGATCCATGCATACACACCAGGACTGGTTAGTGCAGTGAGCAGAGAGAACAGCTTGGCTGCAGAGCTAGTCAGGGAGGAGAGCGTGGTGTGAGCGCCCGTGACAACTGTATATGCCGTCTCCACTCCTCTCCCTAGCGGCCAGTTTCCAGGGGGTGGCGCTGGCCCCAGGACACCCCTTTACCCCCACCCTTGCTCAGTTGTCACTCATGTCTGACTGCTCACCTGTCTTGTTTATTTTCCATTGACCATGTCGCTGTCCCCACCCATGGCAGGACACTAGCCCTTCTCACATGGGGTCAGGAGGCACAGCCTGCTTGCTAGCCTGCCACTTCTCCCGTCACATGCCGTCACATGCCCCCTGCTCAGTGGCTACAGACAGCAGAAAGGCTTCTAAGTCCTGCTCCATTTTTCTGTATGAACTCCCAGTGGCTTCCCACTGCAGATCCTTAAAATGTTTTGAATTTAATTTCATGTGTATGAAATATATTTGTCTGAATATATTTATGTATCCCATGTGTACTCCTGGTGTCCACAGAAGCCAGAAGAAGACACGGTCTCCTGGAACTGGAGTTGTAGATGGTTGTAAGCTTCCATGTAGGTGCTGGGAATCAAACCCAGATCCTTTGAAAGAGGAACAAGTGCTTTAACCACTGTGTGTCCTGTGACCAGCTCCTCTGCACCTCTCCACAGGGGCTGTGATTTATTTAGCTCTTCTAGCGTGTTCTCCCGTCTCTCTTCTGTTGTGTAGCTGTTCTGCTGGGTGCATACACTGCCTTACAGTGCTTGGCAAACATTCTACTATTGAGCTACACCCCTCCAGCCCTCTTTTGACTTTGAGACAGGGACTGCCTAAGTTTCCCAATCTAGCCATGAACTTACTATGTAGCTCAGGCTGGCCTTGAACTATTACCCCACTGCCTCAGTTTTCCAAATAGCTGGGACTATAGGCCTGAGCCACAGGCTCAGCTACTGTATTTTATCCCTTTGCTCTGTGGTGCTGAGTACTCAGATACAGGGACATGCTAGGCCAGTGTTCAACCATGAGCCCCACCCGGCCCACCTGCCTCATTTGAACTGGATCCCGATCCTGGAGCCCCCCTGGCCTTAGCAATCACAGAGCCCCCGTGTGTTGGTAGGATGCACGTGGTGGCACTGTCAGTACCAAGACACCAAAACAGTGGCTACTGTTTTCTTATTTTCCGCCTTTTCATAGGAAAATACACTTGACACAGGGACTTGCATGACAGTTGGGAAGTCTGAGGAGTGTGTGTCCCCAACAGTACTGCTCCCCATCCGATCTGATGCCCCTCTTGGTCCTGATGTCTGCTTTGCCTGCACCCAGATCTTTCTATTCTCTCTGGGTTGGGGAATGGATACACCACCATGTCTTGCTGCAGGCACCAGAACTTCTTCTCGATTTCTTCCATGACTACTTTAGGTCTCTTAACACGCTGAGGTATTCTGTGAATGTGGAGCTGAAGTTGAAGTGTTATTTCAAAATAATAAGAGTAGTAGGTCTTCCTTAACGTGTTCTGAGTTACAAGTTTGAAAATAACTGGGTATTCGGTAAGAAATACTTAGAATATGTGCTTTCAGTAACTAATACGAACACACAATACCCAAGATTTTTTTCTAACATGTTCAGTTTAGAATTCGTGCAGTTAGGACAAACGTCTGGATTAAGACTGAGCTTTGTCCTCCAGTGACCAGCATGCTGACTAGTTAATAGGCTGAGGATTTTAGATGTAGGAAGATAAGGAGTTCACGGTCATTCTTTGCTAGATTGTGAGCTCAGGGCTAGCCTGGGCTACAAGAGACCCTATCTAAAAGACAAGATAGAACATCATTTAGGGGCTGGGATGTGAGTCCATACAGAGCACTTGCCTGACTGGTGCTGGGCTTGGGTTCAGGTCCCAGCATAAGTCACTGGGACCTGTCTTTCTGCATGACTGTCCTCTAGCTTGTCCTGTCCGAGGCTGCCCTCCCTTGGTGCTTCCCTTTCTATGTGGTGAGTACGTGTGTTCGAGTGTGCTCGGGTGTGCATGTATGCATGTGTGAGCTCTGCCTGTGAAGGTCAGAGGGTAGCCTCGGGCGTATTTCTCAGGGGCTCACCAACTTTTTTTTTTTTTTTTTTTTTTAAGAGATAGGGTCTATCATTAAGATGTGAGGTTTCTAATTAGGCCACACTGGTTGGCAAACAAGCTCCAGGGATCCTAATGTCTGCCTTCCTAGTGCCGGGATAATGACTGTGGTGATGGTGGTGGTGACTTTCTTTTCTATTTAAATTTTTTAGATTTATATTTTTTTTTGATTTATATTTTTTTAATGTGTAGAATGTTTTGCCCACATGTATTTAGGTACACTGTGTGTGGGCATGGTGCTCACGGAGGTAAGAAGCAGGCATTGGGTCTCTTGAAACTGGAGTCACAGATGGTTATGAGCCACCCAGGGACCCAAACCCAGGGCCTCTGTAAGGGCAACAAGTGCTCCTAGCCACTGGACTATCCAGCCACTGGTTTTCTTTTCCCTCTTCCTGTTCCTCCTCCTGTTTTTCCTCCTCCATCTCCCTTTTTAGATAGGGTTTCACTGTGTAGCATAGGCTGCCCAGAAACTCACAGAGATCTGCCAGCCTCTTCCTCCTGAGGGCTGGGATCATGTGCCACCATGTCCAGCCTTCCACTGGGGTTATAACCATGTACCATCACTGGGCTTTTGTATGGGTGCTAAGGATCTAATAGCACTTCACGTTTGCACACAGTGTGTGCTCTACCAACTGAGCCATTCCCTAACCCTCACGACAGTTTCTAATGCTGACATTTTCTGTGCCCAGATGGCGAATGTGGGGTATGTTGACCCCTGTTGTAGACAGCTCTCTGAGTTAACAGTAGCTCTTGGTCCTCACAGATATTTAACATGAAGCCGCTGCAGGTCGTGTTTCCCTCTCGAGCGGACCCTGAGAGCCCCATCATCGACCTGGACCTGCACCTGCCTCTGCTGTGCTTCCGGCCTGAGAAAGTGTTGCAGGTGTGTGCGTGCCAGGAGCAGTGGTTGTTAGACAGGGTTGAACTGTGTTTTATAGTGGGGGTGGAGCCCCCTGCCTCAACCTCTTGGTGTGAACTCATCAGGACTGCCAAAAAAAAAAAAAAAAGGAAGGGCAGAACCAGGACCCCAGGAACCTGTGTACTCAAAGTTTTTGTGCCGTGTGCTGAGACTGGACACTTAATGCAGCACACGTGTCTACAAGCAGCTCTGACTTTGGTTTTGTAAATAGAATGCAGGATGAGGCTAGAAGCAGCCTCTGGTCTGGGGGAGGGGCTTTCCATGCCTAGCCCAAAGGGGCCGAAAGCAACTGGAAGCAAACAGTGCTCTTGCTCCTATAGATCCTGACCTGTATCTTGACGGAACAGCGCATCGTGTTCTTCTCCTCAGACTGGGCCCTGCTGACGCTCATGGCCGAGTGCTTCGTGGCCTACCTCCACCCCCTGCAGTGGCAGCACACCTTTGTGCCCATCCTGTCGGGTCAGATGCTGGACTTCGTCATGGCGCCCACGTCTTTCCTCATGGGCTGTCATCTCGACCACTTTGAAGAAGTCAGAAAGGTGAGGGAGGGAACTTTGATGGGGAGGAGTAAACCCACGTGACTTCATTGAGCGGTAGGTGGGAAGCCGCATTCGAAAGCTCTCTGCATCTCCACAGTAAAGTGAAGAGCAAAGAGGAAAGTGCTTGCAGTTCGGGAGTGCACCACTGTTCTGTCTGTAGGCTCCCGTGCTCTGGACACCACACCACATACATGTGTATACATGCATAGGCAACATGGAGTTTTCTGCCCCCACCCCGTGCCATTATGAGTGTGCACACACCGTGCAGTCTTATTTACTCGTTCCTTTCTCTCCCTGCCTTGGGATGTGAAGTCGGAATCCTGCAGCTCAAGGGCCAGAGTCTTGTGGTAACGCCCAGCCCACATAGGTTCAGAGCAGTGCCTGGGGCTTGCAGTAGACTTTGAGTGGGGGACAGACATTCAGGCAATGGGGGGGGGGGTGTTACCTCTAGCCTCTGCTGCTAATCAGCTCTGTAACCTGGATAAGTCAGTCAGTCCCTCTCAAAGCCTTTTTCCTCGTGGGGGCAGGGCTCCAACTTTGGCACACAGCTGGCTTGTGGATGGCCACTCTCTTGTCACCGCAGTGTGCTTTCTGCTTTGCTGTGTTTGTTTTTAAAGACTGATTTATTTTATTGATGAGTGCTATATCTGCATGTATGCCTGCATGCCAGAAGAGGGCATCAGATCCCGTTACAGATGGTTGTGAGCCATCATGTGGGTTCTGGCAATTGAACTCAGGACCTCTGCAAGAGCAGCCAGAGCTGTCAACCACTGAGCCATCCCTCCAGCCCTGCTTTGCTGTCTTAAATGTCTCTACTGTGCTTGGGTAACAGTGGGCGTGGTGTTCACCCTGTGCCGCTCTCAGTTACTGAAATGGTGAACTTCTTCCTTTCTTAGCCATCAAAGGACAGCAAATGTGTCAATCTGGTTGCTATACTGAGGACCAAAGGAGACCTGGAGTAGCACCTGGCATACTGTAGGTGTTGAATGGAGGGTCGCTGTGCTGCTCATTGGAGATAGTGTTTATTTGTTGGTGACAGAGTGCCACTCTGTTGCCACTCAAGCCCTCTCTCCATTCTTCTGCCTCGGCCTTCCCAGTGCTGGCTCTGGGATGTGTTTAAATTGTGATCTGTCATGGATCTGGGGTAGATGGGTCCAACCATCAGCTTGAAGGTGGTTGGCAGATGATGGGGTCATTCCCTTTTAGCTGAAATGGCAGTGCTGCTGAGGACCCTCTGAGGCACTGTTGGACTCGAGGACACAGCACGCAGTCCCTCCCATCTCATGCCGATGCCGGTTACTGTTTCTGATCCTCCTGTGAAGGGAGCCTGGCAGCTCAGGGCTGGATAGCATCATTTATTACCAGTTACATCTGGTATCTTTTTATGTGCACACTGACAGTTCCATAGGACAGGGAGAATGGCATTGAATTGACTTCATTTTGTTTCTTTTTTAAAATTTTATTCGTGTGTGTGCGTGTGTATGCGCGTGTGTGTGCGTGTGTGCGTGTGTGTTTATATATGTATGAGGAGGCCGTGGCATACACGCCATGGCACGTATGTCAGAGGATGACATTTTGAAGTCAGTTCTCACCTTCCACATTGAGAAAGGATCTTTCTTGGTTCTACCCTCTGCTGTGAACACCAGGCTCGCTGCACAGTAAGCTTCTGTGTAATTCTCCTGTCTTCACCGCCCATCTCACCGTAGAAGTGCTGGGGTTATAGATGTGTGTTACCACGTATAACTTTTGGTTTTTCAGAAAGATTTATTATTTTAAATTGTGTGTGTGTGGGGGGGGGGGAGGGCTTGGTGAGAATGGGAGGCGGGCTCGGTGTGTAGCTCAGGCTGGTTCAGAACTCACTGTTGAAGCCCAGGTTGGCTTTGAACTTATGATTCCCGTGCTGTACTTACCACGTCCTGCATTGACATTGTGTTCTGAGCACTTTATGGACAAAAGCAGAGGAGACACACTGGACACCCAGTGCTCCTGGCTCTGCTCTCAGCCTCTTTCAGATTCTTTGTCTGCCACACCATTTCCTAGAAACTTAGAGGAAATCCCACCTCCCAGGCTGCCCCATTTCTCCTATGTGGGTGGATGGGTGGGCAGGCTTGTATATTCTCGCCAAAGCCAGTGACTCACTGTGGAAAATAACTTAGGAAGAGGCTGTTCAGACCTCCATGGAAGGGGGAGCGATAGAAACAGAGAACTTCACCCTGAGTGCCTTGTGGACCAGAAAGAATGGACAGCACTCTGATGTTTAAAATTGCGTCTCTTTTTTTATGTCACTCATGAAAAGCCATCTTGTTTGGGCTCTTCAGGCAGGAAGCTTTTTTTTTTTTTAAATTCCCCAGACATATTTACTTAGCAATTCCGGTCAGGAATCTTACAGGAAACTAGCTTTTGTGATTTATTTGTTCTGGAAGAGTCCAAGAGCAGCATTTTGGGTTTATGTGCTGTTAACGCTTCTCATGGGATGGGGTCAGCAGAAAAGAGCTGGGAGGCCCTGGAGTAGTCCAATCAGGCCACCTCTTGCACACACCTGGTGTCGGCCTGGAGGACAGCACTGTGTGCCTAGCCTGAGGACCCATGTTGGCCCAGTCAGACTTTGGCCCAGAACAAGCTGTCTACACGTGTTGTACATGCCCCCCAAGGGTGGGGATCAGGGCCAAAGCAGGAGTGGTGTCTTCTAAGTGTCCCTATCTCTTTATGTAGACTTGAGAGTCTTGGGGTCTAGACCTATGCACTCATGCCTAGTACTTTTTGTCACAGATAAGACTTTATAAGTCCCTCTGTGTGCATATTTTCAGAAATCCCACCCCTGTATTGGGGTCACTTAGTCTTGTGTTTTGGGTCCTGGGAGGCAGAGCTAACTGGATAGCTGAGTGAGACACTGGGCAGTGTGTGTGAGAAGGGTACTTGGGGAGTTCTGGAATGTTCCTTCAAGGCGCCATGAAGTAGTACACGTAGTATTTGTCCCAGGGATGATGGAATCTCGACAACCTGCCTGGCATGTAAACTCAGAGAAGGGCTGTGGTCTGCATACAGCTGAACTGCTTAGTTTTCACAACGAAAGGAATTCTGAGCCCTGGTGCAAGCCAGACGATCTTCCAAGACAGCTGAAAGACAAGGCACACTCCGTGAGCCCACTCACATGGGCTCCATAGAGGGGTCAAAGTCATAGGGACCCAAAGTAAAATAGAGGATACCACAGGCCAAAGGAAGGAAGGAAGAGACAGTGAATTAGCCTCCAGTGGGGACAGAGATTCTGTTTGGGAACATGGGTGGTTCGAAGATGGGTAGGTGTGAAGGGCATAGGGCAGATAGAACTGACACTGTAGTAAAGTATACGTGGTGGACATTCTCCTGCAATTCAGAGAAGTAAGAGACAGGCACATTTAATCAGATTTACCCATGGCCAGAACTCCTAGTACCTTAATCTTCTTCGGAGGACAAACCAAGCAGGATGACTTGACCCTGGCACTGTCCCAGGGACTGCAGTACATTTGTAGGGTTTTTAAAGGCGTGTGCAGAGTCGGAGTCTTACCCTGACCTCTACCCTCCAGGAAGCTGATGGCTTGGTCCTGATAGACATTGACCATGGGAGTGTTACCTGCTCCAAGTCTTCTGATGACAACACAGACATCCC
Organism: Grammomys surdaster; assembly: GCF_004785775.1. NCBI lineage: Eukaryota > Metazoa > Chordata > Mammalia > Rodentia > Muridae > Grammomys > Grammomys surdaster. Next base: position 1,391,832 of record NW_021604669.1, on the reverse strand, counting down.
CGATGTCCCCCTTCTGCTGGCACAGACCTTCATTCAGAGGTAATGTGAAATGGTGTGTTTGAACATGCCTGGGTTCCAAGTCTGTGTTTGCCACTTCCCTAATTTCTCATTGGGATGTATATTTTACATAGTTAGGATGTGGGTATTATGTTTGAATTTTTATTCTTTTGGGGATTTTTATTTGTTTGTTTGTTTGTTTGTTTAGACAAGGTCTTACTATGTGGTTCTAGCTGTCCTGGAACTCTCTGTGTAGACCAGGCTGGCCTTGAACTCAGAGATCCACCTATATCTGCCTCTTGAGTGCTGGGATTAAAGGCATGAGCCACCACCACTGCTTGGCTCTTAGGACTAGGGGGTCACACCAGGACTTGTGTGTGTGTGATAAAGGCTCTGCTGTTCAGCCACAGCCCAGCCCTTGTTTGTTTTTTAGGCAGGGCCTCATTATGTAGTCAAGGCTGGCCTCAAACGCCCAGTCTTCCTGTCTCTACCTCTGAGAGTGCTGAGATACAGATATGCTCTCTGGTCTGCTTTGGTCCTTCTGTTGGGAGCCCTGGAACCTTGGACTAGGAAGCCAGGGCATTGTGTTTGAGCATGTGTGCTGAGCTTTCCTGAGCTCTCATGCTGCCCTGTGGATATTCCCTTTTCCTGGATGGTGTCTGCTAATTATTGGTAAAGTATCCCTTGTCTAAAAATCCAAGACTTAAAATACTTCAAAATCTGTAACACTTTGAATGCTGACTCTGTGCCAGAAGAGGAAAATGTTTCACCCGATCTCATGTGACAGATCACATTAAAAACATAGGTCTATGAGCCAGGCAGTGGTGGCACACACCTTTAATCCCAGCATTTAGGAGGGAGAGGCTGTAATCCCAGGTCTCAGGAGGCAGAGGTTGGTGGGTCTACAGAGTGAGTTAGTTCTAGGACAGCTAGGGCTACACAGATTAAACTCTTTGTCTAGAAAAAAAATCAAAACAAAAAACACAACTGTGGTAAAGTGCCTTCATCTATGTCTTCACATAAATGAACTTGGTGTTTAGGTTTGGGTCCAGCCCTGAGATGTATAGTATATGCCGAGTATATACATTTACATAGGTATATAGTATATGCATATATGTGTAGGAATATGCAGGTATTCAGATTTTCATACCTGAAACACCTCTGCTCTCAAAGTTGGGTTCTTTGGGGTATGGTAGAGCTAGAACCCAGGGCCTCAGCACATGCTAAGCCAGCGTGCTAGCACTGAGTCACACTCTGCTAAATAAAGTATTTTGGGTAAGGGACACTCAACCCGCATATAGAAGTCCAGCATTTTTTTGTTTGTTTTTGCTTTGTTTTGTTTTATTTATTTATTTTTGTTTCCCATTTCTTCCACCATTAGAAGTTTTTATACTTTTTTTTTTAAAAAGTTAATTTTAAGTATATGAATATTTTGCCTGTATGGATGTCTGTGTATCATGTGTGAGCTTTGTGCTTGAGGATGACAGAAGAGGGCGTTGGATTCCCAAGACTGCAGTTGCAGACTGTTGTAAGCCACTGTGTGGATGCTAAAGATGGAAACTGGGTCCTCTGGAAGAGGACTTAACTATTCAGCCGTCTCTCCAACCCCTTTCATTAGAAGTTTGAAAGACTCCAAAGAGATGGGTCAGCAGTTAAGAGCACTGGCTGCTCTTCCAGAGGACCCAGACTCAATCCCCAGCATTCATATGGCAGCTCACAACTTTCTGTAACTGTTTCAGGGGATCTAACACGTCACACCTGTGACGTCTCCTGTGACATCTCACTCAGACATACATGCAGGCCAAACACTGATGCACATAAAATAAAAACAAATAGATTAAAAAAAATGTTTGTTGGGCTGTAGTGGTGCAAACCTTTAATCCCAGCACTTGAGAGACAGAGTCAGGTGAATCTCTGAGTTTAAGGCTATCCCGGTCTTAGTCAAGGCTACACAGAGAAACTCTGTCTCAAATATATAATAATAATAATAATGTTTAAAAGAAAGACTTCAAAGATATGGTAGGGAGACATGAGGAGTTGCTCTTCATGGCTGTGGGAGCCACAGTTATGGCCATCTTCCTACAGCCACCTAGGGGTTTGGGTCAGGCTCCTGCGTGAATTCTTTTTTCTTTTTTCCTTCCCTTCTCCCTCTCGCTCAGGTCCTGCTCTCTCTGGCCCAAAGGTTTTTATTTTTATTTATATGTAAGTACATTGTAGCTGTCTTCAGACACCCCATGAGAGGGCATCAGATCCCATTACAGATGGTTGTGAGCCATCATGTGGTTGCTGGAATTTGAACTCAGGACCTCTGAAAGAGCAGTCAGTGCTCTTAACCGCTGAACCATCTCACCAGCCCTCCTGAGTGGATTCTTACATTCCTCTTGATAAGGATGGCAGAGTCATTCCATGCTGTCCTGGCTGTTTGCCTTGGCAGAAGAACCTAGCATTGTTGGCATGCTTGCTTTTCAGAATACAAGTACAGGGGAATGGGGTTGAGTCCCTCTCATGGCAGGGCTCCTCCAGAATGAGCCTCTGGGTGGAGCATCTTGTAGGGATTCAGTCCAGGAACACTGTTTTATAAACCTGACAGGTCCATATGCTTCTAAGCCTGATCTAGGCCACTGTGGGGCCTCCTTAATTGTCCTAGAAGACAGAGCATACCTATACACATATGTGTGACCAGAGGGACACAGGGCAGTGGGTTTTTTTTCTCCCAGATTCCCCTAGAAGTCCTAGACCACAATGCTCTTCCTTTTCTTATGATGAGACGCTTTCTTCACTGTAGGTCAGGGATAAGGGCCCCTTTCTCAGTAGTGCTGGCTCAGTGTGTGTGGGAAGGACAAGGTTCTGCAGGGAACAGCTTCTTACTCCCAACTGTGCCCAAACAGAAGACCACCACACTGCAGGCAGCACCGCTGTGTTTCATGCCAGGGATCCACTGATGTTCTGTCTCCCCTGTACCCTGCAATGTGTTCTGCCTGGCGAATGTCAGTTTGGTGTTAATGTACAGTTGCCATAACCCTGTCAGACAGGGAAGGACCTGTGAGGCCTCCCTGGTCAGGTCAGCAGGGCTCAGACACACACCCAGGGCAGCCGCCCCAACCCCTGCCTGCTCCTTAGGGTCCATGTGGTTTTGAACTATGCTGGACCCTGCAAGCTCATTGTGCTCATAGCAGGGCTGTGAGCACCCAAGAGCCTCTCCTCTGCCTTACCCCTAGGGGCCTTGTACCTTGCTTCTCACAGAGCAGGGTCAGACTCTCTCTTAGCACTCTCCAATAGTCTGCCTTCTCACGTCCATAGCCCCACCACATGGTGTCTCTGCTGGCCTCTATCATGTCCTGCTCTGTGGCTCACGTCTCTGTTTTCTGTTTCCCCTACTCTGGCATAAGATCCATTCGCCAGGGCCTCTCCCTGGTCCATACTCAGGACTGTGTCTGGCCCATAGTGGGTACACAAAGAACATTTGTGGAACAAACATGTGTTGCTTCTGCCTGTTTAAAATGGCAGGCTTGTTTGCTGATGCCCAGAGCCTCCTCTTGGGCAAATTTCATAACCTTGAAATGCTGAGGATTGAGCCCAGGGCCATATCACCAAGCTTTTCTCAAAACACAGGCTTGCATTGCTGATGGGAAGGCCAGGCCCTAGGCCTGGGTGGTGGCTCTGGGTGAGTTCCTCTGTGCTTGAGGACATGCAAATGAGCCAGGGGCCATTCCATGCTAGGCCAAGAAGGGTGGCACTCAGGACACAGAATGGCTTCTGATCCTCGCCAGGCAAAGGATGCTGCTGGGTAGCTGTTGGGAACCCTGACACAGGACATTTCTTGTGTCTTGGAAACAGGCCTGCTTGGATCTGAAGCAAGGCCTTCGTGTGGTGACATTTGGAATCGTGAATAAGCTCTCAATGCCCTCCCTCACGGATGACGGGCATCAGAGCATCTTGAACTGTCTCCTTGGCCTCTGGTCACATGACACCAGGTACTCAGCTTAGTCTGCTTTTTACCCAGAGTCCAGAGCCTCCAGCTGCACCCAGATTTACACTTCGCCCATCTGAGTACCAGCACAGACTTGAATGAGGGCCGAGCCCGCCACCGAGCCTGGCAGCAGACTCTCAACTGCAAGATTCAGCATATCACTCTACAGCTGCTTGTTGGCATCTTCAGGTATTTTAAAGTTCACAGATCTAGGAGTGACTACTGAATTCATTCCCCAACCTTTCCTCGTGACCAGACCAGCAGGGTCTACTCTGACCCTGCCCAGAACCCTCCCAGCCTTGACCATCTCTGTCTCTCCTATCACTGGACACTTGAATGGCTATTTCTAAGGTGGCTTCCTGGGAGATGGTGCCTGTGTGCTCTGGCCAAAGGCTCAGGGTCGGTCCAGGGAGAGCATATTCTAGAAGTTATGAAGAGATACCTGAGTCATCATATCCACAGGACTCAGAAACCAGACAGTATGGCATCCAAGGGGCTCAGGACAGATGAGTGTGTGGTCTTTGCTTCTGGGAAGCTCTCTGACATTGTCCACTTCCGTGGTGTGTGCCTGTGTTGTCTAAGCCCCGGGCATCAGCTAAGTAGTCAAATAAAGTTTGTGTGTTGAGTGTGATGCGGTACAGGAACTGAGTTGTTACGTCCAGCGTCAACACACATTACTTAAGGAATTATATTACAGCTTGGGGCCTTTCCTTTCTTCCAACTCTTAAATCTACAGCATTCTGTTCCCCTCTTGCTGCTTGCTCCCTGCATCCACAGAGAAGGAGGCTCTGATGCAATCTCTGGTCTGTTCTGAAGGGCTGTCCATTCAGGGGAGCAGGTTGGCAGAGAGCCATGGCTCTCCCAGTATTCTGATTATTCCCAAACTGAAACTTAAACAGCCTTGTCTTTTTGATGTCTTCACTTACAGAAAGCAAATTGATTAGGAAGAAAATAAGGAGGTGTGTCAGAGACAGATTGTATTGTTTCTTTGCTCAAAGTGTGGTCCCGAGTATGCTTCTTTTCTATTCCTGGGAGACAAATATTTTTTTAAAGATTTATTTATTTACTTTATGTATATGAACACACTGTTGCTGACACACCAGAAGAGGGCGTCGGATCCCATAACATGGCTGTGAGCCACCATGTGGTTGCTGGGAATTGAACTCATGACCTCTGGAAGTTCTCTTATGTTCTTAACTGCGGAGCCATCTTTCCAGCCCCAGGGAAACAAATTTTTTAAAACTGAAATGGTTGAATGTCTTTTTTTTTTTTTAAAGCAAAACAACAACAAAACAGTTTATAACCAAGTGTCTTGGTGCAAGCTTGTGATCCCAGAATTTTGGGAAAAGGCAGAGATAGGAAGATCTGTAGTGCAAGGCTGTCCTCCCAAGTGTGAGGCCAGCTTGAGCTACTATTGAGACTATTCACCCTGCTCAAAATAGAACAGTAGGAAGAAAAGAAGATTCCAGGCTGTAAGACTCTGTGTCTCTAGATGAATGTGTCTTCACTCACAGTGGAAGGAAGACACCAGGCACATCCATCTGGCCATACCCTGTAGGCCATCAAGTATTGATAGCATGCCACTGTAGCTTAGGGAGATTGTAAACTGAAGTCCCACGAGCTTGTAAGGCAGGTTATGGAGTGGAGGGACTTGGCTGGATAGACTGGTGGCTGCATTGTAGGCAGCGTTTTCATGCCCTCTACCTCCAAATTGACCTCTGAGCCCGGTGGCTTTTGTAGCACAATAGCTGATTGTTGAGTCTTTTTTTTTTTTTTTTTTGGTTTTTCGAGACAGGGTTTCTCTATATAGCCCTGGCTGTCCTGGAACTCACTCTGTAGACCAGGCTGGCCTTGAACTCAGAAATCTGCCTGCCTCTGCCTCCCAAGTGCTGGGATTAAAGGCGTGCGCCACCGCCGCCCGGCTTGATTGTTGAGTCTTAATTGACATAAAGAGCTGAGGTCCAAGGAGGCGGTGGCCCTGTCTCCCACCTTCTTCCTGGTCAGAGAAGTGATGGGGACCACCCAGTCCATGCTGATGCTGTCATCCTGGGATGCAGTAAGCTCCGAAGAGCATGCTTCTCGGCACCATGCTGCTGCTAGACAGTGTGACTTTGGGCATTGTGGTGGCTGAGCACATGGCCCACCTTCTCTTTGTTAGGGAAGTGAAGAATCACTTGAATTATGAGCACCGGGTCTTCAACAGCGAGGAGTTTCTCAAGACCAGAGCGGCAGGGGACCAGCAGTTTTATAAGCAGGTGAGAGGGGCGGGGCTGGGAGGCTCCGCCCACTTACCCCTCTGTGTTGAACCCTTTCTCAAAGGCTTTTCCTGATCTAATCATGTCTTATTGTATTGGTCAGAAGCTTTTTTTTTGGTCTGGTTCCATTGCCGCCTCATTTCTAAGTTAGCTTTGTAGCATAGTACATTAAGTAAGACACAGTATTAAGCATGTGGCACATGTGGATACCTGGGTGACCATGTCCTCAGTCAGGACATTAGTCCCCTCTGCTCGTCACCGTCTTCAGCCTAGGCAGCCTTTGCTCTGTGTGTGAGGAGAGCTTGGCCCTGGGAGAGTTCCTTGGCATTGCCCTGCTAATCTGAGAGCGCTGGTCCTTTCTTTCTCTCAGAAGCTGACCTTAGCTGTGTCTTGGCAGCTTCCTGACATTAGCCTAAGTTTGTGGGGGAGCCCATTGTTTCTGTTCTATCCTTAATGACTGGCTTGTCCATCATAGAGCGCACAGGTTTTGATCTGGCCAGCAGCCCTTCGGACCCCCTGTGGGTCTGTTGTGACATCTTTGAGGTGGGAAGAGCTGCCTGCCTCCAGGGTACAGGTTAACCCATCCACTGGGATAACTGGTGTGACTCCTGCATGGCTCATGTGTGCTTCTCCTCTCCTTTTCTGCCCTGTGACCCTCCTGGTGTCCTCTGCTTTCTTATAGTAATCCAGGTCGGTTTGCGTACCCACTATCTGGGACAGGGCTATCCATACCAGCTCTGGGTTCTCTAGCTATTCAGACTATTCCCTTCAACTTTTATGTGGCCTGTTTCTCTTTTGCGTCTTCCTGCCTTTGGGTTCCTGGCTTGGCTGTTTGTGGACCCCTCACCCTCCCCTGTGGATCTGGGTTCCTTTTACCTCCTCTTCCTACTTTCGTTGCGAGGATTTCTGTAGTCTTAAGAGCTTGCTTGCCGGACTGCTTACCTACATACCTAGGTGGAAACAACTGTGGTGCTTGGGGGGGGGGGGTCCCCTGTAGAGTCAGGATCCTGGGGCTGTCTGGTTCCTGAGCCTGGCTGAAGCAGCCTGTGAAAGCAGACAGAGCCAGACCGAGTGCTGTGAAGGGCAGTGGTGTCTGGGGTGAGGGCCACATATACTACAAGCACAGCTGGGCGAGTGGCCAGGCGGCCTGGGCTTTTTTTAGCTTTTGTGTTTTTTCAGGTTGCAGGTCAGGAATCTCTGAGTACATAAGAACCGATTGCAAGCCTAGAGAGATGGCTCAACGGCTCAGATTGTATTCCACTCTTCTAGTTCAGTTTCCAGCACCCACTTTGAGTGACTCACATGATAATCACAGATATGGGGAATCTGACCCCTCTGGCCCCTGTAGGCACCTGCATTTATTCACAGACACATTCCTAAAAATAATTAAATTTAAAAAAAAAACAAGCACCAGTTGTGAAGTTTCCTGCTTGCACAGACTCTTGCCCGGAGGAGCATGTACAGGGGAGGCCATGCCTCAGTGGGGCTGCTGTTGGCTTTGGATGGAGGCCGGAGGACCGTGAGCACAGTATGACGGCCTTTCTCACATGCAGGTTTTGGATACCTACATGTTCCACTCCTTTCTGAAGGCCCGCCTCAATGACAGGATGGATGCCTTTGCTCGGATGGACCTCGACACTCAGTCTGAGGAGGACAGGTGCCTAACTCTGTTCTAGTTCCTCTCTGGGGATCGAGGGCTCACATGTCCATTTCATTTGGACATATAAACAATCAATTCAGCGGACCATTGAGGAATTCACTGTGAGCCTTCAAAGATGCATCCTCTGTGTGTCCCTGTTTGTGGGGGCAGGCTTTGTGTGCCTGGCCGGGCATCCTGTACCACACCCTGATCTTTGTCCATCTTTACTTCCTTCCCGTGTTCCCCATTCACAGGCCTATTTTTTTCCCCTGTGTTTTCCTGATGTCGTGTGTGCATCACCCATGACAGTGCCCTGTTCATCTCTGGGACTGTGGGCTGAGAACCTCTGTCCCTTTACCCTTGAGCTACTTGAGGCTGGACTTAGTGACAGGTTCTTACCAGCCTGTGCGTGGCTCTCACCCTGCTCACTACTCTGGATGTGATAGGTAGTGGAGGTTCACACTTCCGTCTTTGTGTCCACGACGTGAACTCTTGCTTTTCCCTAGGATAGACAGGATGCTGATAAGTCCAAGGAGACCTACTGTGGAGAAGATGGCCTCTAGGAAGGCCTCCCCCCTGCACATCACCCACAGGCGCATGGTGGTCAGCATGCCCAACCTGCAGGACATCTCCCTGCCCGAGCTGCCACCCAGGAACTCATCGCTTCGGATAATGGACACCTCAAGCTGCAAAAGTAGCAGTCCAGGTGAGGAGGCTACCCTCCTGCGTCTACTCTTTCAACATGGCAGCTCAGACATCATAACCTGGTTCCGAGTGAGTGAATGTGTTTAACAGTGTAAACTATTTTGGCCAGGCATGGTGGTAAGTGCCTACAATTTTAGCAGTTCAGGGGTCTGTCTGGGGCAGGATTGGTGCTTCTGAGCTCAGGGCCAGCCCAGGTTTCAAGCTGCCCACTCTGTGTGAATGTGCTCATTGTGAGACTGAGGTCCTGCCTCCATAAAAACAGGAAAAAATCCAAAAAGCTATTTTTTAAAAAGTTATTTTGTGTCCATGCTCATGTGCTCCCCCACTGCCGTGTGTGTGTGTGTGTGTGTGTGTGTGTGTGTGTGTGTGTATGTGTGTGTGTGTGTGTGTGTGATGCATATACTACATGTCTATATTTACAGATGTGTGATGGGATGCCCCTGGTTGGTACCAGTTCCTTCCTAAAGGATGTGCAGTTAGATATCTACAAGCCATGTTGTAGGCTCCTCCTGTTCTGTCTTACATTATAGACGTATACTGTGAGCCCCGCTGAGTCCTTACTGGGTAGGAGAGACTGTTGGCTGCCAAGCCTTTATGGCTGCTGTTCTTTTTTTTTTTTTTTTTTTTTTTTTTTGGTTTTTCGAGACAGGGTTTCTCTGTGTAGTCCTGGCTGTCCTGGAACTCACTCTGTAGACCAGTCTGGCCTCGAACTCAGAAATCCACCTGTCTCTGCCTCCCAAGTGCTGGGATTAAAGGTGTGCACCACCACTGCCCGGCTTGGCTGCTGTTCTTATAGCTCAGGCTGTCTCTCTGAAAAGAAAGTATGAAAATGAAAAGAAAGTATGAAAAAGTCTCAGAGCTCAGAGCAGTAGGAGGTGTGAGCGCTACTTCCTGGCTGTGTGACCACAGGCAGACCAGTTCCTTTTCTGGGCTTGGCAGGTGTGTGCACACTCACTCTGGGATACAGCCTGCCTGCCTTTTCTGTGTTCATCCTGAGCTCCCTGACCATCGCAGGCTCCACCTTCCTCCAGCCTCTATAACCAAAGTACCACCTCTGGCATGGGTGTGGATGTGACTGCTGCCTCTGGTCGGTCCCTTGTCCCAAGAAAGCTCCTGGGAGGAGAGGGACTTCACCTCTTGGTCAGTGTTTAGTCCCTGGGGGGATTCAGGTCATGCTTCCAAATGCCTGTGGCACTTAGAAGCTCTGGTGTCTTTTGTCCTTATCTTTTGAATCTTTGCAGTGGGACTACTGGGCTAACCACTGCCCAGAGCTACTGTTAAGGTGACAATGCTACCAAAGGCTGAGCCCTATTTGGCAGGCGTATCTTGGCTTTGGTTATCAGCTTAATGTTCAAGGGCCCAGTCCTAGCATTTTTACTTAGTATTTCATGGTTTTAAAAACATAATTGTCCCATGGAGGATAGTTACTGCTACTCTGGGAACAAAATGGGCCCTTCTTTACCTCTGGGGGATGGGGACTGCCCTGGATGGGACACGTGGGTTCTTGCCCAAGGCATACAACTCGTGCCTGTGGCTTGGTGGGTACTTCTCTGCCTTTCCAGGACCATGCTAATTACATGCATTTCCCCTTGTTGGTTTGTTTTAGTTCTCAAAGTGACCCCTAAGTCAACATATACATTCAAGATCCCTGAGATCCACTTCCCACTGATGAGCGAGTGTGTTCAGGCGTACTACACGGACCTCGTTACTCTCCTGAGCAAGGCCATGGCCCTGTTGGGTCCTAGTGACTCTCTGCTCCTAGCCAGGTACTTCTACCTGCGTGGTCTTATCCATCTGATGCAGGGACAACTGCTGAGTGCCCTCTTGGATTTCCAGAACCTGTATAAGACCGACATAGGGATCTTCCCAGCTGATCTTGTCAAGAGAATGGTGGAATCCATGTCGGCCTCTGAGCGGGCCCAGGCTGAGCGGACGCCGGAGCTCAGGCGGCTCATCACAGAGGTCTTTGATAAGCATGGAGAGGCCCCCAAGGCAGACGACACTGTGAAGAACTTCGAACTGCCCAAGAAGCACATGCAACTCAATGACTTTGTGAAGCGGGTCCAGGAGTCAGGGATTGTGAAGGACGCCGTTGTCATCCACCGCCTGTTTGACGCACTGACCTACGGTAAGAGGGCCCCACAGCATCCCTGGGTACCAATGTCCTCTGGGTCTGCAGGTCTATAGCTATAATTCAACCTCCTAAAGATTCAAGGTATAAAAATGAGCTGTTTCCTCACTGAACATGGACAGGCTTTTTTTTTTTCTTGTCACTGTTCCCTGAGCTGGAACTGCATAATTCCCACTCATAACGACTTTCACCCAAGAGTCTCCCATGAGACCTAGGTAAATCAGAGAAAGTGCAAGTGCGTGCAAAGCAAACACTGATAATAAATCATAGAGAAATGCATTTTAAATCATGTTATATACAATACAATATTAACATTGATTAAAGAGAGAAGCAGGGCTGGGATGTAGCTCAGCTGGCAGGGTGTCTGTCTAGTATGCTTGAAGTCCTGGGTCCAACCCCAGAACCTATAATAAACCAGGCATGGTGGCTCACAGTTATAATCCCAGCATGAGAGATGGGGAGACAGACAGGAGGATCCGACAGACGGAGTTATTCTTGGTTACATAACAAGGTTGAGAACAGCCTGGGCTGTGTGAAGCTGTCTTAAAAAATCTGTATTTTAGGGGGGCTGGAGAGATGGCTCAGCGGATAAGAGCACTGGCTGTTCTTCCAGAAGTCCTGAGTTCAATTCCCAGCATCTACATGGCGTCTCACGACCATCTATAAAGGGATATGATGCCCTCTTCTGGCATGCAGGTGTATATGCAGCAGAGCACTCATACATAAAATAAAGAAAATAGAAAAAGATCTATTTTTTTTAAAAGATGAAAGCAAATCTCCCATATAATGAGATGAATGTACTTATTTATTTTTACATAGAAAGTTAAATATTTTTATTTATTCTTAATTTACATGCATTGGTGTTCTGCCAATGTTTGTGTGAGGGTTTTAGATCCCCTGCAATTGGAGTTACAGGCAGTTGTGAGCTGCCATGTGGTTGCTGGGAATTGAACCTGGGACCTCTGAAGAGCAGCCAGTGCTCTTAACTGCTGAGCCATCTGCCAGCTCCTCTCCCCCCCCCCCCCCCCAGCCTCCTTTTGATACAGAGTCTTGCTGTATACCTCTGGCTGTCCTGTCAGCTGACCAGGCTGACCAGGCTGACCAGGGTGTCCTGGCTGACCAGGCTGGCCTCAGACTCACAGAGATCAGCCTGCCACTGCCTCTCAAGTCCTGGGATTAAAGGCATTCACTATCATACCTAGTCAAAAATTAAACCTTGAAGGTGGGCATTGTGGCCCCTGTCGGCAATCTTGGCACCTGGAAAACAGAGGTAGGAGGAACTGTGAATTCAAGGCCAGCCTAGACTACATAGTGGGTTTTAAGTCAGTCTGGGATACAGAGTGAGATTCTGTCTTAAACGAAAAAAATCTTGTAAAATCTTGACTGAATATTTGATTCCACAGGGCATAGCCCATCTTCGGTGTAATTATCAGTCCTGAGAACCCCTCTTTGCATTAATACTTAGTAAAAACGGTAGATGTGTGAATAGGTTAGTTTCAGAAATTATTTGAAATTCCATCCTAATTCCAAGCCAAAATTCACTTAATGATTTTCTTTAAATCAGCAACTCAAGTCTCAGTCAGCGACTCAAGCTTAAAAAGCAATTTTAAGATAGAATATTCCAAGATGGTGCAATGCAAAGATATACTAATTTGCTATTTACATGTTGAGTAATGACAATAAGAAGATATTAGAGGTCTTCCCCCCTCCTCCCCCCCGTAATTAGACCAGTATGTGTCTGTAAGAGCAGAAAACTTTGTATGTTAAAGACACTCTCACTCATAACACCCAGTAGCTTCCGGTCCAAGTCAGTGTCTTGGGCAGCTTTTGCTGGTGTTCTATGGCCTGGCGCTATGCACAGCACACAGTGCACACATGTGCAGGCACAGGCCGCAGGTGAGGTTGCAAGATGCAGCATGGCTGACTTACATGTGAGGCTATCTGCCCCTGCAGATGCGTCTGACCCAGTGATTGCCAGTTGCCTACACAGCTGTGGTGCAGCTGAAGCACTCACGTATGCCCAGAAGCACTGAGGCAGTGTACCATGCGCCAGGTCAACCCACCTGATTAAGAAGGCTTTCCCTTTATCACAGGGCCCTTGTTTCTTGGGTTTGGCTTTGCTCTGGGTCCCCAGTGAAGCCCTGTTCCCAACCCAGGCTCTGCTTTCTGTTTGGCTTAAAAACCCTGACGACAAGTTGTCCCCCAGCAGCACGCAGCAATGTTGTACACTCGTGGCCCGTGTCCTGCCATTTGTGGAAGTTTGTGATCCTAATTTATTTCTCACTGAACCATGTTACCCGCCCTGACACAGGCATCTGCTCTGTCTACTGGCTGTGGGGAGGACACACAGCGTATCTATCATCTTGTAACTGTGAGGTGTCCTGTGATGTTGCCTTTCCACACACTGACAGGGAGGGTCCTGACGCCTGTCCCAAGGGCCTGTGTAAACTGGTTAGCTTAGAGCCAGGAGCTTAGTTGAGCCGAGTGCCAGCACTCTGACTGTGTGCCACCCACTGCCTGGCAGTGTGCATCATTGTCCCAGTGGTCTGCCTGACTCATGTGAGCTAGCACTGCCCGGCTGGTGTCCTCATCCATCTGATCCCATGCTGGCACTTGAATGTTGTATTCGCCGGACTCTGCTGGCCACTCACGTCCAGTCAGCCTGTACACTGAGTTTACCATCTGCAGATAGAAATATCTGGAGGATGAATGTGCTTTCTACTGAGCACGTGCCGATGGTTTTCTTGTCATTGTTGCCCAAGCCGTAAACTTGAACTTCCATGGTGTTGGGCACACAGCCCTGAAAGGGCTTAGAGCCCACGGGAGGGTGTGCAGTTTCCTGTTAACACCATGTCACTTATAGAAGAGACTTGATATCCACACATCCAGAGGAATATCTGTTTTGGGGAAGACAGAGATGATGGGCCACCTGTCACTTGCCAGGTGCAGTAAAATATACTTCTCAGGCCTCTGTGTGACAGCCTGCACTGCTTGGAAGTCGGGGGTGGGGGAGGTATGGACAGCTACGGGTGTGCTATTGTGTGAAAGGAGATGAGGCATTCACAGAAAGACCCTGAGGAGCCTATAGGCACACTTTTCCTCTTCTCACTGTGTGACCTCATAAGGATGTGAAGACCCTAAGGGTTCTCTGCCCTCCAGGGGTCCTGTGTGCAGTGGCTTGAAAGGAGTGGCTCAGACCCATAGGGTTGTCATTCTCCCCTGGCACCAGGCTGAGCATGCCTAGTGGTGCCTCTGTCTCCTCCTCAGCCGTGGTATGGCCTGGTCACTCAATTACTCAACGGCTAGTGGACCCTGGTGTAGGAAGAGAGCCTGCCTCTCAGTGCCTTTCTTCTTCCTCTGCCTGTGGTGGCATCTGACATGACCCCTCGGTGCCTGGGAGCCTGGGAAGTGAGTCACAGCTGGGCGCCTGTTCTGTAGTCGTGAACCTGGCCAATGAGCCGTCAGTGGCCTTCATTTATGTGGTTCCTTAGGTGGGGAAGTGCCCTGGGAAGGGGCAGGACCCTGCTGTCCTGCTGTTGAGAGTATGTGTGTTTTAGTTAAGTGGAGTGGCCGCGCTGAAAGTAGAAATTTGGCAAAGCTGAATCCTCTCATGTGTCTTAGGGTTTACTGCTGTGAGCAGATACCATGACCAAGGCAACTCTGAGCAGATACCATGACCAAGGCAACTCTGAGCAGATACCATGACCAAGGCAACTCT